>NW_027507685.1:4265000-4495010 GCF_037356315.1 Lithobates pipiens | reverse complement strand
AAAAAAAAATGTATTTTACAGGAAAAAAAAAAATGTAATGCGTTTATGATGCACAGTAACTTGCATATACTAAATGTCATCTGGTTGGATGAAGCTCTACTATAATAATAACCAACGTACTCTGACACACAAACTATTTATAAAATTGTAACTTCTGGCACCGGTAATAAAAGTTACATTTTATGCTTTCACCATAGTGGTAATCCAGTGTGGGATCTCAGTTTTCAATGTCTTTTAAATAGCAAGGAAGGTATGGATCACCTTACATGGAGACCTGTAGTGGTGTCATACACCTAATGGAAGGATTACACTTTTTCGTTTCACGTTCATATTGCTGCTATAAATTTTTTTTTATTTTTATATATATATATATATATATATATATATATATATATATATATATATATATATATATATATATATATACATATACACACACACACACACACACACACACACACACACCACATATATATTATATATATATATATATATATATATATATATATATATATATATACACACACACATACACACACACATATATATATATATATATATATATATATATATACACATATACATACACATACACACACACACACACACACACACACACACACACATATATAGATAGCTAGCTATAGAGAGATATACATATAACACACACACACACACCTCTGATTTGCTACTGTACAAGGATTTCAGAAATGGATTGTGTGTTCACCATTTCCTCTTGTTGAATTCTGTCGGTTGCAGAGTTCTACACTTTGACATAAGTCTTTAGAAATCATTTAGGTTTATCAGTATTGGCACCTCAACAATACAACTCATCTCCCTCCACATGGCTTAAAGGTAACATATAGTGTATTTTTAGCGAATATAGATTTTACATTTATTACAGTAGTATTTGACGTAAAAAGCTGGTGTAGGGGGGCTGCTACACCCAATCTGTCCCGTCCTGGCCAAACGTTTGCCCATTCTCCTGGTAATCTTGGAGCTTGTCGATAAATTCCACCCTACACATTCCTACTGGTCCATCATGATTGTCAGCTTTACTGACAAAAAGAAATGCACAAGAGGCCCAGACCAGCCAAAGTCTGAAGCCTTGCTTGTAAGAAAGGGTCAGGATTGAACCATCTCCAGAAGATTGGCACTGGGGGCAACAGCCTTCCCAAACACTGATGTGACACTCACATTTATAAATGCTTATTGATCATCCATAACATAACATTTCCATCGCTGACAGGTAAAGTGAGTAACATGAATTATCTCATTACAATGGCATCTAAAAGTGGATGGTATATATTAGGTAGCAAGTGATGAAGTTGTCCCTGAAGTTGATGTGGTTAAAGCAGAAATATGGGCAAGAGTAAGGATTTGTGAAACTTTGACAAGGGACAAATTGTAATGGCTAGATGATTGGGTGAGAACTCCAAAACTGCAGCTCTTGTGGAATGTCCAGTCTGCAGTAATCCAACACTTATTAAAAAGTGGACCAAGGAAGGAAAACCAGCAACAGGTCAGCCAAGACTCATTGATGTATGTGGGGAGCAAAGGCTGGCCTATGTAGTCCAATCCAATGGATGAGCTACTGTGGCACGGTCAAAGACACTTTTTTTATTATTATAAAGAGTCCACCGAGTTGACTAGGCCTCCAAATTCTCCAGATCTCAATCAAATCGAGCGTCTGTGGAATGTGCTGAAAAAAAAAAAAAAAAAAAAAGGTCCAGTCCAAGGAGGCCCTACCTCAACTTACAGGATCTGCTACTGACAGCTTGATGCCAGATACCACAGCATACCTTCAAAAGGACTAGTGGAGTCCATGCCTGAACAGGTTATGGTGGGTGGTAATGGTATGGCTGATCAGTGTATATTTGTTATAGTGTTTTATTTGGGATAACCACTAGTAGAAACCCAGTATTTGACAACTGTTAAAGCGATTGTAAACCATTGGCTTTTTTTTTTTTTTTTTTTTCTTTGGAACCTGCAAGGTAAAGGCATAATATGCATCGCACACTAGCACATTATGTTAAACTTACCTTAAAACAAAGCCCTCCCGCACCAAGAAGTCAGCACTGCAGGGGCTCCCATCTTAAATCGGTCTTGCTTCGGTGTTTGCGGACTCCGGCTCTGAAGGAACGGTACGGGTGGGCGTTCCTTCAGAGCGCATGTGACAGCGATGTCACTGGCTGCATGCAATGTAAATATTGCCTCAACGGTGCACGTTTGGAAGATATTTGCACTACGTATATATAGCTAAGCCTCATTATAGGCTTACCTATAGGCAACAGCAAAAGATGGAAGTTTTAAATAAATATCAATAGATGGTGCTGTGCTCTAAGTGATAGCAAACAGGTAAAAGCTAATTACTATAAAAGTGCTAGGTGTTCGAATTCATAAATGATAAACTCCATAATAAACAAACAAACTAACTATCTAAAGTGCTAAGTGCTCAAAAACGCATATGTACAATGACAACGCGTATCGTCACAATCACGTTACTTCATCAGGGAAGTCACGTTATTGTGACAATATATGGCGGAATAGACGGGCACCAGAAGGGACGTCAGGCTGCAAGC
Organism: Lithobates pipiens; assembly: GCF_037356315.1. Lineage (NCBI taxonomy): Eukaryota > Metazoa > Chordata > Amphibia > Anura > Ranidae > Lithobates > Lithobates pipiens. Next base: position 4,492,428 of record NW_027507685.1, on the reverse strand, counting down.
TCACTGCTCGTTTTGTTTTATACATCTGCTTATATGGGAGTACCAATCTTGGTTGTTATTAAATAAATACCGTTTTACATACTTCACTATTTGGGTCCCCTGTTCTTTCTCCATATCATTTATGTGTCCACCTGGGAGGATTCCCACCATTACTGACTTACACAAAAGGAGATATATTATTCTAATGAGAACCATCCACCAGAACACCAGGCTCCACAGATGATATTTATAAAATTGGCACCCATAAGAAATTTTTAAGGTGATCCATTGCAGCAACCACTGGCTACTTTCACGCCGCTACCGTAAGGCAAGGAGCCATTGCACACTGAGGTGTGCCTGTACTGGAGAGGAAAACCACTAATTCACATTACCACGCCTGCACAGAGTGCGAGTTGGAACCCAGCACTTTATTTCTTGCACTGTATCCACCAGCATCTGTTTGAAGACTTATGCTCACTTTGGACTTTATTCCTTTTTTGTGCCTGTTTTTTTGGCACTAGCACTTTATCTTGTTTAGAAAATCATCGACTGGAATGCTATTCCTTTGCAGTACTATTTGCGCCTACATTATACATTGGGAGTTTACCACCTATGCATTTTTGAGCACTTAGCACTTTAGATTGTTTATTATTTGCACTTTTACTGTGTTTTTAGGAGTTCATCATTAATGAATTTGAACACTCAGCACTTTATAGTAGTTACCTTTTACCTGTTTGCTATCACTAAGCCCTTGTACACACGGTCGGAGATTCCAACGGAATGTGTCCTATCGGACCGTTTTGTCGGATATTCCGACTGTGTGTGGTCTGCATCAGACTGTTTCCGTCGGAATATCCGACGGACCAAGTTTTCAAACTTGCCGGTAAAATTTTCTGACAAAATGCTCCTATCGGACATACTCCGATCATGTGTAGCCTACTTCTACGGACAAAGTGCCACGCATGCTCAGATCAAATTCCTAGACCAAAGCTATTGGCTACTAGCCTGAACGTAGTCCCGTCGTAACAAAATAACGTCATCACGTTATGTACAATCGGATTTTCCGACAATTTAGTCCGACCGTGTGTATGCAACATCACTTCCGGACCTCTTCCGGAATTAATCAGTCGGAATTACTCCGACGGATTTGGTTGTCGGAATCTCCGACCGTGTGTACAAGGGCTAAGAGTGCAGCACCATCTATTCATTTTATTTATTTCTTCCTTGGCTAGGGATTGACCAATCTGGTGTTTGCTGCAACTAAGTGCCCTACTCTTCCTGGTTCAGGTAGCGCGGGAATATTCATTTTATGTAAAAAGATGGAAGTTTACTTCCTCTTAAAGAGGAAGTAAACCCTGATGAGTTTACTTCCTCTTTCATTCCCTGCAAAGGCAAAGCATAATGGACTACTATGCATCGCACAGCGAAGTCGCCGCTGTCCCCTGTAGTCCACCGCATCCATCTTGTTGGTGGGGTCGCGCAGCTCCGCCGCTGTCATTCGGCGAAGCCGCGATGACGTCACTCCCGCGCATGCGCACGGGAGTCGACACGCGCGGCAGCTCCATTCTTGGAAATGCCGTGCTCAGTGCGCCTGCGCGCCGCTGTCTACGGTGCATGCGCCGTAGACAGCGGTGCCCGTTTTCGGGCAAATATCTCCCAAACCATATAGGTTTAGGAGATATTGCTTGGACCTACAGGTAAGCCTTAATCTAGGCTTACCTGTAGGTCAAAGTGGTTTGTAAGGGTTTACAACCACTTTAAAGAGAAGGTATCGGGACCCATACAGAGTGGCTTTTTTTGTTAAGAATACACCTACTCTAACTCACATTGTGCAAAGGAGCGATAAAGCACAACAAGCATGATGCATTACAAAGCAGAAAGCTGGTGGTCTGTAGATAATAAGCAAACACGGTTACACACAAATAACTTTGCTACATTACCTTTGATACAAATTTTCTACCTTTTAGGCATTTTTTTTTTTTTTAAACTTGTCAGGTAGGCATTTTAATAAGACCATGCAATACATGGATAAAGAGGATAAATGGAGTAGGCACACCACAGAATGTGCTGAGTGTGCAGGTGTTATTAACATGAGCTGTTTTGCCAGGGGCAAGAACTGTGTGTCTAGCATCTAAATCCAGACAATAGGGAATCCCCAATAATATCATCACCTGGAGTTGTCTGCAGAATAGGTGGGAGAAGGGCGAGCACCCACTAGAACAGCGGTGTTGAGTCATCATTTTCAGTTAGAAACAGTCAGACAGCTAGAGCAGAATGTTTTCTATTAGTTCAGTGTGCAGCGCTGCCAATAAATAGAAAACCTATTGTGCTATAACAAAGTGAGCTCCAATATTTGTATCCATGGGCCAAAATTAACATTTTGATTACCAAAGTAACATCAAAAATTGTTCATAAAAGCATTGTCTGTGAAAGTTTACAATAACCCAGATCATAGTATAGCTTAAAGTGTTACTAAACCCCAGACCCTGCATTCACTATAGCTGGTCTCCCACAGAACATAGAAAATGGAAATGCGATTGTTTTAGTAAATATAAACTGCTAAATACCTTTTCTCATCAGCAGTATATAGCAGTCTTGTGACTTGTATCAGTTCCTAGTAAAGCTATTAGGAGGAGTTTTCATTCTCCCCTGACCCTCTGTCTGGACAGTACCAATAGGCCCCTGTGCTGATCACATGAACTCTCCCAAGAAAAAAATAAAAAATAAAAACTCTAGCAATACACACCAAACCAAGCATGTGCAGCCTGATTCCTAATGCTCTGGTGAAGTCAGTTAACCTCCCTGGCGGTATGATCATTTCAGATTTTAGGTGAAAGCGGTACAATTATTTAGCATGAAAATTTGGCGTTTTATATTGTAGTCCTGTAATTCTTAGGAATAACTCACTTAAATCTGTCCAAACCAGAGTCTAGCAGACATCCCGGGTAGTGATGGACGAACTTCCGACGGGACGTTTCGCGAACGCGAAACGCGAACGGACACAAACGTTCGCGAAAACGACCGTTCGCCGCGGGCTCCATTGACTTCAATGGGAGGCGAATTTCGCAAACCTTTAGGTCGAATTTGCGGCCACGGGGTAATTATTAGGGGGTAGCACGTAGTCCCACCACCTGGACAATAGCATAATACATGTATGAGGTGAATTTGGGATCGATAACTACAAGCATTTTTTTTTTATTTGGGAAATTGTTCTGACAATTCAGGACTATGGAGCTAATGAAGGCAATGGAGGAGAGGGAAGGTCAGGGACCAGGGTAGGCAAACAAGAGGGTGCAGGAGATACAGAGCACTGACAGCAGCACCGTAATACAGAGCACTGACATCAGCACCGTGACATACAGCGCTGACAGCAGCTCCGTGACATACAGCGCTGACAGCAGCTCCGTGACATACAGCGCTGACAGCAGCTCCGTGACATACAGCGCTGACAGCAGCTCCGTGACATACAGCGCTGACAGCAGCTCCGTGACATACAGCGCTGACAGCAGCACCGTGACATACAGCGCTGACAGCAGCTCCGTGACATACAGCGCTGACAGCAGCTCCGTGACATACAGCGCTGACAGCAGCTCCGTGACATACAGCGCTGACAGCAGCTCCGTGACATACAGCGCTGACAGCAGCTCCGTGACATACAGCGCTGACAGCAGCACCGTGACATACAGCGCTGACAGCAGCTCCGTGACATACAGCGCTGACAGCAGCTCCGTGACATACAGCGCTGACAGCAGCTCCGTGACATACAGCGCTGACAGCAGCTCCGTGACATACAGCGCTGACAGCAGCTCCGTGACATACAGCGCTGACAGCAGCTCCGTGACATACAGCGCTGACAGCAGCTCCGTGACATACAGCGCTGACAGCAGCTCCGTGACATACAGCGCTGACAGCAGCTCCGTGACATACAGCGCTGACAGCAGCTCCGTGACATACAGCGCTGACAGCAGCTCCGTGACATACAGCGCTGACAGCAGCTCCGTGACATACAGCGCTGACAGCAGCACCGTAAGCAGCCCCAGGAGGAAGTCAGCACAGCACAGGGATGGTGTGATCCCCTCATAATAAGAACCCCCAGGAGGAAGTCAGCACAGCACAGGGATGGTGGGAGCCCCTCATAATAAGAACACCCAGGAGGAAGTCAGCACAGCACAGGGATGGTGGGAACCCCTCATAATAAGCAGCCCCAGTAGAAATATGACACCGCTCAACCTCTTCAAAGAGGAGGGTAGGGGCATATAGTACGGTGTGCTTTTTTGGGTCAGGGAAGTGAGCCAAATGAATTAAGAAGGTCTGTGTGCTTGATTCCAAAAATTGTTTATAGACATATACATGGTCTACTGATCACATGTGTTGAATTCCTCCGAGATCCATGCCTCATTCATTTTTAGAAATGTGAGGTAGTTAACACTGTGGTGAGCTAGGCGAGTACGCTTATCGGTCACAATCCCCCCTGCTGCGCTGAACGTCCTTTCGGACAGGACACTGGATGAGGGGCAAGCCAACAGTTCGATTGCAAATTGGGCAAGCTCTGGCCAGAGGTCAAGCCTGCCCACCCAGTAGTCTAGGGGTTCATCACTCCTCAGAGCGTCCACATCGGCCGTTAACCCAATGTAGTCGGACACCTGACGGTCTAGGCGTTCCCTGATGCTGGATCCGGATGACACCTGTCGATGGGTCGGCTGAAAGAATGACCTCATATCCGAAGTCACCAACACATCTTCAAACCGGCCTCTTCTTGCAGGCGCTGTTGGATTGGTACCCGCAAATCCTTCTCTGGGAGTGGGAATTGCTCCTCTGCCAGCGCACGCAAAAGCAGAATGCAGCATTTCTCGAAGCAAGGCCTGGAAGTGCTGCATTCTGACAGCCCTCTGCGACGGCGGTAACATTTCCGCCATTTTGTGTTTGTACCGGGGGTCTAAGTACGTTGCCACCCAGTACTGGTCCTTGACCCTCATGCTTTTTATACGGGGGTCCCTATTAAAACACTGGAGCATGAAGGCCCCCATTTGCACTAAAGTGGAAGCGGTGTGGTGGCCTGGCTCCTGCTCATCATCCAGGATAATGTCGTCCTCTTCATTCTCCTCTCCCCATCCTCGCACAACAGGGATCCCAGAAAGGTTTAAAGCATGCTCTTCTTGCTCCTGCTCATCCGCCCCGGCACCATCCTCCTCTGACTCCTCATCAGACTCCTGTTGTTGACTTGTCTCAGATAGAGTAGCCCCCCCTGGGAATTCATCCAGCATTGCGACTTCCTCATCTTCCCGCTCCTGCTCCTCCACAGCCTGATCAATGACACGACGCAATGCACGCTCCAGAAAGAAGGCATAAGGTACCATGTCACTGATGGCGCCATGGCTGCGACTGACCAGTTTGGTGATCTCCTCAAATGGCCGCAGAAGTCTGCATGTGTCGCGCATGAGCAGCCACTGGCGCGGTGAAAAAAAACCCAGCTCCCCAGAACCGTTTCTTTCGCAGAGTTCATACAGGTAGACGTTAACTGCACGTTTCTGCTGGAGCAGCCTATCAAGCATATAGAAGGTTGAGTTCCATCGCGTCGGGCAATCGCAAATAAGACGTCTGACCGGCAGATGGTGTCGCCGCTGAATGTCAGCAAGGCGAGCCATGGCCGTGTAAGATCTTCTGAAATGGGCCGAGATTTTCCTTGCCTGCCGCAAGATGTCCTGGACCCCAGGGTATTTGACAAGGAATCGCTGCACGACCAAGTTTAAGACGTGTGCCATGCACGGCACGTGCGTGATTTTGCCCTGTTTCAATGCGCTAAGCAGATTGGCACCGTTGTCACACACCACTTTACCAACTGTCAAATTGAGCGGTGTTAGCCACTCATCTGCCTGTGAACGCAAAGCTGAAAGGAGTGCCGGGCCAGTGTGGCTCTTTGCTTCCAGGCACAACAGACGCAGCACGGCATGGCAACGTCTCACCTGGCATGTGGAATAGGTTCTGGGGAGCTTGGGCGGTGCAGTGGAAGAGACGCTAGCAGCGGAAAAGGAGGAGGCAGCTGAGGAGGAGAGGGAGGAGGATGGAGTAGGAGGAGGAGAAGAAGAGTCAGGCCTGCATGCAATCCGTGGCGGTAAAACCAAATCTACACGGGTGCCACGGGTTACATGCTTGACGGCCGTCAGAAGGTTCACCCAGTGGGCAGTAAAACTGATATACCTTCCCTGCCCGTGTTTGCTAGACCACGTGTCTGTGGTCAGATGTATCTTGGCACCGACACTGTGTGCCAGAGATACATTCACTTGCCGCTGAACATGGCCATATAGCTCTGGGATGCCCTTCTCTGAGAAATACTTCCTTCCTGGGACCTTCCATTGTGGTGTTCCAATGGCCACAAATTTGCGAAAGGCCTCCGAGTCCACCAGTTTATATGGCAGTAGTTGGCGGGCTATGAGTTCTGACAAGCCAGCCGCCAACCGTTGGGCAAGAGGGTTATCCGGCGTCATCATTTTTTTACGCTCAAACATTAGGCCCACGGAAGCCTGCCTTTTTGCAGAAAAATGTGAGCTTGGCGTGATGGAAGGTGGAGTGGAGGACAATTGTGAGGAGAGAGGAGAAGGAGAAGTAGAAGACGAGGCTGGACGGTGAGAGCCTGCAGTGTGGCTTTGTGTGTTCCGTTGCTCCCACTGGGCTCGGTGATGGCTGCTCATGTGCCTTCTTAAGGCGGTCGTCCCTAGGTGAGTATTGGGCTTACCGCGACTAACGCGTTGACTGCAAAGATTGCAGATGGCAACGCTATTGTCAGCAGCGGACACGTTAAAAAAAGCCCACACTGCGGAGCCATGTGCCGGTGTCCTGGGAGCGCCAGATGTGACCGTACATGGTCGATGACTCGCTCCTGATACATTTGCAGTCTGCTTTGTCCCTGCTGTGCAATGTAAGTCATTGCTGCTTCTCCTCCCTATCTGCTGGTCCATATCTCCCTCTGAACTCCCCTCCTCTTCCTCTCTTGTGGGCACCCACGTGACATCACTAGACACGTCATCATCAACGTCACCTTCCCCACCGCTATAAGTAGAGTAGGCAGCAACACCGGGGACCAACCTCCTCCTTGGGCTGATCTGGGTACTGGCGTCAGACTGCTGAGTAGCGCTTGTTGCTACCTCCTCTTCCTGATCCAATACCAAGAGTGGCTGCGCATCAGAAATGTCCTCTTGATATGGATCGGAAAATAATTCCAGTGACTCAAGCGGAAGGTATGTGGTGGTGGTGGTGGTGGTCGTGTTGTTGGTGGTAGTGTCTTTGGGGGTGCACATAGCAGAGAGTGAAGAAGAGGGTGCAGATCGAGAGGATGAGGAGGGTGCAGAAGAGTAAGGCTGAGCGAGCCACTCAACCAAGTCTGGTGCATCCTTTAAAGTAATTGAACGCACCTTCTGCAACTTCCCACTTTGGCTCAAGCCTGTTGCTCCTGCCCTACCCCTACCACCCCTGCGGAAGGGCCTGCCTCTTCCTCTGCATGTCATTTTTTAAATGACCCTGTGACAAAACTCTTAGTCCCTATACCGCTGAAGGACTGCTGCAGTATAGGTGAGCGGTCAGCAGTGGTGCACGTCAACCCTATCTATTGTGGACCTATAGCGGTCCTTACAGAACAGCAGACTGTACCGCACTCAAGCCTATGTACCGTAGCACCCTATACCAAGTTACCAGTCCTTATAAGAACTTTTGTGGACCAAGCAGGTTGTGTATTAGTGTTTAGCAGACTGTACGTCAGTCCCTATACCGCTGAAGGACTGCTGCAGTATAGGGCAGCGGTCAGCAGTGGTGCACGTCAACCCTATCTATTGTGGACCGATAGCGGTCCTTACAGAACAGCAGACTGTACCGCACTCAAGCCTATGTACCGTAGCACCCTATACCAAGTTACCAGTCCTTATAAGAACTTTTGTGGACCAAGCAGGTTGTGTATTAGTGTTTAGCAGACTGTACGTCAGTCCCTATACCGCTGAAGGACTGCTGCAGTATAGGGCAGCGGTCAGCAGTGGTGCACGTCAACCCTATCTATTGTGGACCGATAGCGGTCCTTACAGAACAGCAGACTGTACCGCACTCAAGCCTATGTACCGTAGCACCCTATACCAAGTTACCAGTCCTTATAAGAACTTTTGTGGAACAAGCAGGTTGTGTGTTAGTGATTAGCAGACTGTACGTCAGTCCCTATACCGCTGAAGGACTGCTGCAGTATAGGTGAGCGGTCAGCAGTGGTGCACGTCAACCCTATCTATTGTGGACCGATAGCGGTCCTTACAGAACAGCAGACTGTACCGCACTCAAGCCTATGTACCGTAGCACCCTATACCAAGTTACCAGTCCTTATAAGAACTTTTGTGGAACAAGCAGGTTGTGTGTTAGTGATTAGCAGACTGTACGTCAGTCCCTATACCGCTGAAGGACTGCTGCAGTATAGGTGAGCGGTCAGCAGTGGTGCACGTCAACCCTATCTATTGTGGACCGATAGCGGTCCTTACAGAACAGCAGACTGTACCGCACTCAAGCCTATGTACCGTAGCACCCTATACCAAGTTACCAGTCCTTATAAGAACTTTTGTGGACCAAGCAGGTTGTGTATTAGTGTTTAGCAGACTGTACGTCAGTCCCTATACCGCTGAAGGACTGCTGCAGTATAGGGCAGCGGTCAGCAGTGGTGCACGTCAACCCTATCTATTGTGGACCGATAGCGGTCCTTACAGAACAGCAGACTGTACCGCACTCAAGCCTATGTACCGTAGCACCCTATACCAAGTTACCAGTCCTTATAAGAACTTTTGTGGAACAAGCAGGTTGTGTGTTAGTGATTAGCAGACTGTACGTCAGTCCCTATACCGCTGAAGGACTGCTGCAGTATAGGGCAGCGGTCAGCAGTGGTGCACGTCAACCCTATCTATTGTGGACCGATAGCGGTCCTTACAGAACAGCAGACTGTACCGCACTCAAGCCTATGTACCGTAGCACCCTATACCAAGTTACCAGTCCTTATAAGAACTTTTGTGGAACAAGCAGGTTGTGTGTTAGTGATTAGCAGACTGTACGTCAGTCCCTATACCGCTGAAGGACTGCTGCAGTATAGGTGAGCGGTCAGCAGTGGTGCACGTCAACCCTATCTATTGTGGACCGATAGCGGTCCTTACAGAACAGCAGACTGTACCGCACTCAAGCCTATGTACCGTAGCACCCTATACCAAGTTACCAGTCCTTATAAGAACTTTTGTGGACCAAGCAGGTTGTGTATTAGTGTTTAGCAGACTGTACGTCAGTCCCTATACCGCTGAAGGACTGCTGCAGTATAGGGCAGCGGTCAGCAGTGGTGCACGTCAACCCTATCTATTGTGGACCGATAGCGGTCCTTACAGAACAGCAGACTGTACCGCACTCAAGCCTATGTACCGTAGCACCCTATACCAAGTTACCAGTCCTTATAAGAACTTTTGTGGAACAAGCAGGTTGTGTGTTAGTGATTAGCAGACTGTACGTCAGTCCCTATACCGCTGAAGGACTGCTGCAGTATAGGGCAGCGGTCAGCAGTGGTGCACGTCAACCCTATCTATTGTGGACCGATAGCGGTCCTTACAGAACAGCAGACTGTACCGCACTCAAGCCTATGTACCGTAGCACCCTATACCAAGTTACCAGTCCTTATAAGAACTTTTGTGGAACAAGCAGGTTGTGTGTTAGTGATTAGCAGACTGTACGTCAGTCCCTATACCGCTGAAGGACTGCTGCAGTATAGGTGAGCGGTCAGCAGTGGTGCACGTCAACCCTATCTATTGTGGACCGATAGCGGTCCTTACAGAACAGCAGACTGTACCGCACTCAAGCCTATGTACCGTAGCACCCTATACCAAGTTACCAGTCCTTATAAGAACTTTTGTGGACCAAGCAGGTTGTGTATTAGTGTTTAGCAGACTGTACGTCAGTCCCTATACCGCTGAAGGACTGCTGCAGTATAGGGCAGCGGTCAGCAGTGGTGCACGTCAACCCTATCTATTGTGGACCGATAGCGGTCCTTACAGAACAGCAGACTGTACCGCACTCAAGCCTATGTACCGTAGCACCCTATACCAAGTTACCAGTCCTTATAAGAACTTTTGTGGAACAAGCAGGTTGTGTGTTAGTGATTAGCAGACTGTACGTCAGTCCCTATACCGCTGAAGGACTGCTGCAGTATAGGGCAGCGGTCAGCAGTGGTGCACGTCAACCCTATCTATTGTGGACCGATAGCGGTCCTTACAGAACAGCAGACTGTACCGCACTCAAGCCTATGTACCGTAGCACCCTATACCAAGTTACCAGTCCTTATAAGAACTTTTGTGGAACAAGCAGGTTGTGTGTTAGTGATTAGCAGACTGTACGTCAGTCCCTATACCGCTGAAGGACTGCTGCAGTATAGGTGAGCGGTCAGCAGTGGTGCACGTCAACCCTATCTATTGTGGACCGATAGCGGTCCTTACAGAACAGCAGACTGTACCGCACTCAAGCCTATGTACCGTAGCACCCTATACCAAGTTACCAGTCCTTATAAGAACTTTTGTGGACCAAGCAGGTTGTGTATTAGTGTTTAGCAGACTGTACGTCAGTCCCTATACCGCTGAAGGACTGCTGCAGTATAGGGCAGCGGTCAGCAGTGGTGCACGTCAACCCTATCTATTGTGGACCGATAGCGGTCCTTACAGAACAGCAGACTGTACCGCACTCAAGCCTATGTACCGTAGCACCCTATACCAAGTTACCAGTCCTTATAAGAACTTTTGTGGACCAAGCAGGTTGTGTATTAGTGTTTAGCAGACTGTACGTCAGTCCCTATACCGCTGAAGGACTGCTGCAGTATAGGGCAGCGGTCAGCAGTGGTGCACGTCAACCCTATCTATTGTGGACCGATAGCGGTCCTTACAGAACAGCAGACTGTACCGCACTCAAGCCTATGTACCGTAGCACCCTATACCAAGTTACCAGTCCTTATAAGAACTTTTGTGGAACAAGCAGGTTGTGTGTTAGTGATTAGCAGACTGTACGTCAGTCCCTATACCGCTGAAGGACTGCTGCAGTATAGGGCAGCGGTCAGCAGTGGTGCACGTCAACCCTATCTATTGTGGACCGATAGCGGTCCTTACAGAACAGCAGACTGTACCGCACTCAAGCCTATGTACCGTAGCACCCTATACCAAGTTACCAGTCCTTATAAGAACTTTTGTGGAACAAGTGAGTTGTGAATGTTTAGCAGACTGCAGCAGAAGGGCAGCAGTCAAGTATAATATCCTTTCTATATTTGGAAGAAAGAATATTATACATGTACAAGCCTATTACTGTACCACTGATACCAGTCCTGAAAAGAACCTTTGTGGAACTAATAATAACAGCAAGTCTTTAAAATTACCCTCACTGCCTGACAACACTGCTTCCTTCCTGTCCCTATACAAATTGGCAAAAAAAGAGAACGATTAGTGGTTACTGGAACAGCTCTTTTGTGGACCTTGATAGTAACAGCTAATGATGATGATGATGATGATGATGATGAAAGACTAATCTGGCTGTCCCTGTAGCATACACCGTCCTTTCCCTTTCTCTAAACTAACAAAAGACACTCAGGCTGCTGCAAGAATCAGCAGCACAGCAAACCTATCAACACCTAACACCTATACCAGTCCTGAAAAGAACTTTTGTGTACCAAATAGCTAGTGGTTTATCTCTCCCTACTCCACACAGGAACCTGTCCCTATCTTAACAGAAGAAAGAATGTAAAATGGCCACCGGATCGGGTGTATTTATAGGTTAGGGGGAATGTACAAGTGTCCATGTGCTGTCATGTCTCAATTGGCTGTCCTGTATCACATGATAAACGTGTCACCAAAGGTTAAAGTTCTTGTATACATTAAACACGTAAGTCCGCCGCGGCGAACGACGGAAAAAGGCGTTCGAACGTGCGGACCGCGAATGTCGGAAATTCGCCGCGAAACGACCGCCGGGCGAACCGTTCGGCCATCACTAATCCCGGGTATAATAAAGTTTGAAAAATGAAATCATAAAGTATAATATAATAAATAATTATACCAAATAATAATATAACAATAATAAAAATTATTCAATAATTTAATCAAAAACACTGAAATTTGCTCAGTTGCAGAATTGTCACTGTCATTACTTTTCAGTATTTGATGACGGATCTCCCCACAAATCGCTATCCCTCAATTCTGCGAGTGATTCTAATTTATTATCGCGGTTTTCTAGCTGGTCTAAAATCATTTTTGATGCAAAGGGACAGTTTTGGTTGCTATGGACAATCTCCAGTTTCCAGGCATAAAGAACAGTTTTTATATTATAAAACTGCATGCAGGACACTGGACAGACCACTAGGGACAAAGGGGATGTGAAATAATTACACACAGCAATGTAATCTGTAAGATTACATTATACTGTATGTAATGTGTGCGTTTCACTTTTTGAATTTGGCGCCGTTCTCCGTCCCCATGCGTCGCAACACTCGCAGGGAACGGAGATCGGCTCTGTGATAGATCGAGCGGAGCACGGCTCGCTTGTACAGCGGGGGGGGGGGGGGGGGCATCGCTGGATCCAGGGGACAAGGTAAGTAAACTCTCCCTGGATTCAGCGATGCGGTCCCGAGTCTGGCTCGGGGTTACCGCTTTTGGTATAAAATCTCCACCCCGAGCCAGACTCGGGAATACCGCCAGGGGGGGTTAAAGAAGAGGAGGATCAGAGAGACAGGATCACACAGCTTTTATACACAATGCAGAGGATTAACCCCTTGGGTTTCACAGTGAGTATAACAAGCATGCTTTATGGCATATACAGACTGATTTTACTGCTGTGGGTTTACCAACATTTTAAAAGTTATTAGTCACTTTCAGCTCAGTTTTAATGTGTGTCACAACATACCCACCAGTCGATATGAAATGTGCCATGGCAGATGTTGACTGCCCAAAAACACGATGGAAACTGAGTTTGTGAACCCCCAAAACACTCAAGTTAGCCTACCCAGAAAACTTCCATTACCACAAAGATGAAGCACAGGTTCACATTTATACAAACATTGGATGAAAACCTCTTTATCAAGATTTTTTATTTTTTTTGGACAGACTGGATTGTAATTGGGTGTCAGCGGATTATAGTTTTTCTGCACAAAAGCCTCAAACTAGTGTTTTCTGAGAACAAAGTGCCGCGTTAGAAAATGTTTCCCGATCACTTTCCATCAGCATCCAGAGCGACTGTCTGCACATTTCTTTCCCATTCACAGTCCTAAAACAGGAGCACTGTGAAAATAGGGCACGCCGGTTCAGGAGACAATTGAACTGTGCATGCATGTCAGACCAACGTCTAATGTCTGTGGTGTACATATCCCCTCTTAAAGGGCAAGCAGCAGTGTAAGTTTTTCACTTGTTAACTATGTCAACTCTCTCGCTGGTTATTATAAACTAACTAAAAAAGGTACTACCACCCATGTATTGCCTTATTCTAAAGATGTTTCCTTGACTTTTCTTCCTGTTTTCTCCTCTTATCCTTGACAGGCCTGGTCAACTGCCAAACACTGGGCTCTGTCCCTTTGTGGAGTACAAAACTCTAAAATAAAGAATAAAAAAAAAAAAAAAAAGCAAACAAAAACGCAATAGCTGGAGTGGGAGATTTGTCCATCAGCACTGCGTAGCATGAATGGAGGAATCTATATAGGTATGGCCAGCTTAAGCGCCACTATTGTAGATACAGCTCCACTTGCATAGGATACCTGTAAATTGTTAACTATCATCTCATGTTATGAGAACCATCATGGTCAGCTGATAAGTCTGTATATTTATAGATTAAACTTTAAACTACCCATGTTGAGTCTCCCAATGGAATGCCTCAGACATACCACCTTAAAAACGTTAAAAGCTTTTCTGCACAAAGTTTACTTTCATGCAATGTCAATGTTTGACAAGGCAGTCAGTGCATAAATATTACACTCTCTAGAGGTTGATCAGTGCACGCACTTAGTGTGTTTGGTAGAGATGTTTCATCAAATGAATGTGCTTGACAACTTTAAAAAAAAAAAGGAAAAATGATATATATTTATTTATATTAATGCATCAGGCAGCAAACCTCCATATTTTTTCTGAGATGGGAAAGATGGACACATGAAGGACACACTCCCCTGCAGGGAGCAAGCATGCAGGTGTGCCACCACAGGAAGCAGCTTCCTATGGGAGTGCACAAAGAAAAAGGAGGAGCCAAGAGCACCGATGGGGGACCCCAGAAGAGGAGGTCCATGGTCACTCTGTACAAATGTATAGCATGTTTGTTATTTTTAAAAAAGATCTATAGCCTTTACACCGCTTTTACGTATTGCAGGTATTATAGAGGCATTCAAGAGGAAGTAAACTCTCCCAATCTGATGCTTATTTTCATTTAGTCCATTATAATAAGTCATTATCAGACTATAGCCACTGTAATCCAGCCCAAATATTACATATTACTTACTGTTTAAAGAAAGTTTAAAAAACTTTTTTTCCCAGGGGTTAGGCAGCACCATCTTAAGTATTGTTTTCTGAGTCCACAGTGGAGTGCATTTCCGCCCTTACATTGAGCACTTCCTGCACTGTTAACCAAGCCTCCTTCTCAATCTGTTTCTATGGCAACCCTGCTTCCCTGTTCATAGCTTGCTTGTTTATTTCATAGTATTAACTTGTGCCGATTTCTAATGTTTGCCTCTGTCAGACTTATCAGCTTCAGCTGATAAGACTGCAGTAATGGCCAAGTTTAGACTGTATGTGAGGTCACATGGTGTGTAGGAGGAAGCTCTGAGTGATTAGCAGAGATCAGTGTTGTGCCGTAGGAAGTCCTGATAACAGATAGATAAGACATAGAGAGTGTGCCTTAAAACAGGGGAGATCTGGGCATGCTCAGTGACTTTATTCTACAGAACAACAAGGATTACAATACTAAGCAAGTAAGGAGATACAGTGGTGTGAAAAAGTGTTTGCCCCCTTCCTCATTTCCTGTTCCTTTGCATGTTTGTCACACTTAAGTGTTTCGGAACATCAAACCAATTTAAACAATAGTCAAGGACAACACAAGTAAACACAAAATGCAATTTGTAAATGAAGGTGTTTATTATTAAAGGTGAAAAAAAATCCAAACCATCATGGCCCTGTGTGAAAAAGTGATTGCCCCCTAAACCTAATAACTGGTTGGGCCACCCTTAGCAGCAACAACTGCGATAACGTGCAATGAGGCTTTTACAGCGTCCTGGAGGAATTTTGGCCCACTCATCTTTGCAGAATTGTCCTAATTCAGTTACATTAGAGGGTTTTCGAGCATGAACGGCCTTTTTAAGGTCATACCACAACATCTCAATAGGATTCAGGTCAGGACTTTGGCTAGGCCACTCCAAAGTCTTCATTTTGTTTTTCTTCAGCCATTCGGTGGTGGACTTGCTGGTGTGTTTAGGATCATTGTCCTGCTGCAGAACCCAAGTTCGTTTCAGCTTGAGTACACGAACAGATGGTCGGACATTCTCCTTCAGGATCTCTTGGTAGACAGCAGAATTCATAGTTCCTTTTATCACGGCAAGTCTTCCAGGTCCTGAAGCAGCAAAACAGCCTCAGACCATCACACTACCACCACCATATTTTACTGTTGGTATAATGTTCTTTTTATGAAATGCAGTGTTCCTTCTACGCCAGATATACTTGGACACACACCTTCCAAAGAGTTCCACTTTTGTCTCATCGGTCCACAGAATGTTGTCCCAAAAGTCTTGGGGATCATCAAGATGTGTTGTGGAGAAATTGAGACGAGCTTTGATGTTCTTTTTGCTCAGCAGTGGTTTTCTCCTTGGAACTCTGCCATGCAGGCCATTTTTGCCCAGTCTTTTCCTGATGGTGGAGGCATGAACGCTGACCTTAACTGAGGCAAGTGAGGCCTGCAGTTCCTTGGACATTGTTGTGGGGTCTTTTGTGACCTCTTGGATGAGTCGTCGCTGCGCTCTTGGGGTAATTTTGGGCGGCCGGCCACTCCTGGGAAGGTTCACCACTGTTCCATGTCTTCGCCATTTGTGGATAATGGCTCTCACTGTGGTTCGCTGGATTCCCAAAGCTTTGGAAATGGCTTTATAACCCTTTCCAGACTGATAGATCTCAATTACTTTCTTTCTCAATTGTTCCTGAATTTCTTTGGGTCTCGGCATGATGTGTAGCTTTTAAGGATCTTCTGGTGGACCTTACTGTGTCAAGCAGCTCCTATTTAAGTGATGCCTTGATTGTGAACAGGTGTGGCAATAATCAGGCCTGGGTGTGGCTATAGAAATTGAACTCAGGTGTGGACAACCACAGTTATAGTATGTTTTAACAAGGGGGGCAATCACTTTTTCACACAGGGCCATGATGGTTTGGATTTTTTTTCACCTTTAATAATAAACACCTTCATTTACAAATTGCATTTTGTGTTTACTTGTGTTGTCCTTGACTATTGTTTAAATTGGTTTGATGTTCCGAAACACTTAAGTGTGACAAACATGCAAAGGAACAGGAAATGAGGAAGGGGGCAAACACTTTTTCACACCACTGTATCTACAAGAAGTGCTCATTTGGGTTTTTTATGCCGATTTACATGGGACAAAGTTGTGGGGGAGGGTTTACAACCACTTTCACATCTGTTCAAAATGAGGGACAAGCATTTTGATTCCAACAGAAGGATAGCTCCTCAAAACAAAAAAAGGACAAGCTATAGTGCTAGATAGAATTCCTTTAGTCAATAGGATTTGGCAACCTTGGGTGGACCATTTTCTACCAAAAGATTTCGAAACACGTCTTATGGCCCCTTAACTCACGCTGATTCTTATTCTAGACCCTGCGGGTTTCCCGGGCTCTCCGACCATACCTTTTTCTCCTCTTTCTTTGCTTCTCTCCTTGTCTTATGTCTTTGTTCCAATTCTCCTTTCCCCCTTTTTCTTCTACTTCCCTCTGTTTCCTTCTCTCTCTTTCTGATCTATGTATACAATTCTCTCAGCGGAACACTACTCTACAATATCACCTGAAGTGACTGCTGCCATCAAAGCATTGTCTATTATATGTTTCTCCTCTAAATGGAAGCGGTTAATTTTCTTTTGCTTTTTTATCCTGTTATGACTTCTTACTTGGATGCTTCTCGTTTGCGAACTCCAACATCTGGAGGGTTTACGAATGCGCTTTAGTACTGTTTGTTCTATACCCTTTGGCAATAATAGGTAGTAGCCTACTAAACTATATTCTGTCATGGTTGTTACAGCAAACTGTTCTGCTTATTTCTATGTGCCTTGTTTAATTTTTCAATAAAATATTTGAAACGAAAAAAAGGACAGTTGGGAGGTACAAGGCAGCAGTAATAGCAAAGTCTGCTCTTTAGCTGAACAATTATTCTTTCTATAGCTCATTTTCATACTCCTATGCTTGATCAAAAGGACACTTTCAAGCCTGCTTCAAAATTTCTACAACTCACAGATAATTGTTGCTACCACGTTTTTTTTATCCTGTACACTAAAAACTTCACAGCTATCATAAGAAGAAAAATTCTCAAATGTGTATGATCAGGATTTCATAAAGTTTATTTTTCATGTTTAAGGCCCCTTTCACACGGGCGCCTCCGCTAGGCGGAATCCACTTGCTCAGCTGATCCCGGCAGAGCAGGCGAATGACAGGTCTGTGTCTGCTCTGCTATGCAGACACAGCAGCTCTCCTCTATGGGAGGATCGGATGGAAACAGACCGCCTGTCAATTTCCATCCGATTCTCCAGACGGATGGGGACTAGGACCACCCTCCGTTTTTGGTGGACAGGATCGGATAGTGGCGGGTGTCAGCGGACATGTGTTTGCTGACATCCTCTGCTTCATAGAAGAGACTGGAGGATTCGATCAGGTCTGCCTGAAAAATTAACAAGCGGACCAGAAAGCCGTGTGAAACCAGCCAAGAGATGTCTGATAGTTAACTCATTAGGCGAGTTGTTAAAAGTAAACTGTCATCTAAACTATCTGAACAGGCATAGGCTTTTTGAAGCAGGTCCCAAATTTTTATTCTGGCACTTAAAGTGTTTGTTACCCCAGCATGTCATATTCCTGATATACCATGCTTTTATTTTTAAAAATGGCGCTGCCGAGATGTCCTGTGTATCTCCAGCGCTCTCGGCCGTACTCAGCCACCAAGAAGGGCCGAAAGCCGCAGAGAAGGGCCGAAGGCGGCCGAAAGCCGCCCAGAGCCCAAAAATCGCGGAGGATCGGCGTATAACACGCACCCGCAATTTTCCCCTTATTTTACGGGGGGAAAAAAGTGTGTGTTATACGCCGATAAATACGGTACATCTGCAATGGTCAAATATTAGGATGCAATCACAAATCAGATTTTTTTTACCCTCCTAATGCTTCTATAACTGCTTGCATGCAGTAATTCTCTCACAATTAATTAAGAGAGCGGTGGGCAATTGAACAAATTTTCCATTCTGGCCAATCGATAAGTCTGCCCCACCCTGTTCATCTGTAGCCGGCAAGGAAAGAGATTGTCCAACAAGCATAAGGCAATTGGAGACCAGGATGCCAATAGACATTAGAATATTCGGGATTAGAAGACCCCCATCTAATGTCTACAAGCTACTCCCACACAATGCTTGGAGAGTCTTCATGGAAGGGAATCGTGATTGGACAGGATTCAAAATTGTCTGTTCACTATTGCTTTCCCCTCAATAAACTGACAAGTATACACACAAACCTGCAAGGATATCACATAAGGTTTTCGTTCAAAAACTGTGTGTATTGCAAAAAGTAACGGTTACTGAATAAAAAAAACACTTTGTTAATTGAAAGGTGGTGCTGCTGTTGCACTTATAAAGGAATCCTTGTATTATAAATGCTGACACCAACAAAAAACACCAGCAAGGATTCCAACCACAGGAAATTCGAACTCACAAGAACCCAAAGCCCACAGTTTGAAGAGCAAAGTAAACTAGGCGGGAGGAGAAACTCCACAGCACAAAGCCCCCTATTCACTGCCCTGCTACGTGTATGTAATGACCTGTTCCAGAACACTTCTAGGAAAAGGAACAGCAGAAACTCTCAGTCTGCAAAAATCCAACATCCCCATAGACATTTCTAGTGCCGTCCTCATCAGCAACATAAACCTGACTTTTCCCCCACTTGCCTCCTCACAATATCCTTAAAGTGCAATACATACAAGAAACCAATTGTGCAATAAAAAATTATATATAAAATACCAGGAAAAATAAATAAAAAATGTATATATATATATATATATATATATATATATATATATATATATATATATATATATATATAAAATAGGTGATCGCACATATTATCACTTATATTGGAAGAGCACACTTTTGAAGTTTATTATCCATTTTTGGACACTTCACAAAAGAGGGCTTATGTGGGTAGCACTATCATATCAGGATTACAAGGGTTTTTTTTATAGGGCATTTTCCTGTACAACTGACCCGTATCTCCTCCCTTCTCTGATGTTGGGTGCTATCTTCCTCTAATATTATAGAGTGCATAAGACTGATATAGGGGGCTGTGGAAAACTAAAACTAATTTCTGCTTTTCTATTGGTATGACTTTTGGGAATATATTATAGATAAGGCAACTAGTTTTTACAGGTAGCGCCACAAATCCTTTTACTAGATTACAAAATACTTATGTAATAAGGATACCTTTGTGTGACATATTTTAGGTGAATTAATACAAGTGATTTAATCTTTCTGCAAGCCACACTCCAATTAAATTTCTCCTCGCCACCTTCTTTTTTTAGGTTTTAAATACTGAACTCCAGCCGAGATCTGCCCTAACTTCCTGTTCTGTTGTCACTTGGATAGAAATTGCAAGTAAATCTCCTTGTTGGGGCACAGGCCATAATACAATCCACATAGACCAGGGGTGTCCAAACTTTTTTCAAAGAGGGCCGGATTTCATGAAGTGAACATGCATGAGGGCCGACCATTTTGCCTGACTTTTTTTGAACCGTTAAAATGAAATGCAAATAAAATTTTTAACCAAAGTTTATTGCAAACGGCATACTTTTCATTTCGTCACATGGATGACAAATCTACACAGGTGTTAAATCACTCTGCCTTTCATATATGACACCCCCAGATCCGTCCGCATATCGCAGTGCGATCTGCACACTCACACAGGAATCGGATCGCATGGTGTGAACACCCATGCGATCCGATTCTGCTGCGGACCAAAAAAAGGGTCCTGTGCGAGTTTGCTGCGGGAGCGATGCGAATTCAGCCATACTATCTGTATGGCTGAACTCGCATCGCTACGGAGATCGGATGTGATTTGCACTGCGGTGCGAATCACATCCGGATCTCCCCCCGCAGCAGTGTGAACCCAGCCTTATTCTCTCTCTCTCTCTCTCTAATTCTCTTTAATTCTCTTTATTCCTCTCTCTCTTTAATATTCTCCCTCTTTAATATTCTCCCTCTTTAATTCTCTTTATCGGTAATTATCTTTACCTTTTTTCTCCTCTGTTCTGGCTTTCAGGCAGCTGACAGCGCGCGGCGCCGCAAACAATCCGCGCCGCCAATCACAGGCACTGAGAGATCTGCAGCTGCTGCAGGGACAGCTCAGTGTCTGCTATTGGCGGCGTGTGCTGTCAGCTTCCCGGAGGCCTTGGACCGCCCCCAGCATCTGACCGTCAGTGGGAGGCGGGGATGAGAGGTGGGGTGAGAGGCACTAGCAGCCAATCACCGCCACCAATCCCCGCCGGAATCACAGGCTCCGGACCTGCCGCACACGCCTCAGCTTGTTAGAGAGGCGCTTGGGGTGTGCGGAGCCAGGCGGGCCATAATGTAGGAGAGGCTGGGGGCAAGGTGGGGGGCCATACAAAACCGGACTGCGGGCCGGACTTTGGACATGACTGACATAGACGATGTTAGCCTTCCCAAATCTACTATAAATGTGTTTGTTTTGTTTTTTTTTGCTTTCTCTGTTGCTTAGAGTTCTGAGTTTGACATCCCCAAATGGAGACAATAACAGCAATAAAAACCTGACAGAAGACTGAAGTTGTCTACATTAACCAAGAGGTAACTGCAAATTTTCCTAGAATTGTGCAAAAAAAAAAAAAAAAATATTGGTGCTTATATCAGAGGGCATTAGACACAAGTCCCGGTTCTTTGTCCACCGATGCTTACAAAAGTAATCTTAAGAAATAGCCGTTTTACTGAACTCTGTGTGGGGCAACATCTTATAATTTAAAGTAAACATGTATTTAACTCATCTGCTAGTTGAACACCTCAAAGCGGGAGTAAACCCGCAGATGTTTTTTTTTCTACCTGCAAAGGAAAAGGCATAATGAGCTAGTATGCACCGCATACTAGCTCATTATGAAATACTTACCTTAGAACGAGGCCCCGACATCTGGTCCGATCCACGCCGAGGGAGCCGACATGCTCCCTCTGCGTTTCTTCCGGGTATTGCGGCTCCGGCGCTGTGAGTGGCCAGAGCCGCGATATCGTCACTCCTGCGCGTGCGCGCGGGAGATTTCATCCCAGCCGGGTCCGGCCACTGCCAGGCTATCAGCCGAGAATCCCCTTGTGCGCATGCACCGCTGCAGTCAGCGCCGCATACCGAGGGGAATATCTCCTAAACCGTACAGGTTTAGGAGATATATTTTTTTACCTACAGGTAAGTCTTATTATAGGCTTTCCTGTAGGTAAAAGTTAAAAAAATGACTATACAACCACTTTAAGAGGCTGAGTAGTGGATATGTGGCAGCTTTTTTTTTATAAACAGACCACTGGAACGGCAAGTATATTGCTTCTTTTTGGTGTTATGAGAAGAAAGTAACCATGTGGTGTCTTGTACATGTGTAATAGGGAGCCAGTTGTGTGTCATCAGGAAGTAACATTTGGCTCCCAAAACCAAGATGGCAGCAAGGAGGAGCAGGAACCCCCAGAAGCATCAGTTGCACAGAAGACAACACTGGACAGACTTTTTCTGAATAAAGTTGAAAATTTCCCTAATGTAAATAAAAATTTTTTTAGAATATAAAAAAAAAAAAAAAAAAAAAAAAAAAAAACACACACACACAACTTAAAAATCAATTGGTGCTGCAATACTCCAAGCAGCAGGCAACATACTGCTATGCATGCACAAACTTTATCCATACAGTCTAATAGAAAGCAGGTATACAAGGAGACACATTCTCAGCAATTTGTTCTGTGGAAATATACACCCATGCACAGTACAACATGGCACACAGGAGCTCTGAAATAGCGCGGTGGTTGGATCTGGTCATCACATTGAATAGGGAGCACATACACAAGGGAGGAAGCCATACTGGCTCATTAGATATACATAATATGCTTCACGCAAAATAATAATTCACATAAAATAAATAAAAAAAAGAGAAGAAAACTTTCAGGTTACAGTAAAAGTGTAACTGAAATGTGTCCTCATGAAAAGAGGTGTATGAATTACATACCTTTCTTAGTAGTAAAGTGATAATCACGCATCCCTAGATGTCACATGATGATACATGTTGCTATAATATAAAAAACATACAAGTTATGAGAACTTACAATCACATTTATCTTTGCACATTAATAAAAGTAAGTATCTACTCTGCATGTGTCAAACACAAGGCCCGTGGGCCGAATCTGGCCCTTCAGCCATTTCATGTGGCCCTCGCACCTCTCCAGTTTTTTCTCAGCAGTAGTACAAGGTTGGGTGGGGGGGTGCACTGTGATCTAAAGGAGGGTGGGGAGGCTCTTGATATCTGATGTATGGAGAGTGGGGTGCTCTGGACGTCTGTTTATAAAAATTATAAAACAATTTTATGCCAGTAGAAAAAGGAGGGTCAAACACTGCTGGTATCATTAACAAGAAACTGTATTGGAGACTGCTCAGACAGGACACCACCATAGAACCATGTTCTGTCTAACCAATGTCCAATAAGGTTTCTTATAGATGACACCAGCGGTGTGTGGCCATCTTTTTCAGACTTAGAATAGGAGTGAGAGTGGCCATCATGCTGGTCTGCACCTGCACTTCAAAGTTTAAGTCTCGCGTTATTACTAATCAAATGCAGAGGCAATTATTTGATATGAAAGAGGAGTAGATACAATTATATAGTCTTACGGATACAAGCGGCCCTTTGAGGGCAACCAAAATTTTAATGCAGCCCAAAATTTATGAAATTAAGTTTGACACCCCTGGTCTATGCCATATCCTGCAACCATTCTCATTTTTCAGGCTGTTTTAATACATCAAACATACATTCTGATATAAAAAAAAAAAAAAAAAAAAGACAGGTATCCGACAAGTACATTCCAAGATCTGACTTGGGCAATAATAAAATGGATTAGAACCAGTCAAAGTATCTACAAATCCTTCAGTAAACTTTATAAGGTTTTCCATAAAGACACTTTTACACAGCCAGGGAGTTCTTCATCTACTATATAAAAAGGGTTCATTCATTAGACCTGGGGAAAAACAGGAGTCCCGGACAAACGTTCACATTTTCCATCTATAGACAGCTGTGGCCACTGATCAGCGTATTCTGAGAGTCACAATACAATGTCCTGGAAAGGGGGATTCCTCAGTACACCTTGTTAGTGTGGGTGGAGGAAGCTGGGAGGATAGAGGTAAAAATAGCCTTGTATGGCCAGCTTAAGCAGAGAGAGAAGATCTTTCGTATACTGGTTCTCCTTCACCGTCTACCCAATAGGCTGGGGGCAGGGAGAGGACGTAGCTGTATTGCCCAACTACAGTAGGGGGAAAAAAATAAATTAAAAAATCAGACCATCAGCCTGGCTTTGATGTCTGGCAGAGTTGGGTAAATCACAGGACTGGCTGGACAGAATTCTAAATTTCACAGGTGAGCTACTATACACTATACTATAACATGTTGAAAAAGTCCATCTAGTTCAATGAACTGTGTATTTGGTAGAACTTTGTATATTTTGTAAAACTAGAATATATTCAACATGAACAAAGTTCTAAAAACATATTTTTCTTTCCAAAATTCATATTCAATACCTGTGCAGTGCAATAGTGATGTCGAATCACGAGTTCAGCAAAGCCACAAGAGTTCAGTTACTGTAGTGTTAAGCCGGCCATAGTTGGTTTGAATCCTGGCAGGAACTGGCCAAGATACGATCCAGGTATGGGCAGGCTGAATGATCGATTGATCAACTTGGATACAACCAGCCTGCTGAATTTTACATGCAGTTATTACTAGTGGCTGTTATAGCCGCTAGCAATAATCAGTGTTCTCCTGATGGGGACAGCTTCCTCCACCTCATGTCCACGTGTGAAAAGGGGCTTAACTGTCAATGTCTTCTGTTTTGTCCCCATCTCCTTTGCTCTGTCCCCATGTAGCTTCTTTAACTGCCCCCATCTCTCTTCTTCCCTTGCTCTGTGTCTATGTCACCATCTATTCTTCGTTTGTTCCCCTCTAGAGGGTCCCCATGATGTAGGTCCAGCGGACTGTATAATAAACAGCACAGACAGTCGGACATAAGACACCCAAGTCTTGCCCTACGTTCCCTCAAGGATCGTCACCTGTGCCAGTCCCGCTCCTGTGTCTGCTGGCCCCTCTTCCTGGTCTCACACCGCTCCTCCCCATGACCCCCTCATTTCACTTGCCCCCAGTTCAGCTGGGATTGTCTCTGTGCTGGACTGGAGGTGGGACTCTGTGGGAGGGGGGGGGTCTGTTCATAGCAGGGGGTGGAGGGAGAGAAAAGGGGTGTGCAGAAACTAAAGGCCATCATCTGCCCTGCATCTGAGGGAGGGGGTATGAGGAGTAGATGGCAGCATTCTAGGCAGCGGCTGAAGCTGACAGCATCCGGGGCTGTGTTGCCCTTCACTGTACGCCATGTCTGCTGTGCTAAGCTAGGTAAAAGTGCAAGGCGAACAGGGCGGGAACCAGCATAAGCACTTCTTGAGGGACCCCCGGCTTTAGTGCCCTCCCTCTCCTAGTGCCCTAAGCCTTGGCTGCCTTATGTTGGTGCTGGCCCTGGTTGCAGGAAAGAAAAGCTCTCTAATCCATATAAAATTAAACTGATCACCATGAGTTCAGGAGCAGACTACCTAGACCAGTGTTTCTCAACATTTTTGAGACAAGGCGCCCTTTAAAATTCTTCTCAATCTTGAGCCAACCTATTCTAAAATGTAAGGAAAAAAATAACTATTTATATGTATTTTATATAATGCAGGAAATTAGTACAGTCTAATATTCCAGTGCTACTCTCTCCCTCACTCAGCTAATGTGACCCCAGTGCTGACAAAGAGGGGCACAGGAGAGGCAATTAAGGATGCTGTGCAGGTGCCAGACCTCCCCCTGATCAACCGATGATGTCACCGATTGTTAAGATGCTGGTGGCTGGAAGGTTGTAATGGTGCTTCATCCACCCGCTAGCTTGTATAGAATTTTTAGGCAATTTTGACAAGGCACTCCTGAAGAAAGTATGCATGCCAGCTACATCTACTCACTTTTCAGAAGCTAAGCATTATACTTTACGTACAAAACACGTGAAGGTGCAGCTGATGGTGTGTTAATAAAGCGGACAGCAAGCCCCTATATGAGCACACATTCTATAACCAGTATAAAAGTATTAGGGCTTCTCAGAATAGAACACTCCAAACAAACCCAAGAACTAGATGACGGATTTATGATTACGTTTCATAGCATGGCAAGAACAAGTTAGAACAATTTGTGTTCCCTTGGGACGGATAGGCAGTTGGACACACCAAACACATTCATTCTTGGACAGAAAGAGAATTAAAAATAGATCTGGGCGTCACACCCTCTCCAGGTAATTAGCACACACATCGTGGCGTACAAAGCCACAAGGAATACATTAAAGGATCCTGAAACGTGTGATGGAGAACCGAGTACTGTACCCATGGCCAGGAACCTCATATAAACCCTCTTAATTGATCCAATAATTCTTTTATTAGACTTAATATATGTAAGGGGACCAGTGCAAGACTGGGGCCTGTTTTACAACAAGCGCCGTTTACAAGCACAACTGCATACTGCACCAGCCAAAATTTGATGAGTGTTGGGTTGGTGTGGACGTGTATACAAGGTCTGTCTAGAAAAAGTCCAGGCTTTGTAACAAGAACAGTTTGCGTGACATCGATATAACCTGGCAACCATAGAAAGTGGACTGGAATGCACATGCGTGAACAATGACGACTTCACTAGCCAGTAGGGGCACTAGATGCCATTGAGTGAGCATGTGTACTATGTGGTTATTGCATGCAAATGACTGAGCCAGCAGAGCAATAAATCTGCATCAAATTTTCATCAAGCTTTAAAGCGGAGGTCCACCCTAAAGTGGACCTTACGATCATTGGAACCCTCCCCCCCTCCGGCGCCACAATTGGCACCTTTCAGGGGGGGAGGGGGGTGCAGGTACCTGTACAGTACAGGTATCTGCACCCACTTCCGGCGTAGATTCTGCAGAAGGTACACCCCTTTCCGCAGAATCTACGCCCCTTTCTGAAGGTCCCCCGCTGCCTGCTGGGAAACACACAGATCCCAGCGACAGCGGGAACCATCCTTATTGCGCAGCGCGACTCGCACATGCGCAGTAGGGAACCGGGAAATGAACCCGAAAGGCTCCACTTCCTGATTCCCATACCCAAGATGTCGGAGGCAGCACCCGAGAGATGATCGAGATCGGCTTCTGACATCGCGGGCGCGCTGGGCGGGTAAGTGTCATTATTTTAAAAGTCAGCAGCTGCAGTATTTGTAGCTGCTGGCTTTAAAAAAAAAAAAACGACGGACTCCCGCTTTAACATTCCTCCACAGAAACTATTTGGATGATTCAGAAGGCTTTTGGGGATGATGCAATGCAAATAGAAGTGTGGCACAAATGCTTTTCAAGCTGGGTTCACACTGCAGCATGCGCCTGCTCACAGCAGGAGTCTGGTGCGTCTCCATTCACTGTTTCAGGTCCGATTTCAGCCCCATGTTTTGGCTGAATTCGGACTTGAAACAGACCAAAAGACGCACAGGAAGCCTGTGCAATTCACACCGGAGCCGCTGCAGCGTTATGAACCAGCTCCATAGAGAGCCGGTCACAATCTCCTGCTATGCGAATTGGATATAGTGTAAACCCAGCCTTAAAATTGGTTGAGAACCTGTTGTAAGTGATCCATGTTCTGGAATGCCTGCAACAAGCAAAACACCCGAGAATGTTCAATGTGTATGGGCTGCAATCAATAAGGATCAGCGACTAATGCCGCGTACATATGATCGGAATTCTCGTCGGAAAAAGCTCTGATGGTTTTCCCAAAAGAATTCCAACAGAATTCGGCTCGGAAAAAGCTCTGATGGTTTTCCTGACGGAATTCCGACAGAATTCAGCTCAAGCTGTCTTGCCTACACACAGTCACATCAAATTCCGGTAGTTTAGAACGTGGTGACGTACAACACGTATGACGTGACTAGAAAAAGGAAGCTCAATAGCCAGTAGCCAATAGCTTCTGTCTCGTAGTTGAATCTGAGCATGCGTGATTTTTGGCGTGTCGGAATTGCATACACACGATCGGAATTACCGATAGAAAGTTTTTCCATCGGGAAAATTGAGAACATGCTATCAATTTTTGGCTGGCGGAAATTCGGACAGCTAAATTCCGATGGAGCATACACACGGTCACATTTTCCGATGAAAAGCTCCCATCGATCTTTTTCTGGCCGGAATTCCGATCGTGTGTACGCGGCATTATAGTGCGAAAACTAGGAGCTGATCTGGGGATTCCAAAAAAGTCTGTCTCCGAGATTTTGGCACAGGATCTTGTGGAAGAGATGAAGGGAGAACTGTATGAAGTCCCAAGGTACCTACTTTGAATGAGGCTGAGGCCTTATTGTCCTACGTAGAATGTTTCTTGCACCTTGTATCGTCTTCAATAAATGTCGCTACTTTTCATATTACATGGCTGGATACTTTCTGACAGACCTTGGATACTGGTTTGTAATCTTTTAAAAAGGAACCTGTAGGAGGAATCACTGGAGCTGCTATGGCGAATTTACTTTTGAAGAGACAATGGGAGTTCTGGGGCAGGGGGTTACTTTTGTCCTTGCTTCACTTATTTCTTATCCAAAAAAGCATGCAACCACTGAAGTATCAGGGGCACTCGATATGCAAACATCCAACACCTACAAAACAAGCCAACCATGCAGCACTCATATTTCTGTCCATGCAGTGCAAAACAACAGGTTTGCTTTAAGGTGTAGCTAAACCCAAAAGCAACATTTTTAACATTGCAGCCTTTTAGTCCTTGGATGAGATGTCTGCATTAGTTTTCTCTTTCTTTTTTTCCAGGCTCTTTTCCCTTTATTTTCACCTTGTAATCCTGTGACTGACATTTCATGTTCCTGTAGCTACGGAGGGAGCCATAGTTGTAACACGGGCTATACTGTAAACCTGTGTGCCTGATCATCTCTATTATACAAGTGTGAGGGGATCAGTAGTCCACAGAAGATACAATGTACAGAAGATACAATGTTTTTTCTTGCATTTTAGCTAACAGGCAGTAACAAGGACATGGCATTTTTGAAATACCAAGGATGTTCTGTTCTTAATTTACTAATTGCCTGAAAAATTAAAACTAATGCAGTCAGGTAGGAAAGTCATCAACCATGTGTAAGCTCCAACAGCAACTTAGAATTGGCACATGACATGGCCTTCTCTCCTTGCTACCCGTGGCCGACCAGAGCAGAAGGGGAGCAAAGAGAAGGTGAGTACATGTTGCTCGGGAGGGGGCAACAAAACAAACCCTGCAACAAAAATAAAAACACTTAGTACATCTCTGAGATACAGGTATGGGGTGGAGGTTGATTGTTACTAACCACACTTCCGACCAGACTGTTTATTGACGATTGCCAAATATTCACCGACTATTCTATGAAGTTCTTTAAAGTAGAACTATAGGTAAACCCCCCCCCCCCCTAATCTTATTTAGGAGTAAGGGTGGGTTAAAACCCTATAAAGTTTTATTTTTGCCCTCTGCCACAGTGTGAGATTTACCTTCACTTTATGTTCCAAAGTCAAAACAGGAAGTAAGGAGAAATCCCTGCAACCTAAGGGAATCCCAGGTTACCGGAACAAGCATCCCCATTGGAAGATTTCCCCTCTATTACTTTTCTGGGGACAACCCAAAATGTGGTATTTTCTTTTACTTTCAATGATAATGGTAAACAGGACAAAGAGAGGCTGCATCTCCCTAATGGGGGCACAGACCGCAATAAAAACTGACCGGTGTCCTAATCCATCTCCACTCTATCCAAAACTATATTTAAAAAAAGGTGGTGGCCAGGTGTGAATTAACACAAATCAGTTTATATCCAAATGCCCATAGTGCAGAAAACCAACAGCCAGGCCTCACGTGTGACTAGGGGACTTACCCGAGTCCATTCTCGATCCAGCACTGTCCTGTCTGAAGCAGCTCTTCTCCCCTTTTCCTAGTCTCAAAGGTTTTGCTGACTGCATTGGGAGCCATTGGCTCTTGCTGCGATCAGTCAAATCTTGTAAGGAGGAAGCAGGGCTGAGCCGAGCTTTGTGTGTCTATTGAGGCACACAGCCTGGCTTGGAAGCACGCTTAAGCCTCGTACGCACGATCAGATTTTCGGACGCACGTTCAACTGGTTTTTGTTGCATGCTAGTCTTATGTCGAAAGTGAAGAGTTTACTCACCATATGAAAATTCTCGCATGACAGAATTCAACTTCAGAAGTGATATCATGTGTTGAATTGTTTTGTAAGCGATCTTTGGTTTCTGCGCATGCGTAGTCTTTTTTTTCTCCCCGGACGAAAACCATATTAAACGAAAATTGGAAACTGTGTTCACATACGATAAAAATGTTATAGTCTGCAGCTTTTGTCGTACGAAAAATCAGAAGCGGCTGTTGAAAGCTCCATACCAACGATCTGAAAACCGGCAGATCGTTCAGACAAAACGTTACTTCCGATTTTCGTATCGTGTGTACGGGCCTTAACACAAGTTCCCCCATAGCAGACGCTTGCCATGAGGCACTCAGAGAGAAAGTAGCAGAGAGCGCCAGCAGGGGACACCAGAAGAGGAGGACGTTTTTCATTAAGAAAAATAAATCAATGATAGGGTTTAGAACCACTTCACGCAAATTGCCACTTCACCCTAAATACCATTGTTATGGCAGCAGCTAGCTACCATAACCCTGGTTTTTTAAAGGAACTGCGTTTGTTTCTCTTTAGGATAAAAATTGCCTCAGATTTGCCCGTCACTTTTATCGTGGTGGAAGAGGGGCCCTTCCCGCTGCGCTCCGGTCGCCTCCGCCGCTTAGCGATAGCGGCGGAGACGATCACGTCCACTACCCTCACTGCCTGAATGCTGAGTGAGGGGAAGATGGCCCCCCACTTGGCTCCATAGCATTGGAGGGCAGAAGCGACGTCAAACGCCACTTCCGCCCAATGCTCTTAAAAAAGGAGATTTTTTTTTTTAATTGCATTTTAGTGTAAATAGAAGAAAAATAGTCTTTTTGACCCCAGATTTCATATTTAAGAGGTCCTGTCATGCTTTTTTTTTGCTATTACAAGGGATGTTTACATTCATTGTAATAGGAATAAAAGTGACCCATTTTTTTTTTTTCTTACTTAAAAGGACAGTGTCAAAATAAAAAAAAGTAACAAATAAGGAAAAAAAATGCGAGTAGCGTCCGCATATGAAAACGGTGTTCAAACCACACATGTGGAGGTATCGCTGCGATCGTTAGAGTGAGAGAAATAATCCTAGCCCTAGAACTCCTTGGTAACCTGTAGAAATTTTTAAACGTCGCCTATGGAGATTTTTAAGGGTAA
Organism: Lithobates pipiens; assembly: GCF_037356315.1. Taxonomy (NCBI): domain Eukaryota; kingdom Metazoa; phylum Chordata; class Amphibia; order Anura; family Ranidae; genus Lithobates; species Lithobates pipiens. The sequence goes on along the minus strand of NW_027507685.1, from coordinate 4,461,588 downwards.
AAGTTTGTCGCCATTCCACGAGCGGGTGTAATTTTGAAGCGTGACATGTTGAGTATCAATTTACTCAGTGTAACAATTATCTTTCACAATGTAAAAAAATAAAATAAAAAAATAATTGGGCTAACTTTACTGTCGTCTTATTTAATTCAACAAAAGTGTATTTTTTATTTTTTCCAAAAAAAGTGCGCTTGTAAGACCACTGCGCAAATACAGTGTGACATAAAGTATTGTAACAACCGCCATTTTATTCTCTACGGTGTTAGAAAAAAAAATGATATATTTTATATATATATTCTAAGTAATTTTCTAGTCGCTCCGACTTAGAAAAAGGTTCCTGTACAACTTGCATTGACTTCTATAGAGAACCGACACAGAGTCTAAAAATTAGGCTCATTCCTTAAAGTGGGGTACCCCCTAAAAAAAAAAAAAAAAAAAAAAAAAGTCAGCAGCTACAAATACTGCAGCTGCTGGCTTTTAATAATCGGACACCTACCTACCCCAGGGTCCAGCTATGCGGGGGAACGAAGCCCCCCCTCGTTCCCCGCTCCGCTCGCACCGCCGTCATGCGTACTGTGGGCACCCGGCTGTGGCTTCACAGCCGGGCGCCCACTGCGCATGCGCGAGCGGTGCAGGGCGTCATGATACGTCGTACAGTCACCTGGGACACGTGACAGGTCCCAGGTGAATGTGCGGCGCGAGGGGAAGTGATGTCACCAGCCCGGGCAATGAAGAAGGCAGACTACAAGGGACCCCCTAGCAACAGGTATTTAGAGGCGAGTAAAATTTTTTATTTTTTTTAGCAAATTATTTTTTATTTTTATTTTTTACGAATTTTAAAGCAGCTTTTAATTTTTTGGTGGCAACACCACTTTAAGCGGGTAAACCACTTAAGCTCCAGAAAATTTTACCTCTTCATGACCAGGCTATTTATATACTTTTTTATTTTTTTTTATTTTTACACAAATAAAGCTTTCCTTTGATGGCATTTGATCACCACTGTTTTTTTCTTTTTTGTGAAAGAGAGATATAGATAGATAGATCTCCAACACACATATACTGTATTTATTGGCGTATAACACTCACTTTTTCACCCTGAAAATCGGGTGCAAATAGTGTGTGCGCGTTATATGCCAATACTGCAATTTAGGCTGCCTAGGAGGGAACAGGACAAGAGCCGTCAGATTACATACAGCGAGAATCTCCTGTTTACTCAGCGGCCTCTGTAATAGGAAGTCCCGTCTCCTGGGCCGGCATTGGACCAGTGTTCTGTCTATTGTAGAACTTTGTATTAAAGAGGCTGGTGGGTAAACAGATTTGCGCTGTATGTAATCTGGTGGCACTCGTCCCGCCCCATCCGAGGCAGCAGTAATCTAAGGTGAGGCTGCAGATGGGCATTGATCAGGCTGCATTTATGGCAAAAGGAGAGGCTGCATATGGGCATTGATCAAGCTGCAATGATGGGCAATTGTGAGGCTGCAGGTGGGCATTGATGGGCAATGATCAAGCTGCATTAATGGACAATGGTGAGGCTGCATTTATGGGCACTGACCCTTATTTTGCTTCAAAGTTCTTCATTTAAAAAAGTTAAGATTTTTTTCCTGAAACTTCCCTCCTAAAATGAAGGTTTAGGGCTGTGGAAATTAAAGATTAATTCCTCCATTAATCGATTAATATTTTTTTTTCATCGATCAAAATTCTTTTGATTGGTACTCACCTCTCCGCCGGCTTCCGGGAGTTCCGTCGGAGATCCGGTGACATCACGGACATCGACGACACTGGACTCCTCACCCCTTCCCCAAGTGCCTCCGTCTGCTAATGAAGGGAAGAGGGGGAGGAGTCCGATGACATCAAAGTTCTGATTAAACATAACGCGTACGGGGGAGGAGCTACGCATGACGCCACCCGCTGCTGCCCTATGGAACTAACACGATTGTCGGCTTTACATGCTGTGTTTTTATCATCTTTATGTGAGTAGTTTGTGTTTGAACACAAAAATTAAACCTTATACTTAAGCGGTGAGCACTTAATTCTTCTCTTTCTACCCATGACCTGGCATCCTGGGGGGCACACGTGCACACACCCTAAACCCGGACGTAGGCAGGGACATATGGGTATGTAGCTTTGCCTACAGCAGCCACTCGTGGTTAAGGTAGGCTGAAAAGCATATAGCATGGAAGTGTTTCACTTTTTTTTTTTAAATGACTGTGCTGAATGTTGTACATATCAGCTAGACTCTTTTAGACTATGTTTTGTTAGCAAAGTGGGGACCTACTCAATATTAGGTGGGTGGTTATAAAGTTATGGCTGATTGGTGTATATTCGAGTATAAGTGTGAATAGCCATTCACTTCTATGACCAGCTGTACAGGTCACCTACTGCTCCTCATGCAGGGGGAAAATGCTGGGATTTTACAGGATTGCATTTTTTTTTTTATCTTCAAACCATCCATATGCATGGGATATAAAGGACGAAACGTGAAGGGAAATCTTCCCAATGAGACACAGATGACAAAACAGAAAAGAAAACTGATGTGGTTCTAACAATTTCCTATTTTATACAAAACTAAAAACGTTTTGGTTGTACATACAGTACTACAGCGGAGACAATATGAGGAGCGCGCAGGGACTGCTGGTGCCAATATCCATTTTGAAATGAAGAACATGTTTAGCTCCGGGGTATCCAGGATGAAACAATAAAATATATGCAGGAAAATGTAATATAGAAGTGTTCCTGACATAAAAGAAAGGTGTCTTGGCAGGAATACATATGCCTGCATGAATGCTGGGATCTCCCCACCTGCACTATTGTATTGTGATAGTGGGGGTCACCACTAGTGATGGGGGGGGTCTCTAGTGACAGTGGAGGAGGGGGGGTCTCTAGTGACAGTGGAGGGGGGGGGTCTCTAGTGACAGTGGAGGGGGGGGGGGTCTCTAGTGACAGTGGAGGAGGGGGGGGGGTCTCTAGTGACAGTGGAGGAGGGGGGGGTCTCTAGTGACAGTGGAGGAGGGGGGGGGTCTCTAGTGACAGTGGAGGAGGGGGGGGGTCTCTAGTGACAGTGGAGGAGGGGGGGGGTCTCTAGTGACAGTGGAGGAGGGGGGGGTCTCTAGTGACAGTGGAGGAGGGGGGGGGGGTCTCTAGTGACAGTGGAGGAGGGAGGGGGTCTCTAGTGACAGTGGAGGAGGGGGGGGGGGTCTCTAGTGACAGTGGAGGAGGGGGGGGGTCTCTAGTGACAGTGGAGGAGGGGGGGGTCTCTAGTGACAGTGGAGGAGGGGGGGGTCTCTAGTGACAGTGGAGGAGGGGGGGTCTCTAGTGACAGTGGAGGAGGGGGGGTCTCTAGTGACAGTGGAGGAGGGGGGGGTCTCTAGTGACAGTGGAGGAGGGGGGGGGTCTCTAGTGACAGTGGAGGAGGGGGGGGGATCTCTAGTGACAGTGGAGGAGGGGGGGGGATCTCTAGTGACAGTGGAGGAGGGGGGGGGTCTCTAGTGACAGCGGAGGAGGGGGGTCTCTAGTGACAGTGGAGGAGGGGGGGGGTCTCTAGTGACAGTGGAGGAGGGGGGGGGTCTCTAGTGACAGTGGAGGAGGGGGGGGGGGGGGTCTCTAGTGACAGTGGAGGAGGGGGGGGGGTCTCTAGTGACAGTGGAGGAGGGGGGGGGGGTCTCTAGTGACAGTGGAGGAGGGGGGGGGGTCTCTAGTGACAGTGGAGGAGGGGGGGGGGTCTCTAGTGACAGTGGAGGAGGGGGGGGGGTCTCTAGTGACAGTGGAGGAGGGGGGGGGGGTCTCTAGTGACAGTGGAGGAGGGGGGGGGGGTCTCTAGTGACAGTGGAGGAGGGGGGGGGGTCTCTAGTGACAGTGGAGGGGGGGGGGGGGTCTCTAGTGACAGTGGAGGGGGGGTCTATAGTGACAGTGGAGGGGGGGGGGGGGTCTCTAGTGACAGATGTCTATTGAACAGACGTGAACACACAGACGAATCGTCTGGTTCTCCAGGACCAGATACTTTAATACGTACAGTGCCTTGCGAAAGTATTCGGCCCCCTTGAACTTTTCAACCCTTTGTCACATTTCAGGCTTCAAACAAAGATATAAAATTTTAATTTTTTGTGAAGAGTCACCAACAAGTGGGACACAATTGTGAAGTGGAACGAAATCTATTGGATATTTTAAACTTTTTTAGCAAATAAAAAACTGAAAAGTGGTGTGTGCAAAATTATTCGGCCCCTCTACTTTCAGTGCAGCAAACTCACTCCAGAAGTTCAGCGAGGATCTCTGAATGATCCAATGTTGTCCTAAATGACTGATGGTGATAAATAGAATCCACCTGTGTGTAATCAAGTCTCTGTATAAATGCACCTGCTCTGTGATAGTCTCAGGGTTCTGTTGAAAGCGCAGAGAGCATCATGAAGACCAAGGAACACACCAGGCAGGTCCGTAATACTGTTGTGGAGAAGTTTAAAGCCGGATTTGGATACAAAAAGATTTCCCAATCTTTAAACATCCCAAGGAGCACTGTGCAAGCGATTATTTTGAAATGGAAGGAGTATCAGACCACTGCAAATCTACCAAGACCTGGCCGTCCCTCTAAACTTTCAGCTCAGACAAGGAGAAGACTGATCAGAGATGCAGCCAAGAGGCCCATGATCACTCTGGATGAACTGCAGAGAACTACAGCTGAGGTGGGAGAGTCTGTCCATAGGACAACAATCAGTCGTACACTGCACAAATCTGGCCTTTATGGAAGAGTGGCAAGAAGAAAGCCATTTCTCAAAGATATCCATAAAAAGTCTCGTCTAACGTTTGCCACAAGCCACCTGGGAGACACACCAAACATGTGGAAGAAGGTGCTCTGGTCAGATGAAACCAAAATCAAACTTTTTGCCCACAATGCAAAACGATATGTTTGGCGTAAAAGCAACACAGCTCATCGCCCTCAACACACCATCCCCACTGTCACACATGGTGGTGGCAGCATCATGGTATGGGCCTGCTTTTCTTCAGCAGGGACAGGGAAGATGGTTAAAATTGAGGGGAAGATGGATGCAGCCAAATACAGGACCATTCTGGATGAAAACCTTTTAGATTTATCTTCCAACAAGACAATGATCCCAAACATACAGCAAAATCTACAAAGGAATGGTTCACAAATAAACGTATCCAGGTGTTAGAATGGCCAAGTCAAAGTCCAGACCTGAATCCAATCGAGAATCTGTGGAAAGAGCTGAAAACTGCTGTTCACAAACGCTCTCCATCCAACCTCACTGAGCTCGAGCTGTTTTGCAAGGAAGAATGGGCAAGAATTTCAGTCTCTCGATGTGCAAAACTGATAGAGACATACCCCAAGCGACTTTCAGCTGTAATCGCAGCAAAAGGTGGCTCTACAAAGTATTAACCCAAGGGGGCCGAATAATTTTGCACGCCCCACTTTTCATTTTTTTATTAGTTAAAAAAGTTTCAAAAATCCAATAGATTTCTTTCCACTTCACAATTGTGTCCCACTTGTTGGTGATTCTTCACAAAAAATAAAAATGTTATATCTTTATGTTTGAAGCCCGAAAAGTGGCAAAAGGTTGAAAAGTTCAAGGGGGCCGAATACTTTCGCAAGGCACTGTGTATACCTGGCTTTACTCTATGCAATATGAAGAAAAAAAGAAGTTTTGCCTTGAGTTCTGTGTTAAGGACAAGCTTTCGGACATTGGTAATTGGTTGTATGTATCTGGTATGAGATAAAAGTTAATCATTTACCCAAATATTTACGGCAAATAAAAGTTGTAATAGTTCTCATACTATATTACAGGACATAATTAAAGAGAACAAATAATGACTTTAGAGCTAAACTTCAGATAAAAAGCGAAGCACATATAGAATACATACGTCGGGCCCCCCGTCACACAGACAGGCGCCTCCCATTGGACACAATCCACTCGCTGAGCGGTGAATGGTTCTGTTGATCACCACTGAACAGGCGGATGACAGGTCCGCGTCCAATCACTGCGCAGAGCTGAGGCGGATGACAGGTCCGCGTCCAATCACTGCGCAGAGCCGAGGCGGACCCCGTCCCGCTCTCCTCTATGGGGAAATCAGGTAAGAACAGACCGCCTGTCATTCTTCATCTGATCTGTCCTGCCAGACGGATGGAAAATAAGACCGCCATCCATGTGGATTTTGCGGATCCGATCGGACAGCGGCGCGGCGTCAGTGGACACGTCACGGCCGACATCCACCGCTCCATAGGGGTGAATGGAGCGTCCGATCTTTTACACACAGTGGTTTTCAATATATGGGGAGACAGTATAGTTACAATACAATAAAAACACAAGAGCTTACAATCTAAATAGGTACATGCATGTGATGGTGAAAACTGAGGACACCCCCCCCCCCTCCAATGTAGGACCCCCAAAGACACAGCTGGCCTCCTGATGACGTCACAAACAACACAGGACTCTGTGAGAGGTGCAGCTGGACATACTGGTATAGCTCCACCCAGGTAAGAAGGGGTTAATACAAATACCACGCCCCCCTTTAGCTAAGACTAACCATTCCCCCCATAGAGGCAGAACAAATCTCCTACAGGGGGGTTGTGGAACTACAAGTCCCAGCAGTCCTCGCTCAGTACACAATGGGGGCGGCCCAGAGGTCAGTGACCTGACCTGACCTGACCTGACACAGGAAGGTAAGTCCTGAGTACCTACCGCGGGTGCGGGGTGTCCGGGGAGAAGCGCTCACCTGGGGACGGCACTGCCCGGAACGTCGGAGGCGCCTCACCTGGGTGGAGAGGGAAGTGAGTCAGAGAGGGGCGGGGCGGGGCAGTCAGAGGGGGCGGGGCGGACAGGTAAGACAACACCGGTGATTGGTCTGTGTACATGACATCGCCTCCTCCGTGCGCCACAATAATGACAACAACCCATCATTGTGTCCTCATGGTTACCATCGGATGTGCTTCCTTCACTCCCGGTCCCGGTGGGGGTTCCTCAGCAGCACCCCCCCCCCCCTCCGCTCACAGATGATGGATCATACAGGGACATGTACCCTGCGATACTCCACTGATCACCAATCCGCTCATTATTACAGCTATTTATAGAATAGTACATATACGGTATTATCAGTCCCTAAAATCGCCCTACAGGATCAAAATGTGTCTGGTTCAGCAGGGACCGACCAGATTTCTATGTATGGGCAGGCTGGTTGTACAGAAATCAATCTACAGATCGACTTCATTACCTATCGACCTGTCTGGTTTTTGGCCGCTCAATCTGCGGCACAGGCTATAGCCGGCAGCACCGATCAGTGTATTCTGGCAGCAGGGAGGTCTCCCCTCTATAAGGCTCCATGCACACTGGAGCTCATAAACTGCAGTTTATAGGAGTTTGGGTGTTTTTTTTTTAAAAGCCCATAAACTCCACTCTATGTTAGCCTATGTGTCCATGCACACATGGACGTTTTTTAGCTTTAATGAGCAGTGGAGTTTATGGGCTTTTTTCTGAATGCCAGAAATTCGCGTTCAAAATGCCGTTTTTCGCTGTCAAAAAACGACAAACGCTTATAAACGCTCATTAACGCGTGTTAATTAGTGTTCAGCATTCTATTTTTTTCAATGCATTGTGGGAGTTTGGAATGCACTGTGGGATTTTTGGAGTGTCCTCTGTGTATTTTTATTGAAAACGCCCATAAACGCTAATAAACGCTAGTACAAAACGCTGTTAAAAGCACGTTTTTCAACCAGCGTTTTCTGCCAGCAATCTGGCGTCCAGAAAAAGCTTTTTTGAGCTTCAATGTGCATAGAGCCTAAGAACAACATCCATGTAGGGCAGATCCTAGAACAATGTCCTTGTAGGGCAGATCCTAGAACAACATCCATGTAGGGCAGATCCTAGAACAACGTCCTTGTAGGGCAGATCCTAGAACAACGTCCTTGTAGGGCAGATCCTAGAACAACGTCCTTGTAGGGCAGATCCTAGAACAACGTCCTTGTAGGGCAGATCCTAGAACAACGTCCTTGTAGGGCAGATCCTAGAACAACGTCCTTGTAGGGCAGATCCTAGAACAACGTCCTTGTAGTGCAGATCCTAGAACAACGTCCTTGTAGGGCAGATCCTAGAACAATGTCCTTGTAGGGCAGATCCTAGAACAATGTCCTTGTAGGGCAGATCCTAGAACAATGTCCTTGTAGGGCAGATCCTAGAACAACGTGCTTGTAGGGCAGATCCTAGAACAACGTCCTTGTAGGGCAGATCCTAGAACAACAATGTCCTTGTAGGGCAGATCCTAGAACAACAATGTCCTTGTAGGGCAGATCCTAGAACAACAATGTCCTTGTAGGGCAGATCCTAGAACAACAATGTCCTTGTAGGGCAGATCCTAGAACAACAATGTCCTTGTAGGGCAGATCCTAGAACAACAATGTCCTTGTAGGGCAGATCCTAGAACAACAATGTCCTTGTAGGGCAGATCCTAGAACAACAATGTCCTTGTAGGGCAGATCCTAGAACAACAATGTCCTTGTAGGGCAGATCCTAGAACAACAACATCCTTGTAGGGCAGATCCTAGAACAACAACGTCCTCGTAGGGCAGATCCTAGAACAACAACGTCCTCGTAGGGCAGATCCTAGAACAACAACGTCCTCGTAGGGCAGATCCTAGAACAACAACGTCCTTGTAGGGCAGATCCTAGAACAACAACGTCCTTGTAGGGCAGATCCTAGAACAACAACGTCCTTGTAGGGCAGATCCTAGAACAACAACGTCCTTGTAGGGCAGATCCTAGAACAACAACGTCCTTGTAGGGCAGATCCTAGAACAACAACGTCCTTGTAGGGCAGATCCTAGAACAACAACGTCCTTGTAGGGCAGATCCTAGAACAACAACGTCCTTGTAGGGCAGATCCTAGAACAACAACGTCCTTGTAGGGCAGATCCTAGAACAACAACGTCCTTGTAGGGCAGATCCTAGAACAACAACGTCCTTGTAGGGCAGATAGATGTCTATCAGCAGTGGAGTTTATGGGCTGTTATCCGAACGCCACAAAATCGCGCTCAGGAGTCGTTTTTCTGACCACAAAAAACACCAACCGCTCATTAACGCTGATAAGGAGCGATAAACGCTTAAAAATCGTGGCTCCCCAGCGTTTTTTTTTTTATGTTTTTGATCCATTGAAAAAGAAAAAAAAAAGAAACATTTTTTTAAAAAGAAAAAAAACACGGAAAAACGCTAACTAACGCTAACGCTAACGTTGAAAGACTCACTGCAAAACTGCTGCTGTTTTATTTTTATTTTTTTTAAGTTATTTTAACGTCCAGTGTACATGCCTAATGCCACGTACAAACGGTCGGATTTTCCAATGGAAAATGTTCGATGGGAGCTTTTTTGTCGGGAAATTCCATCCGTGTGTAGGCTCCATCGGACATTTTCAATCGGAATTTCCGACACACAAAATTTGAGATCTGAATCTCAAATTTTCTGACAACAAAACAACAAACAAAGGTCCATGCACCCATACATCTGAGTTTGAAAAGCGTGCTGGGGCGGGTGCGTGCCCCCCAAATGCAGACAGCTTCACGCCTGTAAAAACTCGGATGTGTGGGTGTATCTGTATAGCCACTTCACTCCGCTAACTAACATAGGCTTCCTGTATGGAGCTCCAGACACCTGATCAAAACCCTCATTCATGCTGTATGGGCCTCAGCAACACCCATGGAAATGAGGCTCAATGGGGCTTCCTTTGATCTCCAGGCTCCAAAAGAGCCGAGTGGGCTGGTATTGTTATTATTATGCTGCTGGTTACAGTGACGGGCCGTGCATCAAGAGTGCAAGGGCGCCGCCCCTTCTCTCCTGCCACCCCCATTGTGCATTATGGATAGATTGCATGAATATATCCATGGCCGCCGCGACCACCCCCCATTCAGGCATTCGGCCCCTTTTTGGGCACCTGAATTACAGCGGCGGGGGTGTTTTTTGAAGCACCTGATTAGTGCCATAGGCTCTAATAGGCATCAAAAACAATGACCTGTGAGCGCCATGCTTGGCACTGAGAAAACAAGCAGGACAAAACTCTGGATAGCCGCACACTGGAAAAAGACTTGAAATCCCATCATTTTCCAGTGTGCGGCTATCCAGAGTTTTGTCCTGCTTGTTTTCTCAGTGTGTGTGTAATGGTCAGCACCTGGTGCTCATCAATAGGAGACAGAGCTTCAGTCCTCGAGGATTACTTTGGAGCGGTCGTTCATCCTTTCCGCCATGCTTGGCACTCGCAGTTCACTCAGCTGTTAGGGAAGCAAACGAATATTCGCTTTCCTAACACTGAACCGCCTCTCTGCCAATCAGGTGCTCAAGGCTGTTATCTGTCACCTGACTGGCTGAAATGACAGGTGCCACTATTGGACGCCTATCAGGAGGAGAGGTTGGGAATCGGGAGATGAGAACAGCAGGAGACACTGGCTTGAAGGACCCCGGTCGTCGCCGTCACCCGCTGCTGCCCCACCAAGACAGGGTTAGTGCCAGGCAGATGGCGAGGGGGCGGGGGGGGGGGTCACACTGGCAGCAATTGATGGGCACACTGGCAGCATTTGATGGGCACATGGGCACAGTGGCATCATTTAATGGGCATGATGTCATCGGCGCATGCGCTGTGAAGAAATGTCTCTCTCTGCTGATTTTTCACTAGCAAGCACATTGGCAGCATTTAATTGGCACAGTGGCTGCGTTTGATGGCACAGTGGGAGCAGTTGATGGAACAGTGGGAGCATTTGATGGCACAGTGGCTGCATTTGATGGCACAGTGGCTCGTTTGATGGCACAGTGGCTGCAATTGATTATTTTTCAGAATTTTTCAGTTTGTTTGCGTCTCCCCCCCCAAAAAAAAAAAATATTTTCAGCACCAGTCGCCACTATACTGACATAACCACAAATACAGTATGGGGTTGATTTACTAAAGGCAAATCCACTTTGCAGTGCACTTGTAAGTGCAGTCCCTGTAGAGTGTTGTAGATCTGAGGGGAAGCTCTGCTGATTTTATCATTCAATCCTGTGCAAGCTAAAATGCTGTTTTTTATTTTCCTTGCATGTCCCCCTCAGATCTACAACGACTGCACTTCCAAATGCACTTGTAGTGCAAAGTGGGTTTGCCTTTAGTAAATAACCCCCTATTTCCACAGAAATCAGCGCCCTACTGACACCAGCAGGGGACACAATCTGCATTAACCCCCAAAACATGCCTGAAGACAAAGATCAGAACCTCCACCCCTTGTATGCAGTCCTGTGTGCACTCCCTTGCTACTTTCTATCTCCCGTGACTTGCTTTGCCAAGAATGTTGATGGAATGTCCCGATAATTCTGCAATGTAAATGAGATGGTTGGGTAAAGATTTCAAAGTATAGATAAACGCCGTCATCGGTAGCTAAAATCATTCTAAATATAAATATTTTACATTTCTCTTCCTTTTTATCCATGGTGAGAGAAGACTGCTACATTAAATAAGAAGTAAAGTTCTATCATTAAATTTTACCTCTAGGTAAGCCTATAATAAGAATGCCTATAGGCAGTGTAAATATCTCCTAAATGTGCACCGTTTAGTAGATATTTACTGTACATGCAGCCAGTGACATCACTGGCCCATGCACTCTGAAGGAACGGCCACCCAGGCTGTTCCTTCAGAGCTCTGTGCCGTGTCCGGCTGCTTCCACACATATGAGCGGGAGTGATGCCATCGCGGATCCAGCCAGTAAAAGAGCCGGAGTCCATGAACCCGAAAGCAAGATGGGTGAAGATGGTAGCAGTCTTCAGCCACGACATCGCATCGTTGGAATGCTTCGTCTTCAGGTAAGTTTCACAAAATGTGCTAGCATACGATTCATACTAGCACATTATGCCAATACCTTGCTGGTAAAAAAGTTTAATAGAAAAAAAAAACCTGCGATTTATAACCACTTTAAACACAATTCCATTTGGCTTCCTAGGGACTTAGAGGGTTAGTTGAACATGGTTATATAGTCTGATCTCCTTTTGGCACTTCTGCCTTAGGTCTCATTAAAGCGGGAGTCCGCCGGGAGTTCCGCCGTTTTTTTTTTTTTTTAAAAGCCAGCAGCTACAAATGCTGCAGCTGCTGACTTTTAAAATAAGGACACTTACCTGTCCAGCGCGCCCGCGATGTTGGCACCCGAAGCCGATCTCTCGATCGTCTCTCGGGTGCTGCCGCCGCCATCTTGGGTATGGGAATCAGGAAGTGGAGCCTTTCAGCTTCATTTCCCGGTTCCCTACTGCGCATGCGCGAGTCGCGCTGCGCAATAAGGATGGACCCGCTGCCTCTGGGATCCGTGTGTTTCCCAGCAGGCAGCGGGGGACTTTCGGAAAGGGGCGTAGATCTACGCCCCTTTCCGCAGAGAGCTATCCCGGAAGTGGGTGCAGATACCTGTACTGTACAGGTACCTGCACTCCCCTCCCCCCTGAAAGGTGCCAATTGTGGCGCCGGAGGGGGGGGGGATTCCAATGAGCGGAAGGTCCACTTTAGGGTGGACCTCCGCTTTAAGATGTACAGTGCCTTCTGAAGGGAAAACCATGTTGGATCACTTTTCACAGGGCATTTGAAAGGCAGTGAGGAGGCGATATGTTGCTTCTTCACTGCCCAATTTAAACCTTTATATGCAGCATGGATCCCACCTGTTCCTGATTTCAAGGGACTGTCCCTGATTTGTAACAAAGTCCCTCTGTCCCTCTTTTCTCCTCCTGTGTCCCTCATTTTGGTCTGTTCATTAGGGAGTTGTAGATAAAATACACTTTTTTTTATCTGTCAAAGGGTGTTTCCCCAGTGCTAAACCTTTCATCCCATTTCTAAATTGCTGCATTTGTCAATTTCAAAAGCCACTTGTAGCTTTAACTAATCTTTTTGTGGGGGTGTGTCCTATGCCTTCATACTTTTGCTAATAGGTGTCCCTCGTAACTATCTCAAAAAATTGAAAGGTATGTATGCAGAACTACTGCATTGAAATTGCGTGCACTCGGGTTGCGGCATAGCCCCATAGACTTACACGAGTCGCGTTTAACCACTTTCAGATCGGACCATTTTGCTGGTCAAAGACCAGACCACTTTTTGCGATTCGGCACTGCGACGCTTTAACTGACAATTGCGCGGTCGTGCGACGTGGCTCCCAAACAAAATTGACGTCCTTTTTTTCCCACAAATAGAGCTTTCTTTTGGTGGTATTTGATCACCCATGCGGTTTTTATTTTTTGCACTATAAACAAAAATAGAGCGACAATTTTGAAAAAATAATAAATATCCCCCAAAAATATATAAAAAAACAATTTTTTCCCTCAGTTTAGGCCGATACGTATTCTTCTACATATTTTTGGTAAAAAAAATTACAATAAGCGATTATTGATTGGTTTGCGCAAAAGTTATAGCGTTTACAAAATAGGGATAGTTTTATAGCATTTTTATTAATAATTTTTTATTTTTTATTTTTTTTACTAGTAATGGCGGCGATCAGCGATTTTTATTGTGACTGCGACATTGTGGGGGACCCATCGGACATTTTTGACACATTTTTGGGACCATTGTCATTTATACAGTAATCACTGCTATATAAATGCAGTGATTCCTGTGTAAATGACACTGGCAGTGAAGGGGTTAACCAGTGGGTGGCAGTGTAAGGGTTAAGTGTTCCTAGGGATGTGTTACTAACTGTGGGGGGGGGGTTGGGCTTTCATTTAGTGAACACGGATCTCTGCTCCAATCACATGGAGCAGAGATCAGCGTCACTAGTTGCTAGGCAGAATGGAGAAATGTTGTTTACAACGGCACTTCTCCATTCGGCCGCTCTGTGAGACGATCGCGGGGATGCCCGGGGCGATTGAGTCCGTGGGTCCCGCGACCGGACTCACGGGAGTCCCGATCAGCGCGGGAGCGCGTCGCCAGCGGTGCACTCCCGATGGCAGGGCGGCAAATTTAAAGGGACGTACATGTACGCCCATTTGCCTGCCCGTGCCATTCTGTCGATGTACATCGTCGTGCGCTGGTCGGCAAGTGGTTAACAGCGGCAATGCCAACCAAAGGCGGCATGCTTATTATTAATATAGGCACAAAGCACATCGTGCTCATGGCATGTTTAGAGCTGTGAGTAGCTGCATTTAGACGGGTGCCCCCCAGGCGCACGTTTGAACGAGGCCTTAATGTGCTATTAGCTGAATATGGCGCTATAAGTTATAACTAAGGCTTTCTAGACGAAAGGCATAAGCATGCCCTTCCAGTGGATCTTACAATGCAGCCAATAAAAAGTTTATATTTTTTGGATGATACCAAGTAGCCGGCCTTTTTCTGTTTTCTGTTAGATGATCTGTGGAATGTAATGCCCGAGCACCGGAAATCCAGTTCTGCCGGTCCAGATGGTTGAGCGTAGCTGCTCCTCCTGTGTTTGCTATTAGCCGAATATTCTGGAGAAGGCAAAGGAGATGAGCCACAATAGAAACTTATTTCAGGAGACATTAACAGCTGTGAGAACAGGTTTTCTAACGCCGCGTACACACGATCAGACTATCCAGTGGACTTAGTCTGGCGGACAAACCCGCCGTAAAGTCCGCCGGACTGTCCGAATGAGCGGACCTGCCCACACACAGGACTTTTCTGGCGGACTAGGGGATGCTGGGACTGTGACATCATAATGGGCGGGCACATCACCCGGCGTTGTCCCTATATAGGACGCCGCGTGCCTGTCATTGTAGCCAGAGACAGCGACAAGTCAACAGCTCAAGAAGAGAAGACGAGGAGAAGAGAAGAACAGACAGCAGCGATAGAAGACCGGGCCACCGGTTGTAAAAGAGCTAGAAGAAGGCGCGGAGGCCCGGCAAGAAGAACCGAAGAGGAGGACAAGACCCCCAAAGTCTGAAGAAGAGGGCAGCGACGAAGAAGAAAGCCGGGCTCCTCCACTAGTAAAAGAGCTACCAGAAGATAGCGGAGGAGTCCGGCGAGAAGACCCCGGAAGAAGACCCCCGGAGCTCTGCAATAAACTATTTTTGACCCTTGTGTTTTTTTTACATTTTTTTCACAGGTGAATGGGTAGGGGTACATTTTACCCCATACTCATTCACATAGGGTGGGGGGGCCGGGATCCGGGGGCCCCCTTATTAAAGGGGGCTTCCGGATTCCGACAAGTCCCCCGCCCGCAGACTCCGACAACCAACGGCCAGGGTTGTCGGGAAGAGGCCCTTGTCCTCATCAACATGGGGACAAGGTGCTTTGGGGTGGGGGGGGCCGCGCGGCCCCCCCTTCCCCAAAGCACCCCCCCATGTTGAGGGTACACAGCCTGGTATGGCTCGGGGGGTGCTCGCTGACCGACTGGGTTGCATGCTCGGATAAGGGTCTGATATGGACCTAGGGGGGGGGGGACCCCCACGCCGTTTTTTCGGCGTAGGGCTTCCCCTTTAAGTCCATACCAGGTGACGGGGCCAGCAACGCTTCATTCGCTGGTCCCGGCTACCTGGAGCCGTGATCAAAATGAATGGACTTTTCTCTGTGTGGGAAAAGTCAGTTCATTTCAAAAGTACGGCGGACTAGCACACACACGGCCCTATTGTCCGCCGGACTGCGATTCCTGTGGACATATTTTGGTGCAAAACTACTTTCTTAGTCCGCCGGACTTTTGGGTAAAAAAAGTCAGCCGGAGCCCACACACGAGGGGATTGAGTCCGCCAGACTTTTCCACCGGATTGTTTGATCGTGTGTACGCGGCATAACTTGACCAATTCTGGTGAGATCGGGGGTCTTCTATGGACATTAGAACATCACCCAATCTAGCTGGAAGTGGTCAGAGACTGTCATCCCATTTTGGATAAATGAAAGATGAATTTTTATCTGCTTGTATTTGTATTCTTTACAGGTGTTACTTAATACTGCAATAACAATATTGAGTGTGTTTGTCTACCTAAACCACTTTTTGGAAAAAAAGGACTAGGCCAAAGCGTTATCTTACCAACCAATGTATTTCTATGTCCTGATGGCAGATATTATGTACTCATTCCGTGTGTGGTGTGATATGTCATGGTCACAAGTTCTGGGCTTAACCGCAGGGCAGGACTTTTGTTAACTATATTAAGTCGTTGAACGCAAGCCAAAACTGACAAAGCAATCAAACATTTGTCTAGAGGGTGGATCTACATACAGGCGACCAGACTGGGACAAGGCAGGAATCAGACGTCCTTTCCACTAGAATCAAACGTTCAATTAAAACATGTTTTCAGACAAAAGGAGAATATGAAATAAAGGAGAAATGTCTTGTCTTTGTTTATGGCGATTCAGCAATTAAGCATCTGTCCATACCTGAAATATCCCATTCATTACTAGATTTGTGTTAGCAGCGCTCTGGTAAGTTGCATGACTTAAAGCAGAGTTCCACCTAAAAGTGGAACTTCCGCTTTAAAGGGGTTGTAAACCCTTACAACCAACTTTGACCTACAGGTACGCCTAGATTAAGGCTTACCTGTAGGTCCAAGAAATATCTGCTAAACCTAGACGTTTAGGAGATATTTGCCGAAAGACAGGTACCGCTGTCTACGGCGCAGGCGCACTGAGCGTGCCGCGGTCAACGGCGATATGCCGCGAGTGGCGGCTCCCGTGCGCATACGCGGGAGTGACGTCATCGCGGCTTTGCCAAATGACAGCGGCGGAGCAGCGAGACCCACCGAGAAGATGGATGCGCCGGACTACAGGGGACAGCGGTGACTTCGCTGGCTCCTGTGTCAGGTAAGTGACACATAATGGGCTACTATGCGATGCAGTGTTTGATGACGAATTTCCCCACAAATTACTATCGCTCAATTCTGCGAGTGATTCTAATTTATTATCGCTGTTTTCTAGCTGGTCTATAACCACTTTTGATGTAAGCAGACATTTTTTGGTTGCTATGGACAATCTCCAGTTTCCTGGCATAAAGAATAGTATTTAAAATATAAAACTGTATGCAGGACACTGGACAAACCACTATGGACAAAGGGGATGTGTAATTATTTGATACAGTACTGTAGCTATACTGTGTTTTTACTTTTTGAATTTGGCGCCGAACTCCGTCCCCGTGCGACGCAAATGCTCGCAGGGAACGGAGCTCGGCACTGTGACAGATCGAGCGAGACACGGGGGCTCGCTGATCACAGTGGGGAGACATCGCTGGATCCAGGGGACAAGGTAAGTAAATCCCTCCATGGATCCAGCGATGCGATCCCGAGTCTGGCTCGGGAATACCGCTTATGGTAATTAAATCTCACCCCGAGCCAGACTCGGGAATACCGCCAGGGAGGCTACTGGGATAATAATGAAGCTGCTTTGCTGGTGATACTGATGGAGTTATTGCAAACAAATTTTCAAAGGCTTTTTTTTTCTAGTGATAGCAAGAATAATATTATTATGCTTTGGTGTCCCTTGTCAGTTTTACATTGTAATTTTTTAAATGTAACTGCCTAATCCCAAACTGTCATTTGAAGTAAAACACATAGCCAAGTATTATTCTACACAATTTTTTTATTGTGCATTAAAAAAAGAAAACAAGTCAGTATATCTCGGCTGTGGTGGCGGTGAAGGCGGAGCTTGGGGACAGGGTCTCTGACCTGCAGCACAAGGCTGACAAGGCTCTTAATCAATATTCGGCCTCGGAAATGGTCCCCAACTTTGAGCACCTTTCATCGCTTAGGCAAAACCTGCATCTCCATGTTTCAGACACCACCAGGTTGGGTATACAACGTAGCAGACAGGAATACTTTGAGCATGGAGACAAGAATAGGAAACTACTAGCGTTGCTAGCACAGCAGGATAGGCCCTTAGTGGTTATATCGGAAATCCATACGGAAGATGGCATATTAGTCACTTTTCAGGAGGATATCCTGTCTGCATTTACCACATTTTATACCTCTCTGTATGTTTCCTCACTGCCTGACGGGTTTGTCCCTACACCTATGATCTCTGTGTTGGACATGCTAGCACTGGGGTGGCTTTCTGATGCAGAGAGGCAACTCCATGTCTCAGAGATCACTCCAGAAGAAATCACAATGGCCATTAAGTCTTTCCCGGCAGGTAAAACCCTGGGGCCAAATGGCCTGTCCATAGAGTATTATAGAACCCACACAGAACTACTTGCCCCCAAACTAGCTCAGATGTTTCAAGCCCTTTTGCAACAGGGCTCCTAACCATCCTCTTGAGGGAAGCCCATGTCGTTCTCATTCTCATTCCAAAGCCTAATAAAGACCCTAAGCTGTGCGCCTCCTACAGACCAATCACACTTCTCAATTGTGATCTAAAAATACTAACCAAGTTACTGGCCACTAGACTTAAAGCGGACCTCCACCCTGAAGTGGAAGTTCCGCTCATCTGATCCCACCCCCCCTCCGGTGCCACAATCGGCACCTTTCAGGGGGGAGGGGTTGCAGATACCTGGATAATCCAGGTATCTGCACCCACTTCCGGGACAAGCTCGCCACAGATGCCCCGCCCCCCCTGTTGTGTTCTGGAAAACACACAGTTCCCAGGACACAGCGGGGACCAGTGGAGATGCGCAGCGCGACTCGTGCATGTGCAGTAGGGAACCAGGCAGTGAAGCCGCAATGCTTCACTTCCCGATTCCCTGACAGAGGATGGCGGCGGGGGCAGCAGAGAGACGAGCGATTGCTCGTCATCTGCCACCAACATCTCTGGACCCTGGGACAGGTAAGTGTCAATTTATTAAAAGTCAGCAGCTGCAATATTTGTAGCTGCTGGCTTTTAATATTTTTGTTACAGGTGCAGCTCCTCATTAATAGAGTAACAAAATCCCTGATTGACTCTGATCAAATGGCCCGGTAGGTCCACAGACATTAATTTACGTAGACTATTTTCTAATATACATGCCCCCCATACTAACCAGGGCAATAGGACCATTGCCACCCTTGATATGGAAAAATCATTTGACACAGTGGAGTGGGTATATCTGTGGGAGGTGCTTAGAAGAATGGGGTTCCCACTGAAATGTATTGCTTGGATATGCACATTGTATACCATCCCCATGGCATGCATTAAACTGATTGGCTCCCTGTCTCCTCCGTTCCCCCTGCAGAGAGGCACCAGGCAACTTTTCCTCTCCTTTATTTGGGGGATTCAAATACACCTTTATTAGATTCAAGTACACCACTCTGACCAGGCCTGTGGACGGTGGGGGCTTGGCTCTCCCTGATTGCCACAAGTATTTCTTGGCCACTCAGCTTGTGGTCGCCCATTGGTGGTTGCAGCCCAACCTGACCAACTCTGCGGTGGTGCTGGAGGTGGCTATAGTGGGGTCTCTGGAGACCTTGAAGAGGTTGCTATTCAGGGGGCCTAAAACACCTCACCATCTAACCCCTTCTATGCGTACCACTATGCGGGCATGGGAGGTGGGAAAGGCTCTGAGGGCATCCCAGCCAAACTCCTGGTCTCCTCACACCCCCCTGTGGCTGATCCCTAACCTTTCACAGTACCATCCCAGATCCACAGGCCTAGGCCAAATACAAAATACTGACCCTTGAGCATGCTATCACCAACAGAGTGCTCACCCCCTTTCACGTTTTATGCACCACATTTAATGTGCCTGCACGGGCCCATTTTAGGTATCTTCAAATCGCTCGTGCCTACAGGTGTCAGTTCTTAGGCCAACCAGTTGAATTGGCATACTCGGAGCTCGAATCCACCCTTTGGGTGAAAGACTTGGAGAGACCCACATCTTAGCTCTAGGGGTCCCTGCTGGTTGCTGCTGGCCCCGAGTTGTCCCCCCTCCACAGGAAATGGGTGGGGGACATACAGGAGCTGAACGAGGACGACTGGAGGGAGATTTGGGACTTTACCTTCTCCCTTCTGGTCTCAGCTAGGGACAAACTGGTCCAATTCAAAATTGTGCATAGAGCTCACTACACGCCTCACAGGCTGCACCAAATGTTGCCAGCGCATTCTCCGGCATGCTGGCATTGCGCCTACCAACCGGGTGACTTTTTCCACATTTTTGAGGTTTGCCCAGCAATCGGGTATTATTGGAAAGAAGTAGTCCAGGTGATTGCTAAGGTCACTAAGCCTCGTGTTCCTTATGATCCTAAATATTGTCCGCTGGGGCTGGTGGAACAACTGTCAATGCTCAGAGCCAGGAAAATACTCATATCCCTGTTATTGTACTATGCTTGTAAGGCCATTGCGATGAACTGGAAACAATCGTCTCCCCCCCCTCTGTCAGATTCTGGAAAAGCACTACGCTTTGCCCAAAAAAGTGTGCGTTTTGTGGACACTGCGGTGCGAATTGCAAGCACATTATCTTCTATGGGAACACATATGATTCTCTCCTTCTCCTTACTACGCCTCCCCCCTCTCCCTGCTCACTGATCCGCAGCTACAACGGAGATGCACCACTGAATGGCTGTTTTTTCTCTTGGTGAAGTTCATGTCTGCAATATTCTTTAGAATTTTGTGGTATCTCCACATGACAAATGTTGGTGCAAGCAACAAACATTCATGTACCTGTTGTAAACAGCAACAGCACAGTAAATGGCTCTTCCTGCAGACTATCACAAGGAGAGAGCCAACGGGATGGAAAAATAGACCCTCAGCTTCCCCATCAAATTCCACCCAATATCAACATGTCTACTGGTTTCTGTGAAGCCAACAGCTCCTTAACAACCTATGACAGTTGGGGAGGGGAGGTGGTAGCGGCAGCAGCCACCCTGCTACACAGTGTACAGAGACAGGCACTCTACCTGTCTCTGTATGCTAAGTGTGAGTTGATCTTAATTACCTCCAATTTCATATCTACTAACTGGAGGTAATTATTTTTGAATTTGGTGTAGCTCGGCTCCGCTCTGTAAAAGTGTCACTATTAAGAACTTACCTGAATATGCTGCATGTTTTCCTAAGCCTACTGAAACTGGCGGCAGCGCTTTTTGAGTCTGGCGTAGACCATTTAAAGGGCCATGCAACCAGAAAAGTGTCAAAGGACTATATAGTTGTCCCTCCCCTACTATGTATATGACACTCTGGCATAACCACTGTGTTTTTCAGTGTTGTGTGCTGTATCTCAGTGTTCAGTAGACTGCAGGGAGCACACGGCAATGCTCCATGAACAGAGGGGGAAACTGGCATTGCTATATTAGTGCTCTGGGCAGGGCCGTCTTTAATAGTGATTGGACCCCGGGCAAAATTTTTCTTGGGGGGCCCCCCCCCATGCAATTTCCCTCTCCACCTACTCTGAGACATACAATAAATAACAGCTAGACTTAAAATCAGTTTAATGTATCAGATCAGGCAGCAATTGCGATTGGTTGCCAGCAGTTGCAGCATTTCATTACTGCTTACTGACTGGTTGCTAGGGGTTACAGCACACATCACGGCTCACTGATTAGTTGCTAGAGGTTACAGCACATCATCTCCTCACAGCAGGAGAGCATGATATACATATGAATGTTGCCTTTATTTACATATCATTGACACCGGCCGCAGCTATTTACTTAATATTGTTGCTGCTATTTACATATGAATGCCGGTTATTTACATGTAAACACAGGGTCTGCAGATGAGTCATCTGTACACAACAATAGGGCAGAGCTGCGCAGTATTAGTAGCAGCACTTCACACTGAGACACAGCACAGGACTAAAACCTCAAGGGATGAGGGAATTTAAACCTGGATAGTTGGCAAGTATGAGGCAGCTGTTTTGGGCCCCACAACAATGACAGGGCCCAGGGCAGCTGCCCCTTTTGCCCTGCCTTAAAGACGGCCCTGGCTCTGGGTATCGGTGCTTCTAGCACAGTCTGGAAGATGAAGAAAGGTAAGTGTAGGCACTTCTTCGTGATTGTCTTTATCGTTCTATGTCATCTTTAATACCTGTCAGATATGATAGGTTCATTTTGACAATAAGGCTAATAATTTAAAGCCATCATGTGACAACTGTAGGTTGTATAATACAACATAAGACTTCATAAGACTCCAGTAATATCTCACCCCGCCGTTATCATGTACATGCTTGTTAATACATATAAGCAGGAGCATTACACAATACAGACAAGTCAGCAATACTTTCAGGTGTTCATTCTTTGTTCCATTACATACTCAGAACAAGTACTTTGTTCATTGTCATGCCCATTTAGCACATTAAACATTTAACATTGGCAACATTTAAGAGGCGCCATGGAGTTTGTAACGTGTCCGCCTAACATATTTCCGGCAACATAACACTTGTTGTCCTAGAAACAAACTATAACAATACAATATACTATCAGCCTCAGCAACCACAAAGGGCGAGTCGTATCTCATAAATTCTAATAGTTATGAAGCTGACAGTTTATTGCAATTACTAGAAAAGGAGAAGATGAGACATTTTTTTCTTCTATTTAAATGTCATTTAACAAACTATAACATCTTAACAAACTAATAAACACTTAATCGCTGACTGAGTGCAGGAATTAATAAAATGACGGTCCCTATGGTGTTACCACAACACATAGTAACAGACCCGTCATGTATTGCTGTGTTAAAGTGCCATTTACTTTCAATGCCAACCCAACAAAACCCCCCACAATGCACCTGTACACATTACACTGCAGGACACCCCAATGCATGATGTGTATTGCAGTTGCTGTACTGCAAATAAATCTCCGTCCATGAAATAATCATGTGTTGAGGTTGGTTCACCCTCCCCAAAATGAATAGGCTGCACACATCTCAATCAGGGATGAACTGACAACTCATGGGGCCCCCGGGCAATAGGAGATTATGGAGCCACACAGTATACACACACATTATACAATCACACAGTATACACATACATGTACACACAGTATACACAGACATGTTTCTATTGGCTGAGAAGGTACTGGAGAGGTGGGGCAGCTATAATTTCTGGATATTTAGACCAAAAGGATGTCGGTAAGGGACATTTCAGAGACAGATGTAAAAAAAAAAAACACAGATTTTTACATACTGTCCCTGGTTTTACTGATGCTGGCAACCCTGATGGGGCCCCCTAGTGGCCCGGGGCCATTGGGCAGTGCCCGAGTAGCCAAATGGTCAGTCCGCCCCTGATCTCAATGCAGCACAGTGTGCCCTAGTGAGGATGGGCATTTATGTGAATAGGACTAATGTGAATGTACAATATATATATATATATATATATATATATATATATATATATATATATATATAATGTAAAATGCGTAAATTGACAGTTCTATATGAGTATCTGTAATAAATAAATAGACAGGGTTAATCCCCCCCAATAAAGGCATTAGATTGCAATAAAAAATAAGTTTTGATTTTGGATACACTTGTACCTATGCCATAGAGATAGTCATTTTAATAATTCACTACCAACAAACAGATATTTACTGTTTACTTCTTTGCTAAAGGGTCATTCATCCCCAACTAATATATATAACTTCCTAAAAAACATTTTATTTATTTTTTGTTTAGTTTAGTAAGTATAAAAACTGTTGCCCCCTTCCTCATTTCCTGTTCCTTTGCATGTTTGTCACACTTAAGTGTTTCGGAATATTAAACCAATTTAAACAATAGTCAAGGACAACACAAGTAAACACAAAATGCAATTTGTAAATGAAGGTGTTTATTATTAAAGGTGAAAAAAAATCCAAACCATCATGGCCCTGTGTGAAAAAGTGATTGCCCCCCTTGTTAAAACATACTATAACTGTGGTTGTCCACACCTGAGTTCAATTTCTCTAGCCACACCCAGGCATGATTATTGCCACACCTGTTCACAATCAAGGCATCACTTAAATAGGAGCTGCTTGACACAGTAAGGTCCACCAGAAGATCCTTAAAAGCTACACATCATGCCGAGACCCAAAGAAATTCAGGAACAATTGAGAAAGAAAGTAATTGAGATCTATCAGTCTGGAAAGGGTTATAAAGCCATTTCCAAAGCTTTGGGAATCCAGCGAACCACAGTGAGAGCCATTATCCACAAATGGCGAAGACATGGAACAGTGGTGAACCTTCCCAGGAGTGGCCGGCCGCCCAAAATTACCCCAAGAGCGCAGCGACGACTCATCCAAGAGGTCACAAAAGACCCCACAACAACGTCCAAGGATCTGCAGGCCTCACTTGCCTCAGTTAAGGTCAGCGTTCATGCCTCCACCATCAGGAAAAGACTGGGCAAAAATGGCCTGCATGGCAGAGTTCCAAGGAGAAAACCACTGCTGAGCAAAAAGAACATCAAAGCTCGTCTCAATTTCTCCACAACACATCTTGATGATCCCCAAGACTTTTGGGACAACATTCTGTGGACCGATGAGACAAAAGTGGAACTCTTTGGAAGGTGTGTGTCCAAGTATATCTGGCGTAGAAGGAACACTGCATTTCATAAAAAGAACATTATACCAACAGTAAAATATGGTGGTGGTAGTGTGATGGTCTGGGGCTGTTTTGCTGCTTCAGGACCTGGAAGACTTGCCGTGATAAAAGGAACTATGAATTCTGCTGTCTACCAAGAGATCCTGAAGGAGAATGTCCGACCATCTGTTCGTGTACTCAAGCTGAAACGAACTTGGGTTCTGCAGCAGGACAATGATCCTAAACACACCAGCAAGTCCACCACCGAATGGCTGAAGAAAAACAAAATGAAGACTTTGGAGTGGCCTAGCCAAAGTCCTGACCTGAATCCTATTGAGATGTTGTGGTATGACCTTAAAAAGGCCGTTCATGCTCGAAAACCCTCTAATGTAACTGAATTAGGACAATTCTGCAAAGATGAGTGGGCCAAAATTCCTCCAGGACGCTGTAAAAGCCTAATTGCACGTTATCGCAAAAGCTTGGTGGCAGTTGTTGCTGCTAAGGGTGGCCCAACCAGTTATTAGGTTTAGGGGGCAATCACTTTTTCACACAGGGCCATGATGGTTTGGATTTTTTTTCACCTTTAATAATAAACACCTTCATTTACAAATTGCATTTTGTGTTTACTTGTGTTGTCCTTGACTATTGTTTAAATTGGTTTGATGTTCCGAAACACTTAAGTGTGACAAACATGCAAAGGAACAGGAAATGAGGAAGGGGGCAAACACTTTTTCACACCACTGTATAATATGATATATATATATACAAAAAAAAAATCACTATATTGTCAAAAGTATTGGGATACCTGCCTTTACACACACATGAACTTTAATAACATCTCAGTCTTAGTCCCTAGAGTTCAATATTGAGTTGGACCAACCTTTGCAGCTATAACAGCTTCAACTCTTCTAAGCCCTTGTACACACGGTCGGAGATTTTGCCAACCAAATCTGTCAGATTTTGCCCGTCAGATTTAGTCTGACGGATTGTGTCCGAAACTGTTGCATACACACGGTCGGACTAAGTTGTCGAAAAATCCGATCTTTCAGAACGTGGTGACGTTATTTAGTTACGATGGGACTAGATTCAGGCTAGTAGCCAATAGCTTCGATGCAGGAATGTGATCTGAGCATGAGTGGCACTTGGTCCGATCAAAATTCTCTACACATGATTGGATTACGTCCGGCCGGCCCAGTTGGTTGGGAAATATTTCCAACATGTTGGAAAATTGGGTCCGACGGAATCAGTCCAATGCATACCACACACAGTCGGATTATCTGACGACATGGTCCGATAAGAAGCATTCCGACGGATTCTCCAACCGTGTGTACGCGGCATAAGAAGGCCGTCTACAAGGTTTAGGAGCGTGTCTATGGCAGTGTTTCTCAACTCCAGTCCTCAAGGCGCCCCAACAGGTCTGGTTTTCAGGATTTCCCACAGTTAAAAGGGCTGTGGTAATTACTAAGGCAGTGAAACTGATCAAATCACCTGTGCAAAGTAATGGAAAGCCTGAAAACATGACCTTGAGGACTGGAGTTGAGAAACACTGGTCTATGGTAATGTTTGGCCACTCTTCTAGGATGTGTGAGGTCAGGCACTGATGTTGGATGAGAAGGCCTGGCTTGCAATCTCTGCTCTAATTCATCCCAAAGGTGTTTTAGTAGGTTGAGGAACAGTCAAGTTCCCCCACCTCAAACTCGCTCATCCACACTATATTGCCAAAAGTATTGGGCCACCCCTCCAAATCATTTGGTGGAGGGGGATTATAGTGTGTGGGGGGGGGTATTTTCAGGGGTTGGGCTTGGCCCCTTAGTTCCAGTGAAGGGAACTCTTAAGGCGTCAGCATACCAAGACAATTTCATGCTTCCAACTTTGTAGGAACATTTTGGGGGATGGCTCCTTCCTGTTCCAACATGACTGCACACCAGTGCACAAAGCAAGGTCCATAAAGACTTGGATGAGCAGGTTTTGGAGGAACTTGGCCTGCACAGAGTCCTGGCCTCAACCTGATAGAACACCTTTGGGATGAATTAGAGCAGAGACCGCAAGCCTTCTCGTCCAACATTAGTGCCTGACCTCACAAATGTGCTTCTGGAAGAATGATCAAAATTTCCATAGACACACTCCTAAACCTTGTGGACAGCCTTCCCAGAACAGTTGAATCTGTTATAGCCGCAAAGGGTGGGCCAACTCAATATTGAACCCTACGGACTAAGACTGGGATGCCATTAAAGTTCATGTGCGTGTAAAGGCAGGTGTCACAATACTTTTGACAATATAGTGTATGTTCAATACAGATGTTATTGTATAGTTTTACAGTTTTCTTCTTCCTTCTATTGGTGAAAAGTTACGTGGTGTAACTACAGGAAACATGCCAGATACAACCTCTTTTGTAGCATATGTTACATTGTTTTGTGTCTTTTCTCACATTATTCTGTTGCTTGTACAATGCTTTATGTGTAGTTACTAAAAATAAACATATATAATAGAAAAACACAATCAAGGAACACAAGCCATTCACCAATCCCCAGCAATGCTGACCAATTTACCGTATGTGACGCCACGTAAATCGCGTCACTTTTACCAGTGCTGAGCGTGCCCTGGGAGAATTGTTGTCAATTACACTGGAGCAGATATTTTCATTTTTTCCTGGCAAAGAATACATATTTGTTTATAAAATGAAATCAAATAGTATTCAATAAATTTATTATTTTCAGCATTTTGTAGCCAAGTTGGTCTAATGAAAATGTTGTATCATCTATTGATAATGTTCAAAATTCTAACCGGCTGTCTACAAGAATAATTCAGAGAAAGGGTACTAAATAGATTTTTTTGCCTAGTTGTAAAGCAGTAGAAGACAGCTTTTATCACGTTCTCATCGTGTCTTCTTTGCTTCCTCACAGGTGAGTGACTACTGCTTGGAAAATCCATGTTTAACCACCTCCATGCTACATACAGTGCCTTGAATAAGTATTCATACCCTTTGAAATTTTCCACATTTTGTCATGTTACAACTAAAAACATCAATGTATTTTATTGGGATTTTATGTGATAGACCAACACAAAGTGGCACATAATTGTGAAGTGGAAGGAAAATGATAAATGGTTTTCAAATTTTTTACAAATAAATATATGAAAAGTGTGGAGTGCATTTGTATTCAGTCTCCCTGATTTAATACTGTGTGGAACCTCCTTTCTCTGCAATTACAGCTACAAGCCTTTTTGGGGATGTCTCTTCCAGCTTTGCACAGCTAGAGAGTGACATTTTTGCCCATTCTTCTTTGCAAAATAGCTCAAGCTCTGTCCGATTAGATGGAGAGCGTCTGTGAACAGCAATTTTCAAGTCTTGCCACAGATTCTCAATTGAATTTAGGTCTGGACTTTGACTGGGCCATTCTAAAGCCCCCATACACACTATCAGATTATCTGCTGAGTTTTTCCTTCAGATTTACCAAAACCATATAATATGAGGTCAAACCTTAGGAGTTTCAATGTGTATGCAATCAAGCAGGCCCTTCTACTACATGGTTTTGGTAAATCTGAAGGAAAAACTCAGCAGATAATCTGATAGTGTGTATGGGGCTTAACACATGAATATGCTTTGATCTAAACCATTCTATTGTAGCTCTGGCTGTATGTTTAGGGTCGTTGTCCTGCTGGAAGGTGAACCTCCGCCCCAGTCTCGAGTCTTTTGCAGACTCTAAGCCCTTGTACACACGGTCGGACATTCCAACGGAAAATGTCCGATCGGACCCTGTTGTCGGATAATCCGACCGTGTGTGGGCTCCATCGGACTGTTTCCGTCTGAATATCCGACAGACAAAGTTTTAGAGCTGGGCTATAAAACTTTCCGACAACATGATCCGATGGGACTTTGTCCGATTGTGTGTAGAGAATTCCAATCGGACAAAGTGCCACGCATGCTCAGATCAAATTCCTACACCAAAGCTATTGGCTACTAGCCTGAACGTAGTCCCATCGTAATGAAATAACGTCATCACGTTACATACGATCGGATTTTCCGACAACTGTGTCCAACCGCGTGTATGCAACACCAGTTTCGGACAAAATCCGTCGGACAAAATCAGACGGATTTTGTTGTCGGAATGTCCGACCGTGTGTACAAGGGCTAACAGGTTTTCTTCTAATATTGCCCTGTGTTTAGCTCCATCCATCTTTCCATCAACTCTTGACCAGCTTCCCTGGGGAAGCTAGGGGGAGGAGGAGGAGCTGAATATTCTTGTAGATCACTGTAGTAACTGACCTGGAAGTGGGAGGGAGTACCTGTCAAAACCAGGTACCCGCTCCCCCCCCCCTAAAATGTGGCAACGGAAAGTGCAAACAAGTGGAGCTTCCCCTTTTGGGTGGAGCTCTGCTTTAAGTGAAAAAATACTTAAAGCTGAAATAAGACTAAGTTAGTGGCCTAACCAAGGGGTCTGCTAATGTCAATAGTACATATAAACAGCGCTTGCATATATATGTACTATCATAGGAGAAATACATGAATATGAGTGATATATATTGCTACCACCCGGAGTAGGTCACAGTATGAGAAAGCCTCCCCCAATGGGGTTTTTCCACAGCAAAATTAAGTCATCAAATTGTATAAAAGGTTTTTATTGAAATTATAACAACAAGACATAAACACACATACATTTTTAAAATATGAGCTCCGGTCAGAGATATGTCTAAACATTAAATTTTACATATTGTAATCATATAATATATGTTAATATCTAAATACAAATTACCAACACGTTTCGACATGTGTGGTCAAAGTCTTCCTCAGGGGATTGATTTGCTGTCTAGGAATGTACAAGCACTATTTATGTATATCGATAGTATAAATTTCCATAACATAAAGTGCCACGTATACACAAGGGAAAGTTGCAGAACGGCATATTTACCAATGAAGGATGCACATAAAAGAACTTCTGACCGGGGTTCCTTTAAAAAGTCAATCAGCAACTCTGTGCACTCATGCGATACCTGCTCCAAAGGAGGGAGACACATCCACATGTGACTAACAAAAAGCCACCCTAAGTGCAGCCAACGACATGCAGCCTCAATAATTATCTTGTATGTTACCATAAGCATTCATTATGAGCTAACAGAGGAGTCATAGTGTTTTGTGTAATAAGATTATATGAAAAATTATAATAATGAAGAACTCTATGGTATATTAAATAATTATCACAGGCTATCAAATAATGTCATGTGACAAGTGAGTAATATATTATAAATTATATAATATATTTGAAATAATAAAGATGTGATGAGAGAAATAATAAACTGTTGAAAATGACATAGTGATTAAAGCAGAGTAAGCGTTGAGTGTGAGCTAATGGAAAATATGAAAAAGAGGGCTCATAAAATTATTAAGAGTGATTGCTGTGATAATGAAAAGTGTAAATGTTGAATGTGAACAAAAAGGAATCAGGAGTGAGAGGAAAAATGATCCTGGTGAGAGAAGCACACACCAAAACCAGGGTCGATGTAATGAAAAAGAAATAATAAATGAAGGGTAATGGTGTGAATAAGCGATGAGTGAGAAAAACAGATCTCAATAATGTGCTCAAAAAGCAATTTGATAAAAGTGACTTTAAGGCCTCATGCACACGGACGTTTTTACAGCCGCTTTTTTGAGCGTTTTTTGCAGCTTAAAAACGCCTGTCCATGTTAGTCTATGGCTTCATGCCCACCTAAGCGTTTTTGAGCTGCAAATGGCATAGGTGTTTTTAAGCTGTAAAAAAAACCCAGGACCAGTGCGTTCCATGGCGCGGAGCTAGAGCTGTAAAAATGCGAATCGCTGGAAAACGCGCAAAAACGCGCACAAACGCGCACAAACGCGCAACATATTTTCTTTGTTTTCTGAGTGCTATAGCCAAGAGATGTGTTTCTTTAAAAACGCTACTTAACGCTAACGCTAAAAAACCTGCAAAAAAAACGCCAATGCAAAACGCGGTAAAAATTGCGTTTTTAACGCCGATTTTTCCAGGCGTCGGAGCTAGCTTTGCAGCCAGTTTTTTAAAACGTCCGTGCGCATGAGCACTAAATGAAAAAATGTGTGTATATATATATATATATATATATATATATATATATATATATATATATATATTTGTGGTGAAATGTTTGGATCCCAATTACTATATGCCAGACTGAAAAGGGCCTTGTCCCCATATGGCCTTATTAGGCCCAATAAATATAGGGAATATCTGTTAAAGAAAAAAGATTTAAACCATAAATAACTCAAAAAGATTCTAACTGCCGAACAGAAAGAAAAGCAAGGCAAATGTGCAATGGAGGGCCGCTGCATGTATAGGAGGTGTGGTAGCCTGAAGTCTGAAGATCCACCTTTGCTCGAGCTGGAGTAAGATCTTATTCCAATCACCTCCTTGTTTGGGGATGTTAACACATTCCAATGCCATGGAAGAGACTTTGGGTACTTTGTAGTTATGTTTGACTACAATGTGTCTTCCTACCGGGAGATGGCGATTTCCAATCTCCATACTATATACATGTTGGAATATGCGGCATCAAAACTCCTGTTTTGTCTTGTCGACATAAAATGCACCGCATTCACATACCATTAGATAAACTACTCCCCGAGTGTGACAGTTCGTAAAGTGTGAAGATTTAAAAGTTTCACCGTTGGGGAGACGGGAAACCTTTTCTTTCCGTATGAGAGGCCAAAAGGAACATGTGCACATGGAAGAGAACCAAAAATTGGACAGTGTTTCTATCATTGTTGTTCACTTTTTAATTCACTCTGAGTTTGTCCTTTAAGGATGTAGCTCCTTTGTAAGTTATTGAAGGTGCATTAGTAACAAATGAGTTTATTCTTGGATCGTCTGTGAGAGTAGTCCAATGTTTTTGGACTATTTGTATAATTTCTTTGTGTTGTTTTAAATACCTCATAATTACCCTAGTTGTATCAAGGTCAGAATTTATTTTTTGCTCTTTGTTGAAACAGTAATTCAAATTGTGTTTTGGCTTTAGTTTGATTGTACGCCTTACATAAACATGATCTACTGTAGCCCCTTGCCATTAATCTACTTTTAAGTTTAGTAGCCTCCTCGTTAAACAATAAATCAGTGGAGCAATTTCTGTGAATGCGCAAATATTGCCCATATAGAATGGAATTTAAGGGTACTGGATGGAAGCTGCATGACTGTATTTCCTGCCGTACTTTTACAAAAAGTAGTTTACCTTCTAAGCCCCACTTTAATTGAACATCCATGAAGGTAATGGTGTCATGATCATGCACCATAGTGAATTTTAAATTATGTTGATCCGATCAAAAAACTCCATAAGAGTGTTTTTCGTCCCCTCCCAGATGATGAAGACATCATCGATATACCGAAGCCACGTTGCTATGTGGCTTGTGTATTTGATAAGGTCCTCATCATCCAGGAGGGAACGCTCCCACTCCCCCAGGTACAGGTTGGCGTACAATGGGGCAGAGACATCCCCATCGCCATCCTCTGCACTTGGAGGTAGTGGGAGCCATTAAAGATGAAAAAAATTATGGTTTAAGATGTAGTCCAAACCATTCAATATGAATTCATTCAAAGATTTGTCATGGCGGGAGCCCTGTTGAAGAATCTTCTGTATAGTAACCACCCCCCGTCCATGGAGGATCAAACTATACAGGGCCTCAACGTCAATGGCAACAAGCATGGCATCGTCCGAAACTGTGAGTTCCTCAATGATTTTCAAAAAGTGAATTGTGTCCTTAACAAAGGAGGGCATGAAAAGAACATAAGGTTGTAGATATGAATCGATTACCCTGCTCAAATTTTCTGAAATACTTCCATTACTGGAAATTATAGGCCGACCAGAAGGTTTTTTGGATCTTTATAAATTCTGGGTAAGCTGTAAAATTTTACTACTTTTGGATGTTGTGTTCTGATAAATTCATGCAAATCCTTTGAAATAACTCGGTTATTATATGCTTGATCTACCATAATGTAGAACTTTTCATTAAAGGAATCCACTAGTTTTGCTGGTATTTTTTTTTGTACCAATCCCTGTTATTTAAAATTCTCTCACACATTGATAAGTACCGTAGTCCTGTTTATTCAATAGGACAACGTTTCCACTCTTGTCGGAGGGTTTTACCACAATTGTATTATTGCGAAGTTATTCAAGGGCTTTTTTATGCACATAGATTTATTTCACGTTTAGCACTTAGTGGCGCGAGGGCCCATTTTTCACATTATTCAAGGGCTTTGTTTTCCTGTAATGTCAAATTCTGGAAAGAGTTCTTTTTACAGGGTAATTTGCAAATATCTCATATTGTTTGCTTTAGAAAGATCTCTATAATGGGGTTGGTATTAAGAGATGGAAATTTTGTTGATGGCTTTCTGAACATGGTAATCGATTTCTGTGTAGATTTATTGATATCTTCCAAAAACGTATCCAAGTGGATTTGATCGATTAGATCCACTGCATTGTTTTCCTCAAATAGGTAGTCAAATCACGAAGAGCTTTAAATTCCCTCATACTATATGTCGACCAGTCAAGCCCCATATACACAATCAGATTTTCTGCAGTTTTTTTCCTTCAGATTTACCAAAACCATATAATATGAGGTCAGCTCTTAGGAGTTTCAATGTGTATGCAATCAGGCAGGCCCTTACACTACATGGTTTTGGTAAATCTGAAGACAAAATTCAGCAGAAAATCTGATAGTGTGTATGGGGCTTTAGTGTTGTCAAGAGGGTTTTAATACATGCATGCATAGTATACATGCATTTAAGCAGTAATTTACGTGCGAATAATTGTAGATCGGTAACAACCTCAAAGAGATCAAAGTTTTCCTCTGGGCAAAATGTTAATCCCCTAGGGCAGTGGTCATCAACCCTGTCCTCAGGGCCCACTAACAGGCCAGGTTTGCAAGATAACTGAAATACATCACAGGTGATATCCTTTGCTGCTCAGTGATTGCAGTATTCTAGTCTGCATCTCCCCAAGGTAATACATAAAACCTGGCTTGTTAGTGGGCCCTGAGGACAAGGTTGATGACCACTGCTCTAGAAAGTATCTGAGTCTCTGCTTGGGTTAAAGGGTATGATGACAGATTGATTACACTTAGTTGTGTGGTTGACTGCACGTGATGAATGGGTCTACCCTTCTCCCATTCTTTTTTATTTGGGGGGTGGGGCGAGGCCCCCCCCCCCCCCCGTGTGGAGTTTAAAGGTTTTTGTGTGTTTAACCTAGGTTTACCTGTTAGATGGGAAAGGTGACTGGTGCTGTGTGAAGCATCAGACAATGAGGAATCAGATTCAATCATGCCCATATTATGGGTATCATCATGTGTTACAATTAATGATGTATGTGTATTGGATTCTACATCTACAGTACGTTTTTTAGTATCCTGTTCAAGTGAGCCTCTGTTATTTCGGCTCCTTTTTTGTTTCTCAAATCATTTTTTTTTTTTTAAACAGATAGAAAATATCCTTACAGAAAGGACTAACTAGGTTGCAGCCCCCCACCAAAGAAAACCCCCAAACGGGGTTTTCACAATATTATAACCTAAAAACTGGGGTATCTGGCGCTACCTATGATTAGGAAAAAATTTGAAAAAAAATTATAGAGTAGAGATGCAAAGTGAGTATTTGTATAGACCCTAAAAATACCAGCAATCTCATAAAATGCCCTCTATATTTCAAAAGCCTATATCAAATATCCTATTCCCACACTAATGGAAATATTACCCTCTATCAGGGACAAGGTTCAATAATCCCAAAACTGCTGGAGGCCAAAAGCTCTATGTGGCTTAACCAATGTGATCCCCTAAAATCGCATAGGGGATTACATTGGTTAAGTCACATAGAGCTTTTGGCCTCCAGCAGTTTTGGGATTATTGAACCTTGTCCCTGATAGAGGGTAATATTTCCATTAGTGTGGGAATAGGATATTTGATATAGGCTTTTTTAATATAGCGGGCATTTTATGAGATTGCTGGTATTTTTAGGGTCTATACAAATACTCACTTTGCATCTCTACCCTATAATTTTTTTCTAACTTTTTCCTAATCATAGGTAGCGCCAGATGCCCCAGTTTTTAGGTTATAATTACATCTCTGCATGCCCTTTTTATCTTGCCCTTAGAGCCGGTTCACACAGCGGGCGATGCGAGGCGACACGACTCGCCTCGCCTCGCTCTCGCAAGTCGCCCCCGTTCTGTACAATGGAACCGTTCTGAGAGGAGCGACTCGAGTCGCTCCGACTCAGAAAAAAGGTTCCTGTACTACTTTTGGGCGACCTCGGGGCGACTTGCATTGACTTCTATACAGAAGTCATCTGCAAGTTGCCGCTGAGGTCGCGGCAGGTCGCGGCGAGGCAAGTCGGAGTCGCCTCGCCTCGCCTGCAGTGTGTACCGGCCCTTACTGAAACCTGGCTTCAAGATTCTTCTTCTTCTCCTGCTGCCCTCTCCCATTGTGACCTCCCCTCACAAAGGCCCACCGTCCAGGTCCTTTCTACCCCTCCCTCTCTCTCCTCTTTTGAGACTAACTGTATTTGTCTGTTTTCTCCAATTTCTCTGAGGATGGAAGTGCTTTATCAGCCTCCTGTACTAGTACCACGCTTTTTTTTTTTTTTTAAATGACTTCTCTACCTGGTTACCCTACTTTCTCTCCTCTAAAATACCCACTATCATTCTTGGTGACTTTACCATCCCTCTTAATGTTAACAGCCCAGCTACATCTCAACTTCCAAACTTAATCTCATCTTTTGACCTAACACAATGGACACATCCTTGATGTTGTATTCTTTCATCTCTGTACTCCTGGCAACCTCACCAACACCCCTTTTCCTCTCTCACATCACAACCGCATCAGTTTCACAGGTTCCTTGTCATTGACCATCTATCCTTTTGAAGCATCAAATGATTATTCATAGAAACCTAAACCTAACCTGGCAACCTCTGTCTACAACAGTTCACTCTCATCCTCACTGGACGCACTTGCTCCTCTAACTATAAAAAGAATCCGGTCCCAACTGAAGACAAACTAAAGACACTAGAAATCTCTTGAGCGACTGTGGCATAAAAGTAAATCCCCGCAAGACTTCACCCTATACAAAGCTGCCCTCCTAAAATACAGGAGTTGGACCAGGGGTGGACTGACAACTCATGGGGCCCCCGGGCAATAGGAGATTATGGAGCCCCCAGGCAATCCGAGATTATGGGGCCACGCAGTATACAATCACACAGTATACACATACATGTACATACAGTATACACAGACATGTTTCTATTGGCTGAGAAGGTACTGGAGAGGTGGGGCAGCTATAAACTTGGGATTTTTAGACCAAATGGATGTCAGTAAGGGACATTTCAGAGACAGATGTAAAAAAAAAACACAGATTTTTACATACTGTCCCTGGTTTTACTGAGGCTGGCAACCCTGATGGGGCCCCCTAGTGGCTCGGGGCCCTCGGGCAGTGCCCGAGTGGCCCAATGGTCAGTCCGCCCCGTTAGCATTTACATATTAAAGGTCTCTGGCAACAGGCTTGGGGCTTATGTCGATGTCATCAGTTGGCCATCAGATCGGGATGCTTCTGAGATCATTCAGAATTCATTGACAGGTGTGTTTGACCTGTACTTGATGTCCTGACCTGCAATAGACATGCTTCAAACAGGGTTTGCATTTGCATAGACCTGAATGGGAATGCAAAATCTGTTTGAAGCAAAAATATGCCCATCCACACAGACCCCAAAGTACCCCATGTTTAGGGGTTTCCAGAAAACCTGAAGATAGTTATTGCTTGCATGATTATATGTTTGTGTCAGTACAGGTACGCCTTAGTTAATGTTTCCTGAACATTGCTTTTGGAGATTTGACCAGCATGTGATTTCAGGCTCTGGCAAGACATCATTTATTTGTATTGTCAAAACTTGTACAATAAATGATGGGCAGTGCTGTACTGAAAACAGGAAGCTAAGTCTTTATAGATTAAAGATTTTAGTCTGGTCCTGCTCTATAATTACTAAAGACTGTATATTCAAGCATTACAAATACATTCCTCTGTAAAGCTGGTTATTACTTATTGGAAGCACCTCTAACTCTTCAGTGTGCATATAAACACATATTTTGAGACTTTCTAAATGTCTCTCTTTGTTACCAAATAGGAGCCTACACAGTGCCTAGAGGGAAGGTAGTGTGACCTAATGTGTATGTCAAAGAAAAGAAACAATACATATTTCCTGAATATTATTTTACTAGTAAAGGAGAACTCAAGCGTAAATGGAAAACAGGACATTATTATTAGGTAAACCTGTGAAGTCAAAGCCTAGCTAATTCCGGTCCTATACAAGTACCATAGGGCCATGGGCGTCCGCAGGTAGGGGCAAGTCCCGCCCCCCTGGAATCAGGGATCGGATCAGGAGTGATGACCCCTATCACCCCTCTCTGTCACCCTTTCTCTCTCTCTCTCTCACCCCTCTGTCTTTTTCACCCCCCCCCCCCTCTCTGTCACCCCCTCTGTCTCTCACTGTCACACTCCTCTCTGTCACCCCCTGTCTCTCTCTGTCACCCCCTGTCTCTCTCTGTCACCCCCCTGTCTCTCTCTGTCACCCCCCCTGTCTCTCTCTGTCACCCCCCCGTCTCTCTCTGTCACCCCCCCTGTCTCGTTCTGTCACCCCTCAGTCTCTCTCTGTCGCCCCCCGTCTCTCTCTGACACTCTCTCTCTGTCACCCCCCCCCCCCCACATGTATGCAGTTTCTGACAGTCTCTTGGGCTATGTATGCAGTCTCTGGTCACCTCTTGTGCCATGTCCACAGTCTCTTAAGTCTCCTGGGTCATGTATGCCATCTCTGACGGTCTCTTTTGCCATGTCCCCAGTCTCTGACAGTCTCTTGGGCCATGTCCGTAGTCTCTGACAGTCTCTTAGGCCATGTCTGCAGTCTTTGACAGTCTCTTGGGCCATGTCCGCAGTCTCTGACAGTCTCTTAGGCCATGTCCGCAGTCTCCGACAGTCTCTTGGGCCATGTCCGCAGTCTCTGACCATCACCTGTACTACGTCTGCAGTCTATGACTGTGATAATGTGATAATGACATTGTCGAAAAGGGTCAGAGCATGAGTGACCTTAAAATGATTCCACTCCCTGAAAAAAGTTCTGCGGACGCCCATGCATAGGGCCTCTGTACCTACCTTCACTGTGACCTCCAGCCCTCTTCTTCTGGCATTCCACATTGCAGTCTATAGAGATGCCATCTGTCATGATTTCAGATGCATAGTGACAGCTCTCAACGTGGAAGGAAAAAAATCAACATACCCATACATGCACACTTGAGTTCGGGGGCTCTTCAGTATATACAAGTAGCTTTGTACAAATCTAAAGCTATGTGCAGACTTATTTTATATGATTGTATGATGCTTACTGCTTAATATTTAAATCTCAGTATAGTGCAATGCAAATCCTTACATAACACAAATCATACCTCAAGCAAAATAAAAAACGAAAAACAAATTATATAACAGTGTAGCAATTAGACATGGGCGCCGTCAATAAATTCGTTTCGTTCTGTTCCGTTACGGTTCGTATTAAAATTAATTCGTACTTCGTATTTCGTGTCCGAAATTTCGTTTTAATTCGTACGAAATACAAATTGTCGTTAGGTTCGTTAACTTGTACGAACGTTCGTTACGATGAATTTAAAGGCAAAAATATACCTCAATATGACAGTCGACGCTGATGGAAGTTTGGTTTTTATCCGAAATACGAAATTCCGTTGAAGAATTTCCTATCCGAAATACGAATTTTCGTTAGATGAGGGGCTCCCACCATCCCTGTGCTGTGCTGACTTCCTCCTGGGCATTCATAAACAAAAGTTCTTATTTCGTACAAAATTTGGACGCATGGCAATTCGTATTTCGGATCCTCCCGAACGTACAAATTTAGGGAAATTCGTACGAATTTGAGATTCGTACGAAACTAATCGCACATGTCTAGTAGCAATATGTGTCTTCAATAGTCGCTCATATAACTCCAGATATCAGTATTCCAATATCACACCACTGTGTCTTGAGCGAGTGACAGTATAACTCTTCCTAGGTGTGTCCTGTGAGCCACCATCCCTGAGTGCAATGTCTGCTCACCTCAAGAATCAGACCCCACTACATAGTCTAACTCCCCTTTACCCCACTCCTCCTGTGAACTTCTCACCACCTCTCCTCCTCCTCCTATTTCCAAATCAGTTTTCCGGATTGTCTCCCTATGCTCATTCCTCATTCACTGGGACATTTCATAAGATAAAAATGGGGAGAAACATAGTGCTCTCTATTTTCCAATGATTTATTTTCTTTAAAAACAAGGGTAATACAAACTTATAAAAATAGAATAAAAACAAGCATTGGTTGCTCTCAGCTCACCGCTGATGCTCGGCTAACTGTTTGTGTGACGTCACAGGCTCAGCTCCTCCCTATACTACTCACTATACTGGGATTTATATATTGTTTATGGTGGAATAGTGGAAACACTAGAAAGTGTAATGCCGCGTACACACGACTGGATTTTTCAAGGGACTAGGTCCGATGGTCTTTCCGACGGACTTTCGGCGGAGTTCCGATGGACTTTCCGAATGAACGGACTTGGCCACACACAATCACACCAAAGTCCGACGGATTTGAACGTGATGACGTACGACCGGACTAGAATAAGGAAGTTCATAGCCAGTAGCCAATAGCAGCCCTAGCGTAGTTTTTTGTCCGTCGGATTAGCATACACACGAACAGATTTCTCGGTCCGGCGGAGTTCCGGTGGAAAAATGTAAAACATGTTCTATTTCTAAAGTCCGCCGGATTTTTGGCAAGCAAAGGTCCGATGGAGCCCACACACGATTGAATTGTCAGACAGATTTAATTTTAATACACACAGTCTATATTTTATAAACATGGTGCAGATTGAACCACAATATTTTATTTGGCTTACTTGATATTGCTGCATGTTAATACATAGATAACATACAGATACATTTTGAATGATAACCTGCTTTTTAATTACATTGACGCTCATATTAAATTTTTCAAACACATACTATTTTTCCTTGTTTCAAAGTGCAAGATTTTTACTAAATTAATTGCATTTCTATTTTCTGTACACTGTGTGAGACCAGATATAGTGAATGCAGGATCCTGGGTTTAGTAACACTTTAAACCATTCATAAGCAGCTTAGCTATGATATGTTGAGGAGGACACACACAAGGGACGTAAACTTCAATTCTTGCTTTGTGGACCCCTGCCATGTTTTAATTTCCTTCATAGGAAAGATCATGGGGTGTGCGTGTCTATGAACAGAAATCATGTACCAAGCACAAAGAATCTTTCATGTGTGATGTTGAAAATAGTCAGTGTTGGCCACCAACTGGAAAGGCTCAACTTAGAGGGTATCTAAAGTTTTTATTTTTTGGATAAGGTAGGGAATTGGTATAATAACCTTTTTTTTTTTTTTTTAAATAACTTTTTATTGATTTAGACAAAACATAACATACACAACCAAACATACATACGTTGGTCTTACACGGCAAGTTGGAATCCCCGCAGGGATTCCATTGGGTAGTTCCTTACAAGAATAACAGGCACATAACCAGTATTATGATTGTCATACAACAGCATCAGCTCCCAGGTCTCTGGGTGCTGTGACAAACAGTTTATGGCAACATTACAACCGACATTTCCAGTATGCACCACGGAAATTAGTGCAAGATCTACCTGGAGCGGGCACTACTAGGCGACCTCCGATGCAGTGGAGGGATCAGCCAACCATTTAGACCAGGTTTTGTCATACTTGCTGGGACAGCCTCTATTGGCGTATGTATCTTTATACAGAGGTAGGCTATTATTAATGAGTTGTTTCCACAGGGAAAGAGGAGGGGGGGGTTGGTTTGTG
This sequence comes from Lithobates pipiens, assembly GCF_037356315.1. Lineage (NCBI taxonomy): Eukaryota > Metazoa > Chordata > Amphibia > Anura > Ranidae > Lithobates > Lithobates pipiens. The sequence goes on along the minus strand of NW_027507685.1, from coordinate 4,421,390 downwards.
CTAGCTGAGGGCTATTGCTTTGTGGGCGTAAAACTGTAGGAGTCCCACAAGCGTACGACCCGCCACCATGGGGATTAGTTGCTCAATCAGGCCTAATATACAGATTGCCATTGTCGGCTGCAATGATATCGAGGTAACCTGCGTGATGAAGGCCAGAATCTCATGCCAGTAGCTAGCAATCAATGGGCAGGTCCAGAAGACGTGGGTGAAATCCCCAGGAGTCCCGCCACATCTCCAACACCCGGGAGGGGAATCAGGGTTCATTTTATGCAACCTGTGGGGGGTAAAGTATGCCCGGTGGACGATCTTAAATTGGATCAGGCGGTCTCTCAGAGAGACCACGGATTTAAAGGGAAAATCCCAAATGTCGTCCCAATCGGGAATTGGTATAACCTTATTGCCATGTTTGTTTGTTTTTGTTTTTTGTGTATGTGCCACTGAGGACATTTCTCTTTAATTCCTGTCCCAGAGACACAACACTCCACTTACAGTTATCACCAAGAGGTATCTCCATTGAAAGAATTCCACTCTATCCTATTGGATTTTAATCCCCTTCTCCTGCCAATGGCCATCAGGACAAACAGGGAATGTGAATCTCCCCAGCGGGAATGCCGGCAGCATTATAAACATGACAGCTCCTGGGTGCTGCTTAGCCACTTCCCTCCTGCCGATCCGAGATGCGCCGTGTCCGGGGGACACGAGCGTATAGGGATCGCGCCGTTGCGCGGGCGCGATCCCCCTCCTTCTGATGGACGTTCCTGAACGTCCAGTCAGAAGGAGGCGGCTCCCACCCGGCCGTATATGTACATTGGCCGGGTGGGAGCCGCCTCCTTCTGACAGGAACGTCCATCAGAAGGAGGGGGATCGCGCTGCTGCGCGCGCTCGTGTCACCCGGACACGGCGCATCTCGGATCGGCAGGAGGGCTCTGTGATTGGCCCTCCTGATCACATGACGGCCGTGTCTAATCACAGCCATCATGTGATGTAAACAAACAGCCGGTTGCTAGGCAATCGGCTCTCCTCACACGGAAGTCGTCGCTGAGGAGAGGAGAGCAGATCGCTGCAGCCGGCTGGTGATCAGTGAGTATGAGCTGTTTTTACAGCTTTTTACACACTGATCACCAGTCTAGTGTAATACACACATCACCACACAGTGTAAACACACATGTCACCACAATACACATGTCCCCACACATGTCCCCAAAACACACATGTCCTCAAATAATAAAAACACATGTTCCCCACATATGTCCCACTAAAATCACATGTCCCAATGATTATCTGCACACATATGTATTATATAAATATTGTTTTTTTTTCCAAATTTCTTATATCGCAAAAAATAAAAAACGGAGTCGTGCATAAATACCACCAAAATAAAGCTCTATTTGTGTGAACAAAATGATAAAAATGTCATTTGGGTACAGTGTAGCATGACCGCACAATTGTCATTGAAAGTGCGAGAGCGATGAAAGCTGAAAATTGGGCTGGGAAGGAAGGGGGCGAAAGTGCCCTGTATTGTAGTGGTTAAAGCCTATTGGGCAGTTTAAAAACCACCTTATTTTGCCTTCCTATTGTCTCTGATGCATTGTTCCAAAATAGTGAAATTCCCCGGAAATCTCACTATTTTTTCAAAGATTTCAGGAAAATTTAAAATCACAATTTCGCTTAGCTCCACTTATAACACATTTACAATTACCTGAAAAATGACAGTGAAATTATTTGTGGTAATAGAGATAATTGGGTAGTGTATTTTCAGGATAACTTTGCATGTGGCTCATCCAACCTGATTGCTTGCAAACACATAAACAAAGAACAATTGGTATCTAAATTGCTTACCTGCACCGAGATTTGTCAATAGCAGACTATATACTCACTGTTGTGTGGTCTTCAGATTTATGGCCCAGCGTTGGTGTTATTTTATCTGTAGGGAAGGAAATAATTGCCTGCTCTATATGTGTGTGGTCAGTCTTTTAAACTCATATATGCACAGCTACTAATTGCTTTCATCCAGTGAGTGATTGAATCTGGGGGTCAGAAAAACAGATAAATACTTTCTTTCTTATAGAAGTGTGTATTCAGTTCAAAGTAGTCATGAAAGTTAAAAATACGGAGCAGTAGTTAAAGGAACCACATAGCATGTATTACAAGCTACAGACAACATGAATAATGGTCGGCTGACAAGTTATACTGTAGAATCAATGTTGTTTTAATAGGGCAATTCCCAGCTGTTCCAAAAGATTTGTTTTTATCAGGCTGAGTTTTGAATGTTACGACGATAATACCCTGTGCATAGGTGTCATAGCCCAACAGGAAAAGTCGCTCATGCCGCGTACACACGTAGCGGACTATCCGACGGACTTAGTCTGGCGGACTTCCCGCCAGACTGTCCGTCCGACTTTCCAAACGGGCTACTTGCCCACACACGGCACTTTTTCAGCAGACTAATACGGCGTACTAAGTCCGCTGTACTATCCGCCCTACTTTTGAAATGAACGGACTCGCCCACACACGCGGAGGAAAGTCTCCAGGTAGGCGGGGCCCGCGAAGGAGACGTCGCTGGCCCCGCCACCTGGTATGGACTTAAAGGGGAACCCCAACGCCGACAAAATCGGCGTGGGGGTTCCCCCCCCAGGTCCACATCAGACCCTTGTCCGAGCACGCTACCCGGCCAGCCAGGAAAGGGGGGACGAGCGAGGCCCCCCCCTCCTGAGCCGTACCAGGCCGCGTGCCCTCAAAATGGGGGGGTGCCTTGGGGAAGGGGGGGCCGCGCGGCCCCCCCACCCCAAAGCACTTTGTCCCCATGTTGATGAGGACAAGGGCCTCTTCCCGACAACCCTGGGCGTTGGTTGTCGAGGTCTGCGGGCGGGGGGCTTATCGGAATCCGGGAGCACCCTATGTGAATGAGTATGGGGTACAATGTACCCCTACCCATTTACCTGTGAAAAAAAGTACAAAAAAAAAACACAACCCAGGGTAAAAATAGTTTATTGCACAGCTCCGGGGGTCTTCTCGCCGGTCTCGCTTTCTTCCTCGCCGCCGGCCTCTTCTTCTGACTTCGGGGGTCTTGTCCTCCTCTTCGGGGGTCTTGTCCCCCTCTTCGGTTCTTCTGCAGGGCCACCGCGCCCGGTCTTCTGTCGCCGCTGTCCTCATCGCCGCCGCCTTCTGTTCTTCTCTTCTTCTCTTCTTCTCTTCAGATGTTGACTCGTCGCATCCTCCGCTCACAATGGCTCCGACGCGATGCGCGGCGACTTATATAGGGACATCACCGGATGATGTCCCCGCCTATTATGATGTCCCCTTGAAGCCTTGCTTGTTGCCCTCTAGGACTGGGGTTATTCTCAGAATCACTGTGAAAATAGATAAACACGGAGGGTGCACTGGCCTAGAGCATCAACCAAACAATTTTTGTTGAAAGTAAAGCATAATAAATATCTGCTCACAAAAATATGTAGTTAAAGAGGAAATAAACCCTGATGAGTTTACTTCCTCTTTGATTTCCTGCAAAGGTAAAGCATAATGGACTACTATGCATCGCATAATAGTCCATTATGTGTCATTTTCCTGACACAGGAGCCAGTGAAGTCACCGCTGTCCCCTTGTGTACGGAGCCTCCATCTTCTTGGTGGGTCTCGCTGCTCCTGGCGCTGTCATTCGACGGAGCCGCAATGACGTCACTCCCGCCTATGCGTACGGGAGCCGCCAGCAGGGCCGTCTTTGAGGCAGAGCAAAAGGGGCAGCTGCCCTGGGCCCTGTCATTGTTGTGGGGCCCAAAGCAGCTGCCTCATACTTACCAACTATCCCAGTTTAAATTCCCTTGTCCTTTGAAGCTTTAGTCCTGTGCTGTGTCCCGATATCTCAGTGTGAAGTGCTGGTACTAATGCTGCCCAGCTCTGCCTTATTGTTGTGTACAGATGACTCACCTCCAGACACTGTGTTTACATGTAAATATCCGGCATTCATATGTAAATAGAGACGGCCGGTGGCATTGATATGTAAATAAAGGTGGCATTCATATGTGTATTATGCCCCACGGCAGTGAGGAGATGATGTGCTGTAACCTCTAGCAACCAATCAGTGAGCAGTAATACTGTACAGTAATCTCTAGCAACCAATTAACAAGCAGAAATCATTTGCTGTAACCTCTAGTAACTAATCAGTGAACCATAATGTGTGTGCTGTAACCTCTAGCAACCAGTCAGTAAGCAGTAATGATATGCTGTAACCGCTGACAACCAATCGTAATTGCTGCCTAATCTGATATAGTAAACTGATTTTCAGTCTAGCTGCTATTTATTGTATGTCTCAAAGCAGACGGAGAGTGAAATTGAATGGGGGGGGGGGCCCAAAAAATTTTCTGCCCAGAGTCCAATCAATATTAAAGACGGCCCTGGCCGACACTCGCGGCATATCGCCGTTAACAGCGGCCTGTCTTTTGGCAAATGTCTCCTAAACCGTGTAGGTTTAGGAGATATTTCTTGGACCTTCAGGTAAGCCTTAATCTAGGCTTACCTGTAGGTCAAAGTGGTTTGTAAGGGTTTACAACCACTTTAAAATGCTCATCAGGCCAGTGGTCGTGACCCCACTCTTCCAGCCTGGCCAACTACTCAAGCTCAAGGGGGGACCTCACCAGGGTTCCTGCTGGCTGACGCATTTTGAAGGTATGCCCTTCATCAGGGCTCAGAAGGCAGGAGTGACACTGCGCATGTGCGTGTGGTGGGTAAGATTCGGAGATGCACGCTCACTCTTGCTCTGAGTAGGCAGAAGTGACCCTGCGCCCATGACCACTTCGGGTTTGAGATCCGGCCGGCGACCAACGCTTTTGATCTTTGTGTGAGTTGTGGGCGGCCCAGAGAGAACACAAGGTGGGAGTGAAACCGGGCCCGCAGCCACGCTGAGTGGGAGATCTGATCACGCTCTTGATCTGCATAGTACTGCTTGGCCCAGCTTGCGGCCCAGCGGCCCAGGGCCAGAACAGAAGGCGGGAGTGACACACACTGGGCTGCCCTGCGCACTAGCACACAGGCAACTTTATGCAGCAGAATAGATGCACCAACAATTTAAAGCTTGAAAATGCTGACAACGAGAAAATAGATTTTTTTTTCTACTGTATTGCTTTTGTCTTTATAATAGAATTTTATGTGGAAGTGGAATGTACAAGAATCAACATTTAAGATTTTTTTTTTTTTTTTAATGGCACCCCAACGCACCTCAACATGCAACATAATAGATAATAAACATTGCAATAGATTGCCTTAGGCTGGGTATGCATTGTGTGCTATTTTTCTATCTTTCAATATTTTGTAATACATGAATCTAGTGGTAAAGTAAAGGATCTAATAATTTAAATGTATTATTTACAGATAATAATGTGCAAAACTGTAAAGTAGGAAATCGTATTTTATTTAAAATGTGGGAGGGGTTTTCAAATTTAGCATTGGGCTGAAGCCCCTGGTCTTTTTCCCACCTACTGTGTTCCCCGAAAATAAGACCTACTGTTATTTTCGGGGAGGGCTGCAAGCCCTACCCCGAAAATAAGCCCTAGTTTAAATTGGTTGTAAAATGATAGGATCCTCTCTCCTGCAGTAGTTTGTGAGGGGGGGGGGGGGTGTTTCTGTAATATGGTTGTATCAAGTACCTTCGGTACAGCGCCGCTTGGCGCTCAGCTGATCTCTTCTCCTCTTCTCTTGGTTGTCAATGGGGGATTTGACCCCCTCTTGGCAGTGTTTAGAGTGGGGAAGACAGCTTGGGGTGGGCCATGGAGCACCTCATCTCCCGGGTGTCAGCGGGGGATCTCGCCCCCCTCCCTCTGCAGGCGCTCAGCTGATCTTCGCTGCTCTTCGACACCTCGGGCAGGCCATGGAAGCACTGAGCAATGATATAAGAAGATATTTGCACAATTATATTGCAGCAGCAGACACCTTTTACATTGTATAGTCCTGTCATAGAGAGGGTTCTAGAATTTTTCAACCACTTTTATTATGTTCATACTGGGGTTTCCTGCATGGCACACCCTATCCCGAAAATAAGCCCTAGTGTGTTTTTGGTTGCCAAAATTAATATAAGGGCTTATTTTCGGGGGAAACACGCAACACCCCTACATGTCAACAATGCAAATACTGGATGACAATAACTTACAAGAATAAGTACTATTACTTAGCTCTAATTAAAGACTTTAGTGTTCAAGTAACACTTGTACATATGCATGGATAAATACAGAGAGCAATCATTTGATACAAAGTAGCAAACTTTAGTCTTTTCCCGACAAGTCAATAGCTAATATAACCATATTTAAAAATAAAGGATTAGCTAGACTAAGCAATGGCCCTACAAATCTGGGTTTATTTTTAGCAAGTTAAGCTGGCCACACATTGTACAATTTTCCTTTAGATTTACCAAAACCATATATAATATGAGGTCAAATCTAGACATTTGTATGTAATCAGACAGGCCCTTGCACTAAACACAGTGTCTTGAAAAAGTATTCATACCCCTTGACATTTTACACATTTTGTCATGTTACAATCAAAAACCTAAATATATTATATTGGGATATTATGTGATAGACCAACACAAAGTGCCACATAATTGTGAAGTGGAAGGAAAATGATAAATAGTTTTCCAATTTTTTTTTTTACAAATAAATATCTGAAAAGTGTGGCATGCATTTGTATTCAGCCCTCTGTTATGCTGATACCCCTAAGGCCCCTTTCACACATGCGGACAGTATGTCCGTATTTCATCCATCCGTTTGCGGATGAAATACGGACATACATGCATTCCTATGGGATAGCGGGTGTCTGCGGATAAACATCCGCAGACACCCGCTATCGCCCGCCTCCGTTACTGTCCGATTCTGCAGACGGAGGAAAATCCTATTTTTCTATCCGCCTGCAGAGGAGATTGGATGAACACTGACAGACGGTCCGTGTTCATCCGATCCCCCATAGAGGAGAGCGGAGAGCTGACAGGGCGCCGGCTCAGCGGGGACAACGGAGTGATCCCCGCTGAGCAAGCGGATCATCACGGGGCGGATCATTACTGATCTGTCCCGTGTGAAAGGGGCCTTACTAAAATCTAGTCAAACCAATTGCCTTCAGAAGTCACCTAATTAGTAAATAGAATCCTCCTGTGTGTAATGTAATCTCAGAATAAATACAACTGTACTGTGAAGTGCTCAGATGTTTGTTAAGAGAACCTTCGTGAACAAAGAGCATCATGAAGGCCAAGGAACACACCAGACAGGTCAGGGATAAAGTTGTAGAGAAGTTTAAAGCAGGGTCAGGTTGTAAAAAAATCCCAAGCTTTGAACAGCTCATGGAGGACTGTTCAATCCATCATCTGAAAATGGAAAGAGTATGGCCCAACTGCAAACCTACCAAGACATGGCCGTCCACCTAAACTGACAGGCCGGGCAAGGAGAGGATTAATCAGAGAAGCAGCCTAGAGGCCCATGGTAACTCTGGATGAACTGCAGAGTTGCACAGCTCAGGTGGAAGAATCTGTCCACAGGAAACCTATTAGTTGTGCACTCCACAAATCTGGCCTTTATGGAAGAGTGGCAAGAAGAAAGCCATTGTTAAAAGAAAGACATAAGAAGTCCCATTTGCAGTTTGAGAGAAGCCATGTGGGGGACACAGCAAATATGTGGAAGAAGGTGCTCTGTGACTGAAAACTAACACTGCATATCACCCTGAACACACCATCCCCACCGTGAAACATGGTGGTGGAAGCATCATGTTGTGGGGATGCTTTTCTTCAGCAGGGACAGGGATCTGGTCAGAGTTGATGATAAGATTCATGGAGGCAAATACAGGACAATCTTAGTAGAAAACATGTTAGACTCTGCAAAAGACTTGAGACTGGGGAGGAGGTTCACCTTCTAGCAGGATAATAAAGCAGGATAATAACCCTAAACATACAGCCAGAGCTACAATGGAATGGAATAGATCAAAGTATATTCATGTGTTGGGAATGGCCCAGTCAAAGTCCAGACCTAAATCCAATTGAGAATCTGTGGCAAGACTTGAAAATTGCAGTTTACAGACACTCTCCATCCAATCTGACAGAGCTTGAGCTATTTTGCAAAGAATAGGCAAAAATTTCGCTCTCTAGAAGTGCAAAGCTGGTAGAGACATCCCCAAAAAGCCTTGCAGCTGTAATTGCAGTGAAAGGTGGTTCTACAAAGTATTGACTTTAGGGGGGCTGAATATAAACGCATGACACACTTCTCCAATACTTAGTGTAAAAGAATTTAGAAAACCATTTATCATTTTCCCTCCACTTCACAATTATGTGCCACTTTGTGTTGGTCTATCACATAAAATCCCAATAAAATACATTTACATTTTTGGTTCTAACGTGACAAAATGTGGAAAATGTCAAGGGGTATGATTACTTTTTCAAGGCACTGTAGTTGAAGGAAATTGAATAAGAAAATTTCATGGCCAGCTTAAGTTTCCTCTTACAAAAGTTAATTGTCTTCTACACTGTATGATGCATTGAACTTTGTGTGATTGTGATACAGACATATCACATTGTTATTTGGGGACAGAGAGCGATATTTTTTTTTTTTAAGGTGTTTATTTTTTTTTATATTTTAACACACAAAACAAAGCACAACAATCAACATCTAATCCAAAGTGATGGCTCTAATGTCAGAGCCTCACAAGATTAAGGAAAATTATAATACATATCCTACCATTCATAAAGTATCGCAGCACAACTGTTAATATATTTAATCAGACTCAACTGTACAGTACACATGGGCAGACAGGGAGTGATAGTTAATTGTCCAACTGTGGAATCTTACACATAGTATATTAATGAATAATAACATAATCAATCGTTTAGTCTATTTAAGGGGCTGCCGCCCCCTTTTCCTAAGGTTTTTTGTCACATAAATGTGCTTCAGACTGCTTATTATTCAGTGCTCAAACAAAGTAAAAACAAGACTGCCACCTAGTGGACCAAATACAAACACAGCCTTATGCGAATTGACTATACAACATTAGTGTTCAGAATCAGCTACTCTGGGATGTAAAGGAATAAATGCAGCAAGCATTATTTAAAAGTTCTGTAACCATATTTTTTGACTTTTTGGTTACATATCTTCTAGTCCAATGCACTATTGCCAAATAGTATTATAACCTGCTCTAACAATATATAATTACTGAATTCACCTGGCTGTTACGCACATCCAGAGGCTCAGCATTTTCCTACTCATTCGCGCAAAGGAAACTTGTAGATCAGAAGCTCTGGCTCTGCCTTAATCTCACTCAGTCAGTGATTAAAAAATTAGAGGTTAGAGGCAGCCAGAAATCTAGCATTTTCAGTAAGAAGTCAGCAGCAACGGTACGTCCATATTTCTCTTAGCACAGGTTTAAGTTAGGGTGCATCCACTCCTATGTGCACATTGTAAAGCGCATCTTCTTGTTTCTCGAAGCTGACGCACATTTACATGTGTTGTAGCATGCACCCATCAATTTCCTATGGGACCTCAATATGCATTCAAAAATAACATGATTATTTCAATTTCCATAGCAATCTAGGTGTCTAGAAGTGTGTGCATTGCAGAGCATTAGTACCATGTGCTTTTTTTTTTATATAGGTGGAGGGCTGAGTGTTGTTTTCATTACTAAGATGCTGTAAAATCTACGTGTCATATTTGTGCAATAAAAGAGTAATTATTCTTAACGCAGCCAAAATGTGCATCGCTGCCAAATGGCGCTCTTCCGATTCCACCAACCATAATGGAGTGGCTGTGACGTATCGGCCAAACGGCGGAAATGGAAGACCTAATCCATCAAGCTCACGATAGACCCGCCAAATTTGCCACGACCTGGCCTTGCTGGTCTCAATTCATCTCTACTTCGGAATATAAACAGGTCTTAGAGTAGGGAGCACTTGGGGGACGTGGCAGATGAGGGGAGCCTAACAAACCCCATCCTTACCCTCAGGGCTGGACTGGGACAGAAATTTGGCCCTGAACTTCATCCAGACTGGCCCACATACATTTTAAGTGTCCCATCAGCACTCCCTTATATCAGAGTGTCCCATCACCAGCCCCCTTACAACAGAGTGTCCCATCACCAGCCCCCTTACAACAGAGTGTCCCATCACCAGCCCCCTTACAACAGAGTGTCCCATCACCAGCCCCCTTACAACAGAGTGTCCCATCACCAGCTCCCTTACATCAGAGTGTCCCATCAGCACCCCCATACATCAGAGTGGCCCATCAGCAGCCCCTTACATCAGAGTGGCCCATCAGCACCCCCATACATCAGAGTGGCCCATCAGCAGCCCCTTGCATCAGAGTGTCCCATCAGCTCCCCCTTATGTCAGAGTGTCCCATCACCAGCCCCTTACATCAGAGTGTCCCATCAGCACCCCCTTATGTCAGAGTGTCCCATCACCAGCCCCCTTACATCAGAGTGGCCCATCAGCACCCCCTTACATCAGAGTGGCCCACTGAGCCATCGGCCCACCGGGAAACTCCCGGTAGTCCCAATGGCCAGTACATGCCTGCTTACCCTACCCTTCCCCCCATTCACCTATGATTCGACCCGCCCTCCTTTCCTTCGCTTCAGACGTTCATTCATACTGGCCTAGACGACATTTATTATTAGCCAAACTTATAGCTCCAAATACAGCCTTTCAATTTTCCATCCATTGCCTAAGAGAAGCATATTGTTCCAACAGCAATATATGACATACTACTAACAAGCTTTTCATACGAATCCTACTATATAGACCTTTAATGTTAAATAATGATCTATCCATTAGAGACCCTATGTATCACCCCCACCTAGCCCCATCTTCTTTGGCACACTAGAGAATGAATGCTCGCAGATGCATCCATCGTTGGGACGCAAGTTACGAATTCCCAATAGAAATGTGGAATGTATGGGTGATCTTCTGTCGACAACTGCGGCCTTGCCCGCTTATGCTGTATGGTTTCCGTATTTTCGCCTATGTTCAAACATTCCTTGTATGTTGTATTTTCTGTATTGTGTAAAATTCCAATAAAATCAAAAAAAAAAAAAAAAGTATATATTCTGATGACCTCTGAGTGGGTTTACTTTGGATTCATTAAGGGTTAATTAAAAAAAATGGATGAGTGCACCAGAAAAATGCAAGCACAATCAGCGTGACTGCAGCACCGACTCACATTAAAACACATGCCCCCGCACGTAATAAAGCAAATGTGGTGATTGAGGCCTTAATGATTTAGAGCTTAGATACAACATAAGATTATAAACAACACATACCTATCACTACCCAGGAAGAAAACATATACAATAAAGCCTAAACACTGTAAATCCAGTCAAAAAAGCAGGAGTCTCCAAACTTTCTAAACAAAGGTCTCGTTTACTGTCTTTCAGACTTGAGGGGGGCCTGACTGTGACCATCAGGAGTACACAATCCCCCATCATTGGTGTCAGTGGGAGGAATTGTGCCCCATCACTGGTGTCATTGGGAGGAATTGTGCCCCATCACTGGTGTCATTGGGAGGAATTGTGCCCCATCACTGGTGTCATTGGGAGGAATTTTGCCCCATCACTGGTGTCACTGGGAGGAATTGTGCCCCATCACTGGTGTTAGTGGAAGGAATTGTGGCCCATCACTGGTGTCATTGGAAGGAATTGTGCCCCATCACTGGTGTCAGTGGGAAGAATTTTGCCCCATCACTGGTGTCATTGGGAGGAATTGTGCCCCATCACTGGTGTCATTGGGAGGAATTGTGCCCCATCACTGGTGTAATTGGGAGGAATTGTGCCCCATCACTGGTGTCAGCGGGAGGAATTGTGCCCCATCACTGGTGTCATTGGGAGGAATTGTGCCCCATCACTGGTGTCATTGGGAGGAATTGTGCCCCATCACTGGTGTCATTGCGAGGAATTGTGCCCCATCACTGGTGTCATTGGAAGAAATTGTGCCCCATAACTGGTGTCAGTGGGAGGAATTGTGCCCCATCACTGGTGTCATTGGAAGGAATTGTGCCCCATCACTGGTGTCAGTGGGAGGAATTGTGCCCCATCACTGGTGTCATTGGGAGCAATTGTGCCCCATCACTGCTGTTAGTGGGGCCCCATTGTTGGTGTCATTGAGAGGAACTGTGCCCTACCATTGGTGTCATTGGGCCACAATTGTTGGTGTTATTGGCAGGAATTGTGCCCTTCAATGTTGTCAGTGAACAAAATAGCACCCTAAGGGCTGGATAAAAGCAAGCAAGGGGCCGCATCTTGCCCCCTGGGCCACAGTTTGGAGCTCACTGATTTAGAGTTAGGTACAGATGCATTATCCTACCCTTCTTCTTTTTACAGACTTATATGTTACTTAAACCTAAATAAGATAAATATTTAAAGGTGGAATTAGTAACTAGGATATACTGAGATTATTACTGATACTCATGAAAGAAGTGGAATTGAAATTAGGTTAAAGATCAGCAGTGCCCATGAGCCTTAGGATGCCCCTGTGTGTGTTGAGGTGGTCATACACTGATCAATTTTTTTTGTACAATCATATGAAAAATCTCATCGGTACATTTGGTAATGTCTACAGAACTTGATGAATGCCATTTGGAAGTAATGGATATAATTTCTTGAATGAAAACCACATACACTGCGAGAAATGTGTTCACTCTTGAAGAAATTTTTTTCACACTCTTGATTTTTTTCATCACTATGGTCGAAAATAATCCTACTGAAAATTTAGAAAATCAAACAAAATATCTCTGCTAGTGAATGACCAGCTTTAGAAATAATGAACTGCAAAGTATATGCTAATGAAGTGTTGTGATTTTGCCTTCTATATAGGAAATGGTAAAGTCTGGGATCAGCTACAATTTATGAAGGTGGTGGACCAATTCAGCCACATTTAGGTGTTTACTGTATGTGTCATAATTATGTTTGCTTTACATTAGGCATCAGTAAGTCCTATGTTAACTTGATTGAGACTAGTTTCACAGTTTGTATAACAGCTGCTTATAATTAGCTATAAATTCGCCAATAAACTGGAGATGTCCACACTTTGATACCTGTCATTTGAGCAGTTTTGGAACAACCACCACTGAATGGATTCTTTGTTTGTGTCCACATTGATCTTTAGTGGAAGTGAGAAATAAGTGCCACACAATGGTAAACGGCAACATTACCCTCTGAGGACCTTTTCTACACCAGGTCACTTTCCAACAACAGCAGTCTTAAGTGCCTTGTATGTACTGATAACATAAATCACCATATTAAAGGGCCGTTACGGTATTTTCAGTGAGCCCGTCTTTTAAGCTACTATTGTAATGTCAAGCGACAAATTATCATTCAAAACAGTAAATTAACTATAGGAAATCAGGATTTCTTTTTACAGCATGTTAAGTCCAATTTCGGGAAGGCTTTCATTTTTGTACCGCATATAAATTGTCGAAATAGTTTATCCACTTCTGTAAAGAAACGATCTGGTATAGTTATCGGTATAGTTCTAAAATAGTATATTATCTTAGTTAGAGTAATCATTTTCAGAGCGGCTATCCTTCTCATCCAGGATAGTTTAAACTTGGATACATGTAACAGATCTTGTTTAATGATTCCGATCAACTTAGGAAAGTTTTCTTCATACGTAGAAGCTGAGTGTGACCCCTTGGTATGTTAGGTTATTAGATACCCATTGAAATGGGAGTGTTGCTTTGAGATGGTTTTTCAACCTACTTATCAGCACTATGGGTAGGATAGTGGATTTGTTTCCATTGAGCTTATAGTAGGATGTCATCCCAAAGTCATGCAAGATCGATTGTACTTTTTCCAGTAAGGAAGCAGGACTGGTCAGTGTTAATACAACGTCATCAGTGAATAACCCAATTTTATGGGAATATCCCCCAATGTCAACCCCAGAATTCCAGTAGGCTTTTAGTAGCTAAATGGCAACAGGTAATATTTATTACAGGTACGTATATATAGCGCTGTCAAATTATGCAGCACTATATATATATATATATATATTTATATATATATCTGTGTGTATATATATATATATATATATATATCTGTGTGTGTATATATATATATATATATATATATATATATATATATATATATATATATATATATATATATTATACCTTTACATCTGTCCCTGCACTCAAGGACTTACGATCTAAGGTCCCTAAAGCTGGCCACACATTATACGATTTCTTTCTACAAGTTTCCTTTAGATTTACCAAATCCATATAATATGAGGTCAAACCTAAACACTTTCAGTTTGTAATTTGTATGCAATCAGGCAAGTCCTTGCACTACATAGTTGAAGGTAAATCTAAATAAACAAGAAAATTGTATAACATATGGCAAACTTAACTCGCTTTCATACACATCCAAGGGCCAATTTAGACAGGAGCCAAGTAACCTACCAACATGTCTTTGGAGTGTGGGAGGAAGCCGGAGTACCTGAGGAAAACCCACGCAGGCACAGGGAGAGCATGAAAACCAGAGGCAGGTGGTGCCATGGTTGGGATTTGAACTGGTGACCCTAGTTCTGCTAGGGGGAAAGTGCTAACCACTTAGCCACTATGCTGCCCCACTTATAGTTAAGCTTCGGTAAATCTGTCCAAGCTGTGATGGCAATGCCAAGCCTATGCAAAGTCACATGCTGCCTGCTTTCCGTCCAATCTGACATGGGGTGGTGTAAAGCTGGCCATACACTAAAAAGAACTTCAGACAATTCCTGATGAACTAACCGATATACGCTTCATGGGTGGCCCTGTCAGGAACCTCCTGCTCAACATCTTTCCATTGAAAAAAAAAAGGTAGGCTATACAAGATTTTAGGCCGAACAGCATCCAGGAAGTTGCAGCCACTGTAAGCCCTTGTACACACGGTCGGAGATTCCGACAACCAAATCCGTCGGATTTTGTCCGAAACTGTTGCATACACACGGTCGGACGAAGTTGTCGGAAAATCCGATCGTTCAGAACGTGATGACGTTATTTCGTTACGACGGGACAACATTCACGCTAGTAGCCAATAGCTTTGGTCTAGGAATTTGATCTGAGCATGCGTGGCACTTTGTCCGATCGGAATTCTCTACACATGATCGGAGTATGTCCGATCGGAGCATTTTGTCGAAAAATATTTCCGGCAAGTTGGAAAATTTGGTCCGACGGATATTCCGAAGGAAACAGTCCGTTGTAGACCACACACAGTCGGAATATCCAACAAAACGCTTTTCGATCGGACACATTCCGTCGGAATCTCCGACCGTGTGTACAAGGGCTATGAGTTTTCTAACAGCCACTGCCACTGGCTGTCAAATTACAAAAACAGGCACTGCAGATTTGTCTATCGACAAATAGATATTTTTTTTTTCATATACATTTCTAAAAGCAGATGTGAAGAGTTGCTGTGAGCAAGTTGACATTATTGAGCCTTTCACAGTATTGATCATGACTTACTGTATGTTGTGAATACCGTGTCATTTACAGAACTAACTGTGCATTTTTATTTCACGGCAGTTAGTCATAAAACATATCAGTAATTTAAGTATTAGTATTAATCTTCTGCTGATGAATGTTTTATCCACACAGCTTTCCTATAGAGAGAATTCCCTTTGGATGTGGGCAAGGCATGTAGCACTCTTTATATTTTCATTAAGTGCTACAGGAGTAAGCAAAGTTGATCATTTATAGCGCTCAATATTCTTGTCGTGGTTAAACTGTAACCACTCTCCTGGGTCTCACAGACTAGAACAGTGTGACAAAAGTGTAATCATTTTTTACCACGCAATCCATTAACACATAAAATCTGACTTTGCTGTTTAATTACTGTGTAGCCGTTAATGGTCTTCTTTCTGTGCACTCTGCTGTCCCCTTGATGATTGCCTCATAGGCAGGGTGCTGGCCCACATACAATGTCACATTGTATCATTACAATTGAAAGTTGTAAAATTCCACATTACGTTCCCAACGGATTTCTGGCTGGAGTAATACGTCTGTCATTGTTATCACCACCTTAAAGCCTGAGTGTGGGTAACATTTATAATGGCCGCATTCAATTTAAGTGCAAGCATTTAAAACCTTGTATAGCTCACATTAACACGTGTCACCCCCCCCCCCCCCCCATTTGTAAAACACAGCCCTGCTCTTCTAGTTACAGGTGTGAATGGACTAAAACCTGCTTTTCCCTGCTGATGAGCTGTATGTACCGAAAAACAACTTTTTTTTTTAGATTTGGTAGCTCACACAGAAAATTTACAAGCCGGTAATTCAAGTCAGTCTTCTAGTGATTTAATGTCAGAAACTTCAGTCTCCTGGGCTGGATCATATCCAAAAAACACTGGTGTTATTTCAGATTTTTTTTAGTGGCAGGTACAAGACTTATCCAATAGAGGCCGTGCAAAGTGCACTGATAGTATTGCTTCCAAGAGCCCATATTAACCACTTCGCATCCAGGCCAATTCTGACATTTCTCTCATACATGTAAAATTCATAATTTTTTTGCTAGAAAATTACATAGAACCCCCAAACATTATATATGTTTTTTTTAGCAAATACCCTAGAGAATACAATGACGGTCGTTGCAACTTTTTATCTCGCGCAGCAATTTTTCTAAAGCCGCGTACACACGGGCGGACTGTCTGGCCAACTTAGTCCTCCGAAACACATTTCAGCGGACAGTCCGCTCGTGTGTGGGCTTCAGCGAACTTTTTCAGCGTGCAGTCTGGCGGACTAAGTATTTCGGAATTTCCGTAATACTGTCCGTCAGACTTTGGTTTCAGCGGACAATCCGCTCGTGAGTAGGCTAGTTTGACGGACTAAGTATGGCGCATGCTCAGAAAGGATTTACACGGCGAAAGGTTGCATTGCAGTGTATTGGACTTCCTATTTCTAGTCCCGTCGTACGTGCTGTACACGTCATCGCGCAAACTTTCGACGGACTGTTTGTGCATCGTGTGTGGTCAAGTCCGTTCATTCGAAAGTATGACGGACTGTCCGTCGGATTGTCTGACGGACTAAGTTGGCCATACAGTCCGCCCGTGTGTACGCGGCTTAACACTTTTTTTTCAGAAAAAAAACAGTTTCATGCTTAAAAAAAAAAAAACAGTCCAATTTTTTTGCATAATGTGCAAGAGGAAGATACGCCGAGTAAATAGATACCCAACATGTCACGCTTCAAAATTGCACGCGCTTGTGGAATGGCACCAAACGTTGGTATTTAAAAATCCCCATAGGCGACGCTTTAAATTTTTTTACTGGTTACATGTTTTGGGTTACAGAGGAGGTCTAGGGCTAGAATTATTGCTCTCGCTCTAATGTTCGCGGCAATACCTCACATGTGCGGTTTGAACACCGTTTTCATATGTGGGCGGGACTTACGTATGCGTTCGCTTCTGCATACGAGCTCACGGGGACAGGGGCACTTTAAATGTTTTTTTTTATTGTTAATTTTATTTTTATTTCTTTAGTTTGACACTTAAAAAAAAAAAAAAATTTGATTACTTTTATTCCTATTACAAGGAATGTAAACATCCCTTGTAATAGGAATATGGCATGATCTAACCTATTTACAGTGCGATTTGGGGTCAATAAGACCCCACATCTCACCTCTAGGCTGGGAAGCCTAAAATAAAAAATAAAACGATTGGCTTCCCAGCCAAAGCGCGCCGTTAATTTGAATGCAGAGGCCAGGTGTGACGTCATAACATCGCACCCGGCCTCTGAATGATCATAGAGGCTGCCGGAAATCTCTATGGTATCATCCGGGGGCCGGTGGATCCTGTGTGCAACTCACCGATGGAAACGGTGAGTCAGTACAAGAATCGGAGGCCGGCTGGAGGGGGGGCGTCCCTTCCCGCCGCCCGTAAGAACGATCAAGCGGCGGAAAAAACAGCCACTATGAGCATTCTTATGGTATAGGGAATCGCCAGCTGAAAATGCCGATATCTGAATGATGTCTGTAACCTCCGGCATCATTCAGATATACCACCACAAAGCCCACAACGTCATATGACGTAGCTTGGGCGCCAAGTGGTTAAAAAAGAAAGGAAAATTGTAACTCATTATGATACAGCATTGAGAAATAATGTTTTTTTATTTTATTTAATTTTTTGCAGAATATTGCTTGATCCATGTAAAATTTTATTTAAATTTTGCTCCTTAAATTTGTCTGTCTGTATAACTTCTATCAAGCGAGTGCCTTGCTTCCCACCAAGCTGATTCCTTGATCATTTTAGCATACTTATGAGCAGCAAAAGGGAGCTGCTGTATATTATTGGTTAGGCGCTGGGTCTTGTATTGGATGGTCAGCAGTGGAGTAAAAGCCCACCCATGATAAGGATATAGACTCATTTAGAGCAGCATGTTATTGCCATCATCCCAAAATATACATAATATTGGAATACCTCAAGAGGGTGGGATTTTAAAGGAAATGTCATTGGAAGTTATATAAAAACAATATATTTATTGATACAAAACAAACCATTTTTTCAAAATACATACAAAAATGATACATAAATATTTAACACAATACACCATACATTATGTACAAAAATACTATTTTTGTACATAATGTATGGTGTATTGTGTAAGCCCTTGTACACACAGTCGTAAATTCCGACAACCAAATCCGTCGGATTTTTTCCGACGGATTTTGTCCGAAACTGTTGTTTTTGTTAATTATAAATTATGTACTTTATGCCTTTTTATTTAGAACCTTGAAGGTTTCTTGCTCCTTCCCTTTCACTTGGGATGTTGATAACATGTGTTATACATATCCTAGGTCCACGTACACTCTTTTTGGTAATGAGTCTTAGCCCTTGTACACACGGTCGGACAATCCGACAACAAAATCCGCTGGATTTTTTCCGACGGATTTTGTCCGAAACTGTTGCATACACACGGTCGGACCAAGTTGTCGGAAAATCCGATCGTTCAGAATGTGATGACGTTATTTCGTTACGACGGGACTACATTCAGGCTAGTAGCCAATAGCTTTGGTGTAGGAATTTGATCTGAGCATGCGTGGCACTTTATCCGATCGGAATTCTCTACACATGATCGGAGTATGTCCGATCGGACCAGTTTGTCGGAAAATATTTTCAACAAGTTGGAAAATTGGGTCCAACGGATATTCCGACGGAAACAGTCCGATGCATACCACACACAGTCGGATCATCCGACAAAACGGTCCGATAGGACACATTCCGTCTGAATCTCCGACCGTGTGTACAAGGGCTAATACTTATCCTAGGTCCACGTACACTCTTTTTGGTAATGAGTCTTAGCCATTGTACACACGGTCGGACATTCCGACAACAAAATCCGTCGGATTTTGTCTGACGGATTTTGTCCGAAACTTGTGTTGCATACACACGGTTGGACAAAGTTGTCCGAAAATCCGATCGTACGTAACGTGATGACGTAATTTTGTTACGACGGGACTACGTTCAGGCTAGTAGCCAATAGTTTTGGTCTAGGAATTTGATCTGAGCATGCGTGGCACTTTGTCCGATCTGAATTCTCTACACACAATCGGACAAAGTCCGATCGGATCATGTTGTCGGAAAGTTTTATAGCCCAGCTCTAAAACGTTCTCCGTCGGATATTCCGATGGAAACAGTCCGATGGAGCCCACACACGGTCGGATTATCCGACAACACGGTCCGATCGGACATTTTCCGTCCGAATGACCGACCGTGTGTACAAGGGCTTACGTATGCTTAAGTATATGTGTCAACAGCAATACAAGGCCTATACTACAATTATAACGTGATCTAGCTACTATTACAGGTTAATCATTAGTGTTGAGGCAATTACGATGTAACTGTAAAATGTATGAATACTATTTTGAATACATCTAATTGTAATATACCGTACTTAACAAATATAAATGAATTCATGGAATAACATTTTACATTTAAGGAACTTTGCCCTCTGAATAAACAAGCATTTCACACATTCTTTTCTACACATGCCACACTCCCCTTTCAAGAGCTTCAGTGTGATCTGTGTGATTTAAATGTTTTCAGTTTGTTTTTCAGAGAAGGTTTGTGTGGATTTATCTCTCTTTAATTGTGATTCACTGTAAAGGCAGCAGTTAGTCCCCACAGAGATCAAAGCACCAGGACATCAGATAAAGGACCAGAAAGTCCAGTTGTTCTTAGGTCATATCCATCCACTTACACAAAGATACAACATTAGCCAGCCAGACAGGCAGCCACCTCATCCTAAGTGCACTCCCTCCTCTTCCTCTGTCCCTCCTGAAACTATCACCCCATTCACACTTTCATTTGGATTTCAAAAGCTGGCCTCTCCTCTGTGTTGTGATGTTAATGGCACCACCCAATGTCCTGCTGTCATTAAAGGCTAGGGAAAACATTTTGGGTGAAGAGCAGTCTTGCTGGCTGTTGTAAGGTGAGAGCCAGCAGTGAATTAGACAACCTTTGGCCTAAGGCAAAGGGTTAGGTTTATGGGCCTGCCACAAACAAACAGGAAGTGACACCAATACATCTATTGTGCTTCATATCAATAGTCACCCACCTGCCTTGTTTGTTGTCTGTCTCTTTTTTTGCTCTCATGCCTCTGTTATATATATTTATTGCTATGTTCTCTGTATTGTATCAATGAAGCGACGTGGGCACTTACAAAATCTTTGTTTATAACACATTTCTATTGTGTTCTATAACAGATCTCTGTTGTAAGATCATACTCTCACATGATGATCGTAAGTGTTCATGGCTGTAAGAAACTGTAAGCCCTTGTACACACGGTCGGACATTCCCACAACAAAATCCGTCGGATTTTGTCCGACGGATTTTGTCCGAAACTGGTGTTGCATACACACGGTCGGACAAAGTTGTCGGACAATCCGATAGTTCAGAACGTGATGACGTAATTTTGTTACGACTGGACTACGTTCAGGCTAGTAGCCAATAGCTTTGGTCTCGTAATTTGATCTGAGCATGCATGGCACTTTGTCCGATCGGAATTCTCTACAAACGATCGGACAAAGTCCCATCGGATCATGTTGTCGGAAAATTTTATAGCCCAGCTCTAAAATTTTGTCGGTCGCATATTTTCCGACGGAAACAGTCCGATGGAGCCCACACACGGTCGAATTATCTGACAACACGGTCCGATCTGACATTTTTCGTCAGAATGTCCGACCGTGTGTACAAGGGCTTAGACAATTACTGTATTATTATCTAACTTGGTATTTGAGAAAATTGGCATCCATTTAAAAATGTAAGATTAAAAGCTATTTATCATGTAAAGTTTTCTAACTGTGGCTAAAATGTCTTTACGTAGTAGACAGAGGATGACATGCTCAACTGTATCATGATTAAAGCGGAGCTCCACCCTAAAGTGGAACTTCCACTCAGCAGATTCCTCCCCACCTCCAGTGCCACAATCGGCACCTTTCGGGGGGGGGGGGGGAGGTGGGTTGCAGATACCTGTATAATACAGGCATCTGCATCCACTTCCAGGCATAGCTAGCCGCAGAATAGCCGCAGATGTCTCCCCCCCCCCCCTTGTGTTCTGGGAAACACACAGTTCCCTTAACACAACGGGACCAGTGAAATCACGCAGAGTGACTCGCGCATGTGCAGTAGGGAGATGGGCAGTGAAGCCGCAATGCTTCACTTCCTGATTCCCTGACCAAGGATGGTGGCGGGGGCAGCCGAGAGATGAGTGATTGCTCGTCATCTTCTGCCGACACCGTGGGAACCCTGGACAGGTAAGTGTTCATTTATTAAAAGTCAGCAGCTGCAGTATTTGTAGCTGCTGACTTTTAATAATTTTTTTACAATCCTTCTTACATAGTTCCATGTCATAGGTTTTATATTGTACACCTAATCTCTTTAGCTGGTGTCAGTTTTGTTCATCATTATTAAAGGGGTGCTTCAGCCCTCCCATGGAAAAAATTTAAAGTCAGCAGCTACACATACTGTAGCTGCTGACTTTTAATATTAGGACACTTACCGGTCCTAGAATCCAGTGATGTTGGCACTCCAGCCGATGTTTCCATCGGCTCTCGGGTGCTGCCGCCACCAAAGCCTTGTGGCTTCACAGCCAATTTGCTACTGCACATGTGGGAAGCGCACTGCACTTTCTAAAAAGCCCAGAGGTGGGGAAGGAGGGGGGGGCGAACTTCTGATGTACCTCGTCGCGCCAAAGTCCAATGGAAGTGAGGGCAGGTACCTGTCAAAAACAGGTACCCACTCCCCCCTGAAAGGTGCTAAATGTGGCACCGGAGGGGGGGGAGGAGACAGATAAACGGAGTTTTCACTTTTGGGTGGAACACATTTTATACTAATCCATATTTAGCGAGTGCAATTGTCAATGTCAAAGAACTAAGTAGAAGTAGAACTATTGATACAACTTTTATATTTGGGATAGAGTAAGTTATAACCCCCCTGCCAGGGTTCTTTTTTTTCCATCTGTGTCCCATTGGGGAGATTTCCCTATACATCCTGTCCCATGGCCAAAAAAAGAAAGTGATAGAAATTCCCTTTAAAGTGAGGGAATGCCTTGTTGTCACCAGGGTCACCAGAACTACTGCCCCCATAGGAAGACATGCCCTCTTAACCCTTGTACACACGGTCGGACATTCTGCAAACCAAATCCGTTGGATTTTGTCCGACGGATTTTGTCCGACGGATTGTGTCCGAAACTGTTGCATACACACGGTCGGACCAAGTTGTCGGAAAATCCGATCATTCAGAACGTGATGACGTTATTTCGTTATGACGGGACTACGTTCAGGCTAGTAGCCAAAAGCTTTGGTGTAGGAATTTGATCTGAGCATGCGTGGCACTTTGTCCGATCAAAATTCTCTACACATGATCGGAGTATGTCTGATCGGACCAGTTTGTCGTAAAATATTTCCAACATGTTGGAAAATTTGGTCCGACGGATATTCTGATGGAATCAGTCCGATGCATACCACACACAGTCGGATTATCCGACAACACGGTCCGATAGGACACATTCCGATGGATTCTCCGACCGTGTGTACAAGGGCTAATACTATTCCAGTTGGGATTTTCGTTCACCTTTGATTATAACATTAACCTAGACAAATAGAGAGGGCAAATCTCCCCAACGGGGGGCATAGACAGCAATAAAACCTTGACAGGTGTTCTAATTCCTCTTCGCTCTATCCAAAACTTTAAAAAAAGCTTTGACTTTAGTTAGACTTTAACGACAATAGTAAATTTAATAAAAAAATAAAAAAATTGTTAAAAAAAAATATGGCTAACACAAATTTGCCCACAAAGGGGTGCCTGGGATTTAGAGTCATTATAGGATTCCCTGTATTTATACTGCATCAACATAATACACCAGACTTTACATAGTACAAACAACCAGTCACATTAGCCTCCAAAATCAAACTACAATTATTGGTATTCCTGCCAAGTACCCTTCTAGGTCCAATTTGGTAAGGGTTCCTTTAAATTAATCCTGTTTTGGGATTACAATAGAAAACCCACAAAGCACAAGTTCTAGGTGTACAGTGGGGAGAACCGAACCCAAGACCTGAGCACTTCCAGGTCACAGTCAGTAATAACCACTGAGCCGCATTGTATATCACCATCCTATCTGTAACCCTCACTTAATCGGCCAATATTGACATTCTACAATCTGTGACAATTCTGTAGAAAGTGGAAAGTCCACGGTAGCCTTCATGTTCTATTAATTATGCTGCAGCCTGGGTTCCATGTATCCTAAGGGGTAAGAAGCAACCTGCACCCATGGTAATTCTTGCAAGAGCTATGATAACATCTGGTAGGTCCTTCATTTACAATGGAGAGGTAATAAAGCTTAAGGAAGTTATATGTATGGATCAATACAGTCAACTAATGGTGTGGTCATTGTTATTCAACCATACTGTGACTGCAGATTGTTAGCCATAGACATCAAAGGACAATTGGATCTTTCTTTTGAAAATATCTTTTGAAAACCATGTACACATTGCTCACCTAAGCATACGTGTTTATGGCTACAGCGGATGGACAGGAGAGAGCAGAATGATTTCCCCAGCGATAATCTATATGAGGTAAAAACAAACAAACGTTAAGACAACAAAAAATATGAGCATACCCAGTTGCTATTTTCCCTCAACTCGGTTAGCCAGGGATGTCCACTGAGATCTGCTGGAGTCCCCTAGGCATTCAAATAATCAACAGCAGCTGCAATTGACCAAATTGGGCTGCCATCTCATGGGCACTTCATCCACTGTATACACATTCAGATGAATAACCTATTACAGGCCACAATTTGCCATCCGGTACATTATTGTTTAATAAACCTAATCCACCTAATCCTGCTAGTTTTTTTTCCGTTTAACCCAGTGGGTTGAACAAAACAAACAAACTGATAGCTCAGGTCAGAGCCACTGTACTAACAATCCGGTATTAGTACAGCAATCTCCCCTGCTGTTCTATTGTGTTCTGACAGGGGGACGGCCCGCCAGAACACACTGGTAGCTGGTTGGCAGACCTTTTTCAGTTAAGCCTTTTCAACAGAGGCGTTCAGCCGGCTCTGTCGGACCAGCTGCAGTACATAGGGCTGAATGTCTAGTTTATATTGAACTGGCTGATGCCACCCAACATCCGGCCAGTGAATACGGGGCTTAAGCATCAGATTGGATCATCAGATTGGTTACATTCAAACATTTTTTTTTTTTTTATAGTAGATACAGTTATGGAATAATTTAAAAAATAAATCCGCTTTTCTACAAATACATTTTTATTTAATATTATTATTATTAATATTATATTAATATTATTTTATACTTTCATTTCAGAAAAATAAAAGCTTATTTACAAAATACAGCATGTGAAGTTTAGTTTTACAGAAAATTGTATATAATACTTTACAGTGAATATCCATAATAAAGATTAAAACCAAAATGTACCTAAAGTTATGTTCAAGAAAAGAGCAATTATTCTCACCTTTCCTTCCTACCTGCACTGTAGCCCATGTCAGTTGCCTCAAATTATTATTTATTTTTTTATAGAATAAGGATGATCAGAATCCTTTATCAGGTTTTATTTTCTGAGATTTATATGCATTCAGTGTCCCCAGAGATACAACATAAAGTAAGGGGAAATTCAAAATAACATGAAGTGTGATAGTTCTCAGAAGATATTCGTTCTTCTCCTGTTTAGAAACTTAAAGCGGAGCTCCACCCGAATTACAACTCCTATGCCCTTAGGATTGTCTTGTTGTCTAATTGCAAGATATCCCCCTTACCTTGCTGCTGGCATCTTCTGTCTTTTTCTCTTTTTGAATTTCCTGGTCCTAGAGATTCCGGAAAGGGGCGGTGCGGCTGCGGATATGGGCGGGGCTTCAGCGGCAGGCCTGCGCTTCCTGTTGGCCGCACTGTCTCCTGGGATAGTTTTTTCAATTTCCCAGGAGTCTGTGCGGTGCCCTGAGTTGTTGTCAGCGCTCGATTTGTTTCATCTGCTCATGTGCGAGATCGGCGATTGAACGGGCAGTGCATGGTGGGACATCAGCATCACTGTGTCCCGGAAGACAATGCCTGTGGGCTTCACATGCCCACAGGCAAGATGGAAAACGTCAGGAGATGTTTTTATAAAGTGTTTACAATACGGAAAAACGGCAGCAGGAGCCTTAGAAAAAAGCAAAAGTAAGTAAAACAATTATAAAACGTACTCCTTGCCATTTCCCCCCCCCCAAAAAAAAAAAACGCGGTGGAACCCCGCTTTAACAGGTAACTTTATCTGTTCTATCCAAAGCCAGAAAAAAATATGGTGGCTGATAGTAGAAAGATTACATCATCAGTCTTTTGCTACTCTTTCACTGGCCAATCACAGACTGGGGGCAGGGAGGAGATCCAACTCTGTTACCAACTTAGAGATAAGTCAGATCACCAGGCTGGCTGTGCTGTGTGGCAGGACTTTCCACAATTTAGGACTGAAATATGAACAAAAATACAACTTTCTTGGCATGCATGACAATTTCCTTATAGGTGTTCATTTATCTGTTTGCCTGGAATTCAGCTTTATGCATGTGATAACATTGCTTTTATAACTTTAAATATCCTGTGGTACAAACAGCCCCACAGGTTGTTAAGATTTTTGATCACCTTTATCAAAAAAATAATAATTTGAAATACAATAATGAAAAACAATATTTTCACATTACAGCAATATTTCAGAAGGTGAATACTGTATATAATATTTCCAGCTAGAATCTGTTTGTTCAGTCATATGCTATTAACCTAGAGTGGTGCGAGGGGTCATTGAGGGGTACTATTCCCAGAAACCAACTGAAAAAGCAATCTAGAAATTTTTCATGAATAGAGAATATATAAACTCTCACTTCCTTTTTTAGCTTTGCTTTATGCCAGTTTATATGGAAAATGGATATATTATTTTCTGAGATAAACTACTGGCTTCTTTAGAAATCTCAATGTTAATTTTGCCACATTATATAGAATAATCATTTCTTATTTTTATGTTTTAATTATAGAGGGAGCACATGTGCAGATGCCAGAAACATCCCATTCTGGGGTAAATGGAGCTAAGTTAATGTGAAGATTTCTTTTGCATAGAGGATGTTTTGCTTTCTGTTGCCCAATTAAGAAGATCTTCTTGTCTGAGTGACAGCGTTGTTACCGGGACAGGAAGTGAGGGAATAGCTCTATAGAAAATTATTTATTATAACAGATGTTGATATACCTTTTTTTTTTGTCAATAATTTTTATGCAAATTTTCACAATAAAGAGTACAAAAGTGTTTGCAATGAATATGTACAATATCAAATATAAACATAATGTATAATTATCCAAACATTTGCAGATCAGAGTATCATCTCTTTTAATGTATGTTTCTTCAATTTGAGGTCTCGGCTGAAGATATTGTTGGTATTTTCCATATCTCTATGGGGTGACCCCTGTATTCATTTGTTATTCTAAATGTAACTTTATCAAAATGCTTCTCAATCTTCATGTATTTTTTATAAATAAACCATTATCTCATATAAATTCAAATTAATGATCAGCTTATGACACTCAGTAATGTACAGATATGCTGAATATCTATCAGATTTTTCCCTGAAAGGAATCTACCCCTTCAAATGAAGAGATCCCTTCCCTTGGCTTTCCGATTGAGGACCCCGGCTAGGGTTATAGTCCCCAATCTAGGCGTGTCAGGGAGTATGTAAGATGGCCCTCATTATTTTATATCAGAGTTCATATAGGGTTAAAGAGAGAAAGGATAAAGAATGAGAGAATAAAGAAGGAAGTAAAGAAGTAAAGAATGACCCTGCTCTCCAATTCCCGCCACCCTGAGGCCGCTCTACCTGGCATAGATCGGGGGTCCCCTGTCAGATACCGGACCCATGGGTCCCAGATTTTCTTGAACATCTGCATTCTATTGTTTAAGCTTGCTGCCATACATACATTCATTGAGCATAATCCAGGAAAGTTTGTATTTGAGCTGGTCGAATGGCACTACTGCCAATTTCCCAAATTTTGCTATTATAATTTTTGCTGCTATGAATGTAAACACTATGAGAAGTCTCTCTGGGGAGCAGTGCCTGTCTCGGAGACTTGATAAGGTTTATTTGGATGAGAGTGTAAATAAAGTAATACACCCTAATCCAGTACCGCTTCACCTTAGGGCACTGCCACTACACATGGTGCATCGTTCCCTCCTGCCCGCATCCACAGAAACATAAGGGAAATGCCCCCAGGGTAAAGGTAGCCAGTCTTGCCGGGACCATGTACCATCTAATATTACTTTATTAATTGCAGCAGCTTCCGGCTACAAGAGTGACAGGGGGCACGATGATGTCATGCCATTTGAAGCGCAGGTTCTGAAGGCCCGGCACTGTATGCCAGACCTTCATAGCACATGCGCCGGTGACATCACTGGCTCCACACTGCAAGTTTAGGAGATATTCACAGGACCTACATGTACCTACCTAAGGTAAGGGTTACCTGTAGGTATAAGTGGTAGAACAGCATTTTCTACAACATTGAAAAAAGGATATAGTTGTTTGGCCATATTGAAGGTCAATGGCTTCATAGATTATACATTGAGTAAATATTTTAAAATATTATACCCAAGGTATATAATTTTATATGAGGATATTTCTGTCCTTAAAAAAAAAATCAGCGTTCTATTAATATGTCCTATTAACCCCCCTAGCGGTATTCCCGTGTCTGGCTCTGGGTGAAAATTCAGTACCATTAGCGGTAACCCCAAGCCAGACTCGGGATCACATCTCTGGATCCAGGATGAGCTTACTTACCTTCTCCCCTGGATCCAGCGATGTCCCCCCGCTGTGCGAGCGGCTCGTCTTCCGCTTGATCTATCACGGAGTCGAGCTCTGTTCCCTGGGAGCGCTGTGACGCACGGGGACAGAGAACGGCGCCAAATTTAAAAAGTGAAAGCCCTTGTACACATGATCGGAGATTCCGACGGAATGTGTCCGATCGGACTGTTTTGTCGGATATTCCGACTGTGTGTGGTCTACATCGCACTGTTTCCGTCGGAGTATCCGATGGACCAAATTTTCCAACTTGTTGGTAAAAATTTCCGACAAAATGCTCCGATCGGACATACTCCGATCAAGTGTAGAGAATTCCGATCGGACAAAGTGCCACGCATGCTCAGATCAAATTCCTACACCAAAGCTATTGGCTACTAGCCTGAACGTAGTCCCGTCGTAACGAAATAACGTCATCACGTTCTGCACGATCGGATTTCCCGACCCCTTTGTCCGACCGTGTGTATGCAGTATACAGTTTCGGACAAAATCCGACGGACAGAATCCGACGGATTTGGTTGTCGGAATCTCCGACCGTGTGGACAAGGGCAAAGACACACATTACATATAGTATAATGTAATCTTACAGATTACATTACTGTATGTAATTATTTCACATCCCTTTTGTCCCTAGTGGTCTGTCCAGTGTCCTGCATGCAGTTTTCTAATATAAAAACTGTTCTTTCTGCCTGGAAACTGGAGATTGTCCATAGCAACCAAAATTGTCCCTTTACATCAAATAACAATTACAGCGATAATAAATTAGAATCACTCGCAGAAATTGAGCGATAGTAATTCGTGGGAAGATCCGTCATCAAATACTGAAAAGTAATGACAGCGACAGTTCTGCAACTGAGCAAATTTCTGTGTTTTTGATTTGATTACATTATTGAATATTTATTATTATTATTATTATTATTATTATTATATTATTATTTGGTATAATTATTTATAGTTATTTATTATATTGTAATTTATGATTTCATTTTTCAAACTTTATTATACCCGGGTTGTCTACTAGACTCTGGTTTGGACAGATTTAAGTGAGTTATTCCTAAGAATTACAGGACTACAATA
Organism: Lithobates pipiens; assembly: GCF_037356315.1. Taxonomy (NCBI): domain Eukaryota; kingdom Metazoa; phylum Chordata; class Amphibia; order Anura; family Ranidae; genus Lithobates; species Lithobates pipiens. Next base: position 4,392,025 of record NW_027507685.1, on the reverse strand, counting down.
TAAAATGCCAAATTTCCATGCAAAATAATTGTACCGCTCTCAGCACCTAAAATCGGAAATAATCATACCGCCAGGGAGGTTAATATATATATATATATATATATATATATATATAAAAAATCTAAAAATATCAATTATGTCTAAACAGTCCCCTGAAAGACAATCTGTTCTGTAGTCTCACAGCTATACTATCTGCACCGAAAATGTAAGGTAAATGCAAGACTGCAAGTCTCTTGAGATATAGTGATGATGTTACTACTGCACTGTTTACTGTTCTTGCTAGGGAGAGGCTGTATCTAAGGATTTGGAGTGCAAGGATATCCCTTCTTCTGTTTCATAAATTCTGTGAATCTCCGCTTTTTTCCACCTCTCCTGTTACTTTTGATTATTCCTCCACCAGTCATCAGATCACCAGTCATCAGGGGAACCTCTTCCATGAGTAAACGAATTCCTGTCTCTACAAAGATGGAAATCAGTCCAAAAGAAGATATAATAGATTATAAACTTGGTAAAAGTTTCCATATCCAATTTCAGCTCACTCTCACCAGCCTGTTCATAAGACAATCAATCAACATCTGCACCTCTGTCCAATAAGCAGAAAGTTGATATGAGAGGCAGCAAGGTTGTCTGGATTAATGGTAAAACTTGTATTAGAAATATTTAAAGTGCTCATCAGACTTTCGATGAGGGCTCACTTCCACATTCTATGAATGAAGCAGTGATTATGGTGATCCCCAAACCCAGGAAGGAGTTGCTTCACCTAGACTCTTATCACCCAATCTCTCTTCTCCCTTTTGATAAAGATTTTGGCCTGGGCTCTAGCAAATAGACTGGCTAAACTTATCCACAAATTGATACACGTAGACAGATCTATTTTTTTATCTACGAGATTCACAGCAAATAATTTAGATGTCTCTTTCCCATACTTTATGTCAGGAACCATGAAACAGACAGAGACAGAAGTACAATCAAAACACACTTGTTTATTAATAAAAATAAAAAGGTAAATAATAAAAAAAAGCGTAGTCAAGCATAGCCAGAGTCCAGTAGCCAGATCGGGTAGTCAGCCAGTCCAAAGTTCATAAACCAGATTGGGTAATCAGCCAGTCCAGTTGTCAGGGATCCAAGGAGAGCAACTGCAAGCAGGATAGAAGCCAGGAGGGATGTCAGCAAGCCAGTCTTGAAACAAACAGCAGGGGATGGTTCCTAGTGATGTGACCAATGCGAAGGCAAAGGAAAGAATGAGCTGGAAGGCTTTAAATAGGTAGGTCAGACGAGCATCATCGGGAACAGCTGGTAACTGTGGAAAGAGAAGAAAGCTGGCAATTAGCCGACAGCTGAGCGGCCAGCCCAGAGGAGGAAGGGCTAAGCCAGCCCTGACACTTTAATCCTGTCAGATAACGCAGGCCAAATAACTATTTTATCATTAAATGCTGTTGAAGCATTCAATAGTGTTGAATAGCTGTATTCTTAGGAAGTGATCACTGCCTTAAGGCTGGGGCAGAGCTTTTACTAGATGGATTCAAATCTTGTATTCACCTCAAATCATGTGTATGAATTAATCATGTATCTGATTCCATTGCACTCCATCCAGGGTAAAAGGCAAGGGTGTCTGCTGTTCCCACCGTTTGTGCTGGCAAAGGAGCACTTTGCAGCAGCCATCAGTAAGACTTCTACCAATATGGCTTTACCTGAAATTGTTCACATTAATTGACTCACTAATTGACCTAATTTGAAAAACCTTTTTAAGAAACTATCCTTTTTTTTAGTTGCTTAAGGACTTGGGAGGACTCCAAAATGCAACATTTGGCAACATTTGGCAAGTTGGGGAGAAATGAATAGATGAGTTCCTTTTTAAGGCATATTGCTAGCACTCTCCTCTAACTACCCGCTTCCTTCTCCACTGAAGTACTACTTTTTTATTTGTATAGAATTTCTGAGTAGAACTGAAAGGTCTCATGCATGACAAATACAATTCATATACCCCATTCCAACACAATACCCAATTTTAAGATGTATACAAGCTGCATATATAGATATTATTTATATCATGTTTCTATATCTCTGGATCCCCCTATATGTGCATATATTTTGTGAAATTTGTATAGCTTGTGTCCGTTGGGCAGCCGAAATCCAATAGCTTACTACAGACAACTGAAGCCTAAGCTTTTCAACCTACCATGAAGATACAGAGCTTCTAAAGGCAAAGATGAGTTACTTTTTATAGTTCTATGCTTAAGTTGGTTTAAACGTAAATGCCATGGCAAGATGTATCTAACTTGTAAGTTATGGAATGACTGCCTACTGTTGTATGTTTTCTATACTGTAAAAACCACAATAGAAACAACTTTATATAAAAATAAAAAAAAGAACTAGCAGGGATTGGCTAGCTAAAATTAAAAATCCTATGGTATGTAAAACAGTAAACATATACACTATATTACCAAAAGTATTGGAATACCTGCCTTTACAGGTACGTGAACTTTAATGGCATCCCAGTCTTAGTCCGTAGGGTTCAATATCGAGTTGGCACACCCTTTGCAGCTATAACAGCCTCAACTCTTCTGGGAAGGCCGTCCACAAGGTTTAGGGGTGTGTCTATGGAAACGTGGATGAGAAGGCCTGGCTCGTAATCTCGGTTCTAATTCATCCCAAAGGTCTTCTATCAGGTTGACTGTGCAGGCCAGTCAAAATTCCTCCACCCCAAACTCGCATGCATGTCTTTATGGACCTTGCTTTGTACACTGGTGCGCAGTCATGCTGGAATAAGAAGGGCCAACCTCAAACTGTTCCAACAAAGTTGGGAGCATGAAATTGTCCAAAATGTCTTGGTATGCTGACGCCTCAAGAGTTCCCTTCACTGGAACTAAGGGGCCAAGCCCAGCCCCTGAAAAACAACCCCACACCATGATCCCCCCTCCACCAAATGATTTGGACCAGTGCACAAAGCAAGGTCCTCAAAGCAACAAACATATCTGCCTACTGCTTATTCATAATCTTCATTAGAATGTACAGTGAGCTGCTCATGCACAGTTCAGTGTACATTCTCTGCAAAACTTGGTGCCAGAAGGAATGAACTCCTGGTCACATGTTCCCAGAGTTATGTCATGCTGGCCCCTTCCAATAAAGATGGGCAAAGAAACTGAACCTGGAAGAAGGTTATAAACATGCCATTTTTCTTCTGCAATAAATAGCCTGTCTGCTTACAGGTTTTACATTTTTAAATTTGGTGCCACTTTACAATTCTGTTGTTTTAGTACTTACCTTAGTTAAAAAAAAAAAAAAAATAATAATACATATGTATAAAACAACTATACATTCATTTACTATAAATATGTGCTAGTGTGTACATTTAAGATGCAAAATTACATTAAAACAAAAGGTTAATAGAGATGCGGGTAAAGCAGCACCTGTGAAAATCTATTATAGCAGTATTTATTATTTTTCTGTAAAATTATCTTGCGATTACAAGGTACTGCTCCTAAGTTAATTACTTTGTAGCAGAGTCATCTCTTCCATTTGTACAAGGCTACAACTAAATCATGTCATGTAAAGTTCAGAAGATTAATCTCTTCTAAAGAATGTAATGGTTTGTGCAATTTAGAGTCAATTTAGATTTCTGTTTGTCCAATTTAGGGCAGGAAATGTTTTTTTTTTAACAAATAGCGAACACCTGCAGCCCCCCTTTTCCTTGGGAAATTAATCCCACTAGAAAAACTACATAACAATGTGTTGTATTCATAACGAAATAATTTTTAAGGGGTTTCATCTGGAAAACAGACATGGATGATGTAGCCTGTGTTGGCCCTGGAACTCAGTAATTTACAGGTGAAACATTCATACTCTAGCGTCTATCGGGTCAAACTTAGGGTTGCCACCTTTTGTTCAAGCCAAACCCGAACACTTTAGTGGCACATGGCAATTTATTTATTTTTATTTTTTACGGGGGAATGCTGTGGAAGTCTGATGTAAGGGGGATTCACCAAAGCCTCCACTTGCATCAGAATTGCTAGCATTCCCCCTTAAATCATGGTTCCCAAAGCCCCCCTTACATCAGAGTCCACAGAGCACCCCTTACATCAGAGTCCCCCTTACCATAGTGCACTCACTCGCTCAGAGGCAGGAGATAGAAGGGAGGAAGGCAGCCCATGCACTTGACGGTTGTCGTACTTGGTTAGTCAAGGAGCAAACTGTAGGTGTGTGCAACCCAGACAGCAGAGAGAACCACACTGGGTGATTAGGGTGTGCCCAGGCACGCCTAAGTTGGGGGCCCACAGTCTAGTCTGAATAATGTGTTCGGGTTTCAGGGAGTCTGAATCCTGGACAGGTGGCAACCCTAGTCAAACTGGCCATACACAGATCGAATTTTGGCTGATTTCTGCTGCATCATCCAAAATATGAGATTTAGGGGGGCCTTTTTCGGGCACTACTCGTCAAAGACACATTTGTAGGACTATTTTTCAATTTAACGTTTGTCAAAGGAGCTGGGCGGAAGATTGTTGGCCCAACAGTGACTGCATTCAGATGCAGTCCCTGTATGGGCATTCAGCAGGGCAGCCTGCAGGGGCGATTCCTTCATGCATCCCATTTTATCATAAATGGCAAAAATTATTAGATATCTCTCATTTTGGCCACACGCTAAACCTGGAAATCTAAATGTGCATGGCTAGCTTTACAGAGACAGAAATGGGACCTAGACATTCTTGAGGCCAAGTAAATAAATTTTCATTGTTGTGCAATAAAGTGAATTGTATCTGAATAATGTAACGGATCTGTTAAAAAAAAACTCCTAGGGCAAAATTTATAGAATTATTGTAATACTGAAACAACCTTAAACAAGCTGTATCGGCTTGATGCTATGAAATCTAAAGTGTACATAAATGAGTAGATCTTAACACTTCACATAAGTGTTGAGGTGCTGGAGGACTGGATGGTCGGTGCTAATGAGTCACACTAAACCATGCAAGGTAATAAAATGTATGATGGTAGCATATACCGATAGATCATCCAAATAGAAAAAAAAGGCTTTGAGTAGTATCTGCAGAAATAGTCATCCTTTCATGGGGCACATCATGGATTCCTGTATATTTATTAAATTATAAGTACTTTAAAGAAGCAGAAGAATAACAACTAGAAACTAAGATATTAATGTTCTAGTATATGGTCTCTCACTTACAATAACGTGTGCACAAGCTAAGCCCTTGTACTAGGCTTGTGCAATTCGTTTCGAAACTAATCGAAATTCGGCCGAAATTTGCATCTTTCGGACATTCGGATGCATCCGAATGTCCGAATAAAAAAATAACAAATAACAACGAATACGAAAGAAATATAACGAATGAATTCGACATGATTCGGTAATTCTTTAAAGATCTAATGAAACAAAAGGTCAGCTCAAAGTAAATCTTATAGTCCAATCAGCTAATAAATTTTGTGCTGGAGGTTGGATTACTGGCAAAGTACATTCCTGAGAACTGAGTGAGAAGGGTGTTGTATTGTATTTGAGCCGAGGAGAAGAGACGTTGTCATTGTGTGTGTTAAAAGATTCAATAAACAAACGACTTTCCAAACTACGAATCATTATCACGAATGTCTATACATACATAAATAGCGAATTTCAACTAATACGAACGAATGAATTTGACACTCTACGAATAATAACGAATTATCCAAAAATGTATTAACGTAACATAACGAATATAACAGAGCGAAATGATGTATTTTACGAATGACAACGAACCGAAACTAAACAAAATTTTCCATTGTGCACAAGTCTACCTTGTACACACGGTCGGAGATTCCGACGGAATGTGTCCGATCGGACCGTTTTGTCGGATATTCCGACTGTGTGTGGTCTCCATCGGACTGTTTCTGTCGGAGTATCCGACGGACCAAGTTTTCCAACTTGTTGGTAAAATTTTCCGACAAAATTCTCCGATCGGACATACTCTGATCATGTGTAGAGAATTCCGATCGGACAAAGTGCCACGCATGCTCAGATCAAATTCCTACACCAAAGCTGTTGGCTACTAGCCTTAACGTAGTCCCGTCGTAACGAAATTACGTCCTCACGTTCTGAACGATTGGATTTTCCGACAACTTCGTCCGACCGTGTGTATACAACAGTTTCAGACAAAATCCGTCGGACAAAATCCAACGGATTTGGTTGTCGGAATCTCCGACCGTGTGTACAAGGGCTAAGACTATACAAGAACCTATATTAGTATTATCATCATTATAATTTATTCAAATAATTGTCCTAGTTAAAATTTGTTTTTCAAAGTTCAGAAAATGTGAGTACTTTCAACACATTCTAATTCATTTAACTGCATATTATATGTACAGAGTAAATATCATCCATACAAGTTTTAAAAATCCATTCATATTACAGGAAAGCTTACAGCCTAAGATTAGACATTGCATATTTAGGTAAAAATTGCTAGAAATGGGAAGTGATCATTTGTGCTGGTCTATTTAAGTTGGCCAATCACAGAGATCACTATATTTGTGTACTATAAAAATATATAATAATTCATAACACCATAGGTAAATTATGCTCCTGTGCTGGTACTTAGGAAAGTTTAGGTGGCCGCTATGAATGAAAAAGTAATTTTTCAAGGTCATAGAGAAACAACATGTTTTATAGGTTATCTGCTTCAAAGACAAGCTTGAAATGGATGCTCACACTGGGCCCTCCTGCTAGGTCTTTGGTATTATGGGAGTCTGCCATGTAGCCGATCCTGGGGGGGTGGATAATTAAAGCGGCTGCAGTGGTTGTCCTTGTGACTATCATAACCTTTCTACATCAGTCATGACCTTGTGGTGACCTATGAGAGGAAACAGGGCTACTCTGCTTCACAATAAAAGAGGAGGAACCACTCCCCCAATTTCAATGCACCCTGATGTGAATAACAATTGAGAGTTGGGAACATTACTGGCTCCTTTCCCTCCCAGACATTGAACAGACATCAACACAAAGCTGCAGGATTTCCCTCCATACTTTAGACCTGCTTTACAACCTGACCATCCCATAGCTCCCAACATTTTAATATCATTTCAAGGGGAACCATTCTACTAAACAGGTGCATCGCAGTGCGGCAGGAGTGGTACAGACTAGACTGTACCTTAATTTAACAATTATACTGAATGGATTATTTATAGATCATGTCTTATTTGTTCATTTAATGAATTCTTAACAAATATTCAGTTTAAAGCACAGAGGGTAAAAAAAAAAAATCACAATTCAGTCTTATGACTCCTTAATTTTCTAACTTGTACTACAGAATCGACAGAATTGGTTCCTATGGCCAAAACTTTTCTTTTCAGAGGGTATTAGACCCTGTGTAAACGGACATTAAAGGTTTGTGCTCAATTTTACCTGCCTACAGGCATGTACTGGCCATCGGGACTACCGGGAGTTTCCCAGTGGGCCGATGGCTCAGTGGGCCGGTTTCAGTGTCAGCCTGTCAAATTAATGGCTGCGCGAATCGCGCAGCTATTAATTTGAGCACCACTGTATTGCCCACGGCTAGGTATTGAGCTTCCGAATGTAGCGCGGCGCACTTCGGCTCTTTCCGCAGCCGTTCGGCTTTTTCCGGACATGGCACACATCTTCGGCCACCTCCGGCCCATGCTTGTCCTTTTCCACCCCCGCTCAGCCACCTTCGGTCCACGCTCGTCCTTTTCCGCCCCATTCGGCTCTTTCCGGATACGGCATACATCTCCGGCCCGCGCTCGTCCTTTGCAAGTGCACAGCATATTGTTTTTGTGCGTGTTTGCAAAATTAGAGTGGGCCGGTCTGGATGAAGTCCAGGGCCAAATTTTTGTCCCAGTCCAGCCCTGCCTGCCTATTGTTTGAAAATCCCTGAACAAGATTGTATCAAATTGAATGGCTTGCATTTCCATACACTGTATCAACGTGAACATTGTCTACGGTATCTGTCCATGTTTGAAAGACAGACTCATTCATTTGATTGCCATCTTTGATGGATCCTCTAACTATATGTGCGTGTAAACCAAGGTATCCCCAGTTTTGATATAATAAAGATGACAGTCTAAATTTGCATCCCATCATTGGAGTTAAAGCAATATTAATCCCCCAAACAATCATGAATGTGAACCCCTACAGTCTTACTTTCACTATGTCCTATGATTGCCACAAAGTCACCTTTTTGGATGTGGTGGCTGAGGTTGATGACAATAAATTTTTAAAGAGTAATCTATATAGAAAACCGACAACTGGAAATACAATTCTGCAGGGCCCAGAGTTTCCATCCCAGACCTTTAATACACTCCATCCCTCAGTCGCAGTACTTGCGACTTAGTCGCAATTTCTACGATGAAGAAAAATTCTAATTGGCACCTGACCAACTCAAACTTTGTTTACTTGAAGGAGGCTACTCCAAATCATGTCTATGGAAAGCTTTCAATCGGGGGATTGAACAATCCAGACCGCAATTCGTTTTTGGCTCTTGTCTTACTTTTTGGTTCTTGTCCAACACATAAGGACAAGACTACTTTGTGAATTATTACACCCTACAATACACAACATAAAATGGTTTGTAAACATATAGGAAAATAATGGCATCTTTTGACATCTGATCCTCAAATAGCTGTTTGTGACTATCCCCAAATGAAATCAAGTGGGCACCCTCTTTGCGTGACAAGCTAGTATCCAGTAATTATATATCTGACAATCAATTTGTGGTTGGAGATGCCCAATTGGGTACTTTTCCTTGTGGCACTAAGTTTTGCCATTATATTCGCACTGATTGCACTCCTCTTCTCCCTAATGGATGTATCTTTAGGGCTAAACTATGTCAAACTATGGGCATTATCTACATCATGACTTGCCGTTGTGGTGCCTTCTACATAGGCAAGACCATCAGGGACAGGGCCAGTGCTGCCACTAGACAAACTAAGCAGCCGCCTAGGGCGCACTGCTGCCTAGGGTGCCTGGCCATTGGTGTGGCGACATGGGGGGGAGGATTATGTCTGTGTCCTGACTCCTGAATGAATGGAAGCAAGCAAAAATTCATTGATGGCCACTGGTAGGCTGCACTGATAGGTGCCGGTAGGCTGCATTTGATGGGCGCTGGTGATGCTGCATTTGATGGGCGCTGGGGAGGCTGCCTTGATGGGTGCTGATGAGGCTGCATTGGTGGGTGCTGGTGAGGCTGCATTGATGGGCGCTGGTAGGCCGCATTGATGGGTGCTTGTAGGCTGCATTGATGGGCGTTAGTGAGGCTGCATTTTATGGGTGCTGGTAGGCTGCATTTGATGGGCACGTCATTAAAAAGGTGGGATATATATGAGCAGGGCAAAGGGGGTAGAGTCAAGGGGGGGGGGGGGGGCGGGGGCTGCAAAATTAGGTTTTGCTGCTGAAATAGGCAATATATATTCCAATATAGAACGACACATCATCCAAGTACACAATTATCACGTTCCAAAGCTAACTTTTTGGGCTTTGGAGCATGTTGAACAAGTCGAGGATTCCCCCTGGCCTGAATGAAATTTTGGGCTATCGATCCTTTTTGGAGGGTTTTATCTCAGGCAAGACCAAACACTTAATGTAATACTTTATTTTTTTTTTTCTTTCTACTTCTTTCCCCTTGGTGGTTACACTGATGTATATATAATTTTTTGTGTTTATCTTATATAATTATTTTCATCTACTTTTGTTTTTGTAAATATTTTTTTTTTCATATTTTGTATTTCTGTGATTGCAGTTAGTTGACACTATTCAGATCCTTCAATCTGGCCCAGGAGACTATTTCCAGGACAGGTAGCCCCCCACACAGTATTCCTGGAGTGGGGGACCAACTTCTTTCCTTGGATGACTGTGGCTCAGTCTGCATCCACCTCTGGTTTAGGATAGTCAGTCCAGGAGGTTTTTTGTTGTGTGATTTCCATTTCCGGTGTCACGTCAGTGCTTCTAGGTGTGTGGATTGCACTGTATGTGCTGCTATCACTGCATCATCTTGATGCAAACACTTAGGCCGCGTACACACGCGGGGACTGTTTGCTCAACTTTGTCCGCTGAACAGTGTTTCAGCGGACAGTCCGCTCGTGTGTGGGCTTTCAGCGGACAGTTTCAGCGAACAGTCTGCTGAACAAGGTTTTTCGGAATTTCCGAAAAACTGTCCACTGAAACCTTGTTTCAGCGAACAGTCCCCTCGTGTGTAGGCTTGTTCGTCAAACAAAGTTCCGCGCATGCTCAGAAAGAATTTATACGCCGAAGGTTGCATTGCAGTGTATAGGACGTCGTTTTCTAGTCCCGTCGTACGTGCCGTTCACGTCATCGCGCACGGTTTCAGCAAACTGTTCGTACGTCGTGTGTGGCCATGTCCGTCCATGCTAATTTTGAGCGGACTGTCCGCTGAAACTGTTTGACGAACAAAGTTGAGCGAACAGTCCCCGCGTGTGTACGCGGCCTTACTGTTTTGCCTATGGGACAGCAAGTGAAGGAAAATTTCCCCAATGGACACATGAGAAGGATTTTTTTTTTGTATTTGGAGGCCTAAGCCCTTGTACACACGGTCGGACATTCCGACAACCAAATCCGTCTGATTTTTTCCAAAACTGGTGTTGCATACACACGGTCGGACAAAGTTGTTGGAAAATCCGATCGTTCAGAACGTTCAGGCTAGTAGCCAATAGCTTTGGTCTAGGAATTTGATCTGAGCACTTTGTCCGATCGGAATTCTCTACAAAGTCCGATCGGATCATGTTGTCGGAAAATTTTATAGCCCAGCTCTAAAACTTTGTTGGTCAGATATTCTGACGGAAACAGTCCAATGGAGCCCAAATACAGTCGGATTATCCGACAACACGGTCCGATCAGACATTTTCCGTCGGAATGTCTGACCGTGTGTACAAGGGCTTAGAGTAACTCAAGTTCTTTCAGATTGGACTGATGGATTTAAGTAAAAAGAAAAATGCTGTACGCAATATCAGTCAACGATTGTTATGTTATTTCATTTTTTGTATTAGCAGTGTCCTTTGTGTGTTCATAATAAGTAGGCCTTTTAATCCACTGATATTTTAGTTATAGATGGAGTCTGATGAGCTGAGACACATTTGGATGGACACATCAGATAGTCAGACAGTTTGACTGCCTAGCAACTTAAATATCAGTTTTAGGTGGATTGATCTTTTAAGTTTATCTAACATATGACTGGCAGTCTTTCCATAAACTCTAATGGGTCTTAGCAAGCCCACTTGATGATGCCCACAGTACCTGGTATTCATTTCTTAGGTGTGGTGTCATTTCATACACAATTATTTTCTTGTTCATTTGGAACATGGCCATGTAACAGAGGATTGACCTAAATTATTGGTTATGATATTTGTAAAAACCGCCTTGTAAGATCATAATCAATGCATACAGACTTTATGAATGTAAGTATTGACAGAGCGCCATTTGTCCTTCAAAGCACTTTTGTGGACTGTTGCTTTTGTAGAAATGGCTGGCTCTGGAGACACCGTGTTATAATTGGTTATATCTGTCACAGTGAGGAAACAATGTGACACTCTTATGGCCTTGGCTGTATCCTGTCCACCATTGTTTGTCTCCGCTCTGTTCCATTCCCATCTGTACACTCTGTCATTAACTGTATATCCCAGTAATGTGGTGGTGGCGGTGGGGGAGGGGATTTATTGCCCCTTGTTTTCAAATCTGCCCCAGGTCACTGCAACTAGGAAATGTATGGCAAGAATTCAGACTGAGGCCCATATGTCACACAGTATGTCACTCAGGAGATCAAAGCCTTAACCCTTTCACTACAGGCTCAGGCGATATTTATGACTAGCTGTGGGAAATTTGAATGCCTTTTGTCAACAATAGCAGTTTAACTTAAAAAAAAAGAGACTAATTTTGGATCATTGCCCCCAAGGGGATTTTATTTTGTAATGCATTATATATACATGGATGAGTAATGAATACACTAATAAAATACAGCTGTTAGGAGGAACGCATGTACAATCTACTTCTTACTGAATATACAAAATAACCAGATATGCCGCTATCCAAGGCCTCTGTTACTGGTTATATCCTAAATACAGTAACTTTACTAAATGAGTGACATACATAATGTTGAGTATGTTTATGACATTAACTACTTCACTCTTGCTGTACGCCTTTAAATGTTGAAATGGTGGGCAGCTATGTGATAAATAACACTGGATAGAGCACTGTTTCGCAGCCATTGCGCTTGCTGATGTCTGTGAAATGAACCGTCACCCCAAAAAAGCTGCATCTGTCTAAAAAAAAAAAAAAAAAAAAAAATATATATATATATATATATATATATATATATATATATATATATATATATACACATTTATTTGGGTACAGTGTTGCTTGACTTGATTAATTGTCAGTCAGAGTATGAAAGCACCGGAAATTTAAAAATGGCCTGGTAACTAAGGGGTAATAGAGGCTGGTGCTCAAGTGGTTAATAATAACAGCAGCATGAGACAGTATGGACACTTTTCTGGCGTTAATCTAGAGCTGGGTGATTTTCTCCAAAAATAAATCTGCGATAAAAAACAAACAAAAAAAAAAAAACTTGATTCGCGATTCTAATCGAGTTTTTCTTTTTTTGATGGACACCACGCCAGTCCTGAGTAGCTACGGGCATGAATTTTTAGGCGAGGCTGCAGCTTCAGACAAAATCCGACGGATTTGGTTGTCGGAATGTCTGCCCGTGTGTACAAGGGCTTAGGGTTTGTTCACACGTAAAACCCTGCGGTTGAGTTGCGGCTTTACCGCCCCCCAATCCCTACCCCTTTTGGCTGCTAAGGAAGCAGCCAAAAGTGTACACATGCCACAGCAGGAATTAAAGTGGAAGTAAACTCTCCTATCGTTTTCCTCCACGGAAGCTGCCATCTTTGCCACAGTGCTGCACATGTGATCCGTTATGACACCAGCCATTGGGTGGTTTGACAGTTTGGTTGAGAGCACAGCCAATGTGCAGTTAGCATTCCCGGCATGCTGTTTTTTGAAACTGTTTAAATCGATGGGTTTACTTTCACTTTAAGCCCCCTGTTGCTTTTGGTGCATGCTACCAAATGGGGCCACGCCACATGGGGCAGTAGCCAGCACTATAGGAGACATCAGCTTATGCTCCCTACTACAACTCTAAGTAGACCCTCTGCATTGCACTCTGTTTGATGCTTTGGGATGGCGGGTCAGCAAGTCCAGACTGCAATCTACTGGTTGCTGACCCCCGCTCTAGTGAGTCCCTATGATTGGGGGCTCTAGTATTTTCAGCTAAAGCACTTTTTGTTTCTCCCCTGATTATCAATTAAACACAATAACACAATAAACACAAAAACACAATAACACACAATGATACGATTTCCTATAACACACATTGATAAGATTTACAGCTAGTACAAAATAGCTTATGAAGTCTTAGCCCTTGTACACGCGGTCGGAGATTCCGACGGAATGTGTCCGATCGGACCGTTTTGTCGGATATTCCGACTGTGTGTGGTCTACATCGGACTGTTTCCGTCGGAGTATCCGACGGACCAAGTTTTCCAACTTGTTGGTAAAATTTTCTGACAAAATGCTCCGATTGGACATACTCCGATCATGTGTAGAGAATTCCGATCGGACAAAGTGCCACGCATGCTCAGATCAAATTCCTACACCAAAGCTATTGGCTACTAGCGTGAACGTAGTCCCGTGGTAACGAAATAACGTCATCACGTCAGATTTTCCGACAACTTTGTCCGACCGTGTGTATGCAACAGTTTCGCACAAAATCCGTCGGACAAAATCCAACGGATTTGGTTGTCGGAATCTCCGACCGTGTGTACAAGGGCTTACTAGGAAAAAAATTGGATTTTCATAAATTCTCTATTATAGTTTTGATAAAAGCAGACCATGGGTTTTCAAGTAAGGTGTGACCTTTTTTTCACCAGTGCTCTATATTCAGATGTGTGAGGTATGGGTTTTGATCCTGCTTGCATTGTCCTGTTGTTGCGATGCCTTGTTTGAAGCGGTATCAAGTGAGGCATCACTGTGTTGTAAACACGGGGGGTGGCCTAAAGGAGACAGACAAGTTTTAAAGGTGTCAATATTTCCTTATCTATGGAGTCACCATGCAGACAATAGGCAACATACTATAAGTCGGGTAAAATCACCCAACTGCATGATGACTGATTTGGAACTAAATTGCAGATAAGGTATGGAAGAACATAAAAGATTTAAAGCCCATTTTCAGCCAAAAACATTCTTTTTTTATTTGGATACAGTGGAGATGGGCTAGAACATCTGCTATTGCTGTATGTGACTCCTCTAGAAAGATTTACCGCCTCTCCCTGTTTAAAAAAATGAAAGAAACAGGTGTCACCAGGACGGTAAGACACAGACTGCAATAAAATCTTACAATTTTCCCAATCTACAAAAGGCATTTTTATTCCCTTATTTGTCCCCCTTGAAATGATTTACCATCACTTCCTGTCCCTCAGACCTCCTGTTGCTAGAGCAGGAAGTGACGGGAGATTTCCCCGAAAGAGACAAACACAACAATACAAATTGATAGAGGTTATAAAGCAAGCTATACATTTTTAGATTTCTCTTGTTCAGCCTGCTAAATAGCATGGACGGCGGAATCTGCAATGTCATCTATTGTATCTGGATAGCTGAAGCATCCTGATAGAATACAGGCCTGTTTAAGCTCATAAATTTCTACCTATGCCATGCTATTTAGCAGGCTGAGCAAGTTGAAAATTGTCCTGGGCAGAAAGGGGGTGAAAGTGCCCTGTAATGAAGTGGTCCATACCTCCCAACCTTTTGAGATGGGAATGAGGGACACTTATCAGCAAAAGCGTGCCGGCATAGGACACACCCCTTGCCACGCCCCCTTAAAGGAGAGTTTTTGAGAGAAGAAAAGTGCATTTTCTATACAACTATATAACTCAGACCAAAATGAGGGACAATTTAGGAGGAAAGAGGGACAATCCTCCAAATCTGGCACAGTCCCTCAAAATCGGGGACAGTTGGGAGCTATGGTGGTCTATCTGTGTACATCTTTCCAGTATTTATTGATGAGATATAAATGATAACCTTCAAGTATGTGAGCTGGTTTTATTTTTGGTTTTATTTTTGTTAGAAAACCAAGAGAGAATGCAAAGTTTAGGAAAATGTAATCTTGACAATCGTGTCACCCTTTTAACAATAGTGGATCAGTGCTGGAGCTTCCAGTGGCAGGGTCAGTGGTGACAGCAGGGCTCCGTCTGTGACTTCCTGTTGCCTCTGTTTGTTCTATACCTGTGTCCACTCAGTGGGAATTCCTCCTACTCCTGCTGTGCCTACAACCCTACCTTCCTCTTCACAGCAGTTCTGCCTCTGTAGTGTGCATAACAAGTCCTACTGTTTAGAGAAGCTACTGTTTGCAACAGAATGGAAGGGGGAGGGGTTGCAAACTATAGCTTTACACTTATGTGCAATTAAAGGCCTTCATAGAGGACAAATCAAAAATAGTTTGCTCGTGTTGTACTTTAAAAGCCTCTTATGCCGCGTACACACGACCGGACTTTTTGACAGCAAAGGTCTGACGGAACGACTCCGTCTGACAATTCGATCGTGTGTGGGCTCCATCGGACCTTTGCTTGCCAAAAATCCGGCAGACTTTAGAAATAGAACATGTTTTAAATTTTTCCACCGGAACTCCGCCAGACCGAGAAATCCGTTCATGCGTATGCTAGTCCGACGGACAAAAAACGACGCTAGGGCAGCTATTGGCTACTGGCTATGAACTTTCTTATTCTAGTCCGGTGGTACATCATCCCGTTCGAATCCGTCGGACTTTGGTGTGATTGTGTGTGGCCAAGTCCGTTCATTCGGAAAGTCCGTCGTAACTCCGCCGAAAGTCAGTTGGAAAAACCGTCGGACCTAGTCCCTCGAAAAGTCCGCTCGTGTGTACGCGGCATTAGGCTTAGAAGTAGTTGTCTACAAAAAGGTTGCCATTAGACTTGTGCACAATGGAAAATTTCGTTTAGTTTCGGTTCGTTGTCATTCGTAAAATACATAATTTCGTTCTGTTATATTCGTTATGTTACGTTAATACGTTTTTGGATAATTCGTTATTATTCGTAGTGGGTCGATATTTGTTATACTGAATCTCGAATCATGTTGAATTCATTCGTTATATGTGCTATAATTTCGTTCGTATTAGTTGAAATTCGATATTTATGTATGTATATATATTCGTGATAACGATTCGTAGTTTGGAATGTCTTTGTTTATTGAATCTTTTAACACACACAATGACAACGTCTCTTCTCCTCGGCTCAAATACAATACAACACCCTTCTCACTAAGTTCTCAGGAATGTATTTGCCAGTAATCCAACCTCCGGCACAAAATTAATCAGCTGACTGGACTATAAGATTTACTTTGAGCTGACCTTTTGTTTCATTAGATCTTTAAAGAATTACCGAATCATGTCGAATTAATTCGTTATATCCGCTATAATTTCTTCCGTATTCGTTGTAATTCGTTATTTTTTTATTCGGACATTCGGATGCATCTTGATTCGTTACGAAACGAATTGCACAAGCCTAGTTGCCATATAAGTCTATCAACAATGAATATTGACACCTTCATTATAAGGAACCTGAATAATATAAATAGTGAATTATGATATTTTATTCAACCACACATACATTTGAGGACATTGAAGGGCTTCTTGCAGCACAATGAGCATAATACTCGCACAATTTTTACAAGGTAACACCTGTTGAAGGGGTCCAATAGGATTGAAAGTTACTATGCATTTTGATGGCATGGTGAAAATCTAATTTCGACTCCATCTTCTTAACCACTTTCAGACCGGACCACTTTGCTGGCTTAAGACCAGACCACTTTTTGCGATTCGGCACTGCGTCGCTTCAACTGACAATTGCGCGGTCGTGCGATGTGGCTCCCAAACAAAATTGACGTCCTTTTTCCCAAAAATAGAGCTTTTTTTTGGTGGTATTTGATCACCCCTGCGGTTTTTATTTTTTGCGCTATAAACAAAAAAAGAGCTACAATTTAAAAAAAAAAACACATTATTTTTTTACTTTTTGCTATAATAAATATCCCCCAAATATATATATAAAAAAAAATGTCTCCTCAGTTTAGGCCGATATGTATTCTTCTACATATTTTTGGTAAAAAAATTTGCAATAATGTGTGGCCACTTGCCGCGCCCTGCAGTTCCCGGACACTCAATGTTTGCAGGTGGCCCGTGATCCTGGCATGGAGAGGCAGAACGGGGAGATGCCTATGTAAACAAGGCATTTCCCTGTTCTGCACAGTGACATGACAGGTATCTACTGCTCCGAGTGATCAGAAGCAGTGATCTCTATCATATTCTAGTGAGCCCATCCCCCCTCCAGTTACAACACACTGAGGGAACACACTTAACCCTTTTATTGTCCCCCTAGTGTTTAACACTTCCCTGCCAGTGCAATTTATACAGTAATCAGTGGCTATTTTTAGCTTTAACCGCTGTATAAATGACAATGGTCCCAAAATAGTGTCAAAAGTGTCCAATCTGTCTGCCTCAATGTCGCAGGCATGATAAAAATCGCAGATCGCCACCATTACTAATAAAAAATAATAAAAATGCCACAAATCTATCCCCTATTTTGTAGACGCTATAACTTTTGCCCAAACCAATCAATATACGCTTATTGCGATTTTTTTTTTTTACCAAAAATATGAATACATATCGGCCTAAACTGAGGAAGAAATTTGTTTTTTCATATATTTTTTGGGGATATTTATTATAGCAAAAAGTAAAAATTATTGTTTTTTTTTTTTTTTTAATTGTTGGGCTTTTTTGTTTATAGCGCAAAAAAAGAAAAAACGCAGAGGTGATAAAATACCACCAAAAGAAAGCTCTATTTGTGGGGAAAATAAGGAAATCAATTTTGTATGGGTGCAACATCACACGGACGCGCAATTGTCAGTTAAAGCAACGCAGTGCCGTATCGCAGAAAATGGTCTGGTCAATAAGGGGGTAAATTCTTCTGGAGCTGAAGTGGTTAATTTGGATAGAGCAGTGGAGGGTTTTAAATAGAGGTCGACCGATATGGGTTTTTCTCTGGCCGATGCCGATGCCGATATTTAGAAATCATGGCAGCCGATAGCCGATATATGATGCCGATTTTTTTGGGCCGATATGTTAGGCCGATTTTATTTTATTTATTTATTTATTTATTTTTAATCCCCCTTAATCTAACACACCTTTCCCACTGGGGCGTTTTTCAGGCGCTTTTGGGCTAAAAATAGCGCCTGTAAAGTGCCTGCAAAATGGCTCCCCTGCAGTCTGTGTGAAAGACAGAGTGCTTTCACACCGAGGCGATGCGCTGGCAGGATCTTAAAAAAAAGTCCTGCAAGCAGCACGTTTGGAGTGGTGTATACCGCTCCTCCACCACTCCTGCCCATTGATATGAATGGGCACCACTGCCGAAGCGCATGCAATGCGATTTGGCAGCGGTGCTTCATGGGTGCATTTAACCTCTTCCTTGGCCGCTAGCTGGGTTATATGTGCCCCACTAGCAGCCAAATAGCACCGCTAAAATGATGGTAAAGAGCCGCTAAAACTTGCGTTTTACCATCAACACCTGCCCGCTCCAGTGTGAAAGCGGCCTTCATAAGTGATACAGAAAATTTCTTACATTTAAACATTTATTAAACAAAACAAACCTCCAATCAGTTTACTTGTATGTATGATTTAGATAAAAAAAAAAAAACCTATATATTAAATAAAAACAGGTAGTCAAAACTTTTGGACAAAAAAAAAAAAAAATGGGCTAACTTTACTGTTTTTATTTTATTTTTATTTTTTTAAATAGTGTATTTTTTTCCCAAAAAAATGCATTTGAAAGACCTCTGTGCAAATGCCGTGTGACATAAAATATTGCAACAACCGCTATTTTATTCCCTAGGATCTCTGCTAAAAAAATATATATAATTTTTGGGGGGTCTAAGTGATTTTCTGGCAGAAAATACAGGATTTTTACTTGTAAGCAACAAGTGTCAGAAAAGATTTAGTCTTTAAATGGTTAAACTGAGAACTTCTACACACGGAGAGATGACTTCATTCATTCAGAAGTGTAAACATTGTATCTTTTTGCTCTTTTCTTGGCAGCCCAGAGAGGAGGAAGACGTTTCTATGACGACTCAGCAACTTACACTGACTTCTATTAATTACAGAAGTCATTTCAAAGTCCCGCTGTAATTCTAAATCGGCTTTTTATCAGCACAATCGGCCGATGCCGATTATTTAAAAAACGGCAAATATCGGCCGATATATCGGTCGACCTCTAGTTTTAAACACTGTAATTTATTTGTCAAATGTGAGGGAAAGTAGTCATGGGAACAGGTTTCCCCCATTGGGAGATTTCTACTCTATTTCTGTTGTGGTAGCAACTTGAAATGTCAGATTAACCTCACTTTTAGTCCCGATAAAAGTTGATAATCAGCATAATCAAACAGTAAAACAGAAATAAAAATGTGTCAGGGATCCTATCCTGCTCCCTCACCATGCTATCCAAGTATAAAAAGATTTGCCTTAGCCCTTGTACACACAGTCGGACATTCCGATGGACAATGTCCGATAGGACCGTGTTGTCGGATAATCCGGGCGTGTGTGGGCTCCATCGGACTGTTGCCGTCTGAATATCCGACGGACCAAGTTTTCCAGCTGGGCTATAAAATTTCCCGACAACATGATCCGATCGGACTTTGTCCGATCCTGTGCAGAGAATTCCGATCAGACAAAGTGCCACGCATGCTCAGATCAAATTCCTAGAGCAAAGCTATTGGCTACTAGCCTGAACGTAGTCCCGTCGTAACAAAAAATAACGTCATCACGTTAAGTACGATCCGACGGATTTGGTTGTCGGAATGTCCGACCGTGTGTACAAGGGCTTAAACTGACCTCACACTATTAGAATCTTGTGCAAAATGTTTTTTTTTGTGTTCGTTTGATTTTCCGATGGCTGGTGAGGTCACATCGACATTTGATTTTATTCAAAGTGACACAAAAATTTGAAAAGAAGCAGCTTGGGAATTTTAATGGAATGAATACAATTCTAACTGTGGATATGTCTGGGACTCAAATAGCAGGTCTGAACTAAATGTTAAGAGCTTTCAAAACAAATTAGTTGACTCAATGATGGCAAGAAAGGATGTTCTGATGAATTATTTTTCTATGAACGTTCAGACGAAAATGTATTGACCAGCAAAAGCGCCAATTAGGACATATTAAAGAGGAGGGCCACCTTAAAAATAAATATTAAAAGTCAGCAGCTACAAATATTGCAGCTGCTGACTTTTAATAAATGGACACTTACCTGTCCCAGGGTCCAGCGATGCCAGGAGCAGATGACGAGCAATCGCTCATCTCTCGGCTGCCCCTGCCGGCATCCTCTGTCAAGGAATCGGGAAGTGAAGCGTTGCAGCTTCACTACTGTGCATGCGCAAGTCGCACTGACCTTTAATAAATGGACACTTACCTATCCCAGGGGTCTAGCGATGCCGACGGCAGATGACGAGCAATCGCTTGTCTCTCGGCTGCCCCCGCCGGCATCCTCTGTCAAGGAATCGGGAAGTGAAGCGTTGCGGCTTCACTACTGTGCATGCGCAAGTCGCACTGACCTTTAATAAATGGACACTTACCTGTCCCAGGGTCCAGCGATGCCGGCAGCAGATGACGAGCAATCGCTTGTCTCTCGGCTGCCCCCGCCGGCATCCTCTGTCAAGGATTAGGGAAGTGAAGGATTGCGGCTTCACTACTGCGCATGCGCAAGTCGCACTGACTTTTAATAAATGGACACTTACCTGTCCCAGGGTCTAGCGATGCCGACGGCAGATGACGAGCAATCGCTTGTCTCTCGGCTGCCCCCGCCGGCATCCTCTGTCAAGGAATCGGGAAGTGAAGGATTGCGGCTTCACTACTGCGCATGCGCAAGTCGCGCTGCGCGTCTTCACTGGTCCCCGCTGTGTCCTTGGAACTGTGTGTTTCATCTGCGGCTAGCTATTTCCCAGAAGTGGGTGTAGATACCTGGATTATACAAGTATCTGCACCCCTGTCCCCCCCTGAAAGGTGCCAATTGTGGCACCGGAGGGGGGGGAGGGTTCCGATGAGCGGAACTTCCACTTGAGGGTGGAGGTCCGCTTTAAAATAACTTTCTAAAACACTCACTAACACATATAAAAACACAATTTTTGTAAACGCAGTGATATAAACGGGCTCTAAAGTCAAAAAGTGCAACTGTTCTGTTCAGAATAATACTACACAGACTTAAAGGAATATACAACAAAGACTACATTCAGTATAGTATAACACTTCACAATTCCCTATAATAATAATCATATACACATAGCAAGACAGAAGTTGACATATACACCAACAATAGACTGAAAGAAAGGGGAACCACTTCTGGTGCAAGCTTTGTGAACCACATTGCCTAGAAACACAGTATATATTGTCATTCACATTCCGGTATCGGGGCACATAGGTATAGGCCTTGGCATTGTTTGTAAAACGTTTCTACACAATTAAGCAATACAGACAGTAAATATACACATATCAAAGGGTACTTGTGAGTTGTTAACCTGCTCCAAGGTGTGTACACCAGCATTCACAAAGGGGTACATAGTGTAATAAAGTTTTAAAAACTGCTCTACTACTTATTTACAGCCAGGTTATCTGCATAAAGGTCTTAAACATGGATAATACAGGCTTTATAGCCTAAAAAACAAACAAAATCAAAACGGATAGGCTGACCATTAACACTACTAAGGTTATACAGCACCGATAGACAAATATCCTGCTGCAGCTATTGTATACTGACAGCTATCAGATTTTTCGAATAGCAGCTCCATCTGAATCTAGAACCCCACGCAATCAGAGTGCAATTAGTACATTTTAATAGTAGGATGGTATGGATTCTGGTTGGCTTGAGTGGAGCAATATGGCGGCAATGCAGTGTACATATAGGAGGTGATGGGCAGGGGCGGACTGACCATTGGGCCACTCGGGGGTTGCCCACTGCCCGAGGGGCCCCATGCCACTGGGGGTTGCCAGCCTCAGTAAAACCAGGTACAGTATGTAAAAATTTGTGTTTTTTTTTTACATCTGTCTCTGAAATGTCCCTTACTGACATCCTTTTGGTCTAAAAATATAGAGATTATAGCTGCCCCACCTCTCCAGTACCTTCTCAGCCAATAGAAACACGTCTGTGTATACTGTGTGATTGTATACTGTTTGTGTGTGTATACTGTGTGGCCCCATAATCTCTGATTGCCTGGGGGCCCCATAATCTCCTATTGCCCGGGGGCCCCATGAATTGTCAGTCTGCCCCTGGTGATGGGTCTGGGCATGTGACCCCTGATGACATCAGATGCTGCTGACAAAATGCGTTGGATGTGAGTTCCGAGAACACATCAGTTCCAGCCTTTGGAGCGCAAACCTGCGCTTTCAGTTTCTATTTTAATGCCCGAATACTTTTACTTGATGTACGGGCACTTTTTTTTTTTTCACTTTTATTTATTAAACTGGATTTACTACACTATGAGAAGCTCCTCTATCTTCCCCCTTGAGACACATACAGAGTCTCTTAAATGTGCAGGAGCACTATTAAGAATATGGTGTTTATATGTACGGGATGTCATAACAGATGGAGTGGAAAACTGATTAAGAATTTAACAGCCATGTGTTAGAGATTGTCAATTGGGGATACCCAAATGTGTGTTGCCACTTCCTTTGAATAAAAGGGGTCAAACATTTCCAGTAAGTGTAGTGTGCATTTGTCTGGTGAAGAGCACTACTATTTCTGGTGTCACTTTTTGGATTTATTTGCACAGAGCACCATGCTTGGACTGTTCACATGAACTCTTAAATATGTGCATAATATATATATATATATATGTTTTGGGACTTTTTGATAACACATTGATGCTACACTTACCTTTATGAGAACGTTAGCCCTTGTACACACGGTCGGACATTCTGACAACCAAATCCGTTGTATTTTGTCCGACGGATTTTGTCCGAAACTGTTGCATACACACGGTCGGACAAAGTTGTCGGAAAATCCAATCGTTCAGAACGTGATGACGTTATTTTGTTACGATGGGACTACGTTCAGGCTAGTAGCCAATATCTTTGGTGTAGGAATTTGATCTGAGCATGTGTGGCACTTTGTCCGATCGGAATTCTCTACACATGATCGGACAAAGTCCGATCGGAGCATGTTGTCCGAAATTTTTATAGCCCAGCTGGAAAACTTGGTCCGTCGGATATTGCGACGGAAACAGTCCGATGGAGCCCACACACGGTCGGAATATCCGACAACACGGTCCTATCGGACATTGTCTATCGGAATGTCCAACCGTGTGTACAAGGGCTTAAATATGTGCATTATATATATATATATATATATATATATATATATGTTTTGGGACTTTTTGATAACACATTGATGCTACACTTACCTTTATGAGAGCGTTGTCAAGTCCTTAGTCTTTCGCAGGATTTTTCTTAGCAGCTGCATCTGATTGGACAATTTTCCACCTGGCTACTTTGATTTTTCAGTTGGAGGGTGCAAACAGGGCCACCCACAAAGCTAACTTCATCCAGTTCATCAGAAATCCTCCAAAACCCGATTAGCGTATGGCAAGCTTTAAACTTACAAGTACCGTATTTATCGGCGTATAACACGCACTTTTTTCCTCTTAAAATCGGGGGCAAATCGTGGGTGCGTGTTATACGCCGATCCCCCCGCTGATCTGTGCTCTGTGGAGCGCCGCCGACATTTACCGAGCTTAGCCGAGTGTACTGTGTAATCGGCTCCGCTCTCAGTCACGCCCAGTCCCGCCTCCTAGCCTTTACGTCCCGCCACTGGCCCGGTGTTGTGTCCATCACAGGAGCCAGGACAAGGGGCGGGACGGGGGCGTTACTGCGAGCAGAGCCGAGTAGCCGAGTACCCTCGGCTCGGCTCGGCTCGGTCTATGTCGGCAGCGGGAGGAGCCGAAGATCTCGACGGCGGCGGCAGGAGGAGCCGAAGATCTCGGCGGCGGCGGCGGGAGGAGCCGAAGATCTCGGCGGCGGCGGCGGGAGTAGGCGAAGATCTCGACGGCAGCAGCGGGAGGAGCCGAAGATCGTTCCGGGAGGACCCGAAGAACTAACCATACTCCAATTTTGTGGAAGGCTGCAGGGGGACAGTGTAAGGCTGCAGGGGGACAGTGTAGGGCTGCAGGGGGACAGTGTAGGGCTGCAGGGGGACAGTGTAGGGCTGCAGGGGGACAGTGTAAGGCTGCAGGGGGACAGTGTAGGGCTGCAGGGGGACAGTGTAGGGCTGCAGGAGAACAGTGTAGGGCTGCAGGAGAACAGTGTAGGGCTGCAGGAGAACAGTGTAGGGCTGCAGGAGAACAGTGTAAGGCTGCAGGGGGACAGAGGAAGGCTACATTGATGGGCATTTAAAATGTAAGTTTTTTTCCTTAAACTTGCCTCCTAAAAGTTTTTTTCCTTAAACTTCCCTCCTAAACTTGGGGTGCGTGTTATACGCCGGCGCGTGTTATACGCCAATAAATACGGTATGTACTTTTGATATCAATTCACAATGAAAAGTTTTATTTAAAGGCCTGATTATTCACGATTCAGTTAATGCTTTATTCACATTTTCAATGTGTTTAGCTAAAGGGTACCAGTCAAGAAAGAAAAGTGGAAGCTGCCATTGCTGATATTTGGAAGAACAAGCGCTAAAGGTTGCCAAACACTGTCAAAGTTTCAACTAACTTTTGTCAAAAGAGCTGGGCCCAAAATTGTCAACCTAATGCCGAGTACACATGATCAGACTATCCGGCAGACTTAGTCTGGCGAACAAACCGCCGTAAAGTCCGCCGGACTGTCCGAACAAGCGGACCTGCCCACACACTTTTCCAGGCGGACTAAGTTCGGCGGACATAGTCCGCTGAACTATCCGCCGTACTTTTGAAATGAACGGACTTGCCCACACACGCAGCTCCAGGTAGGAAGGAAGCGTCGCTGGCCCCGTCACCTGGTATGGACTTAAAGGGGAAGCCCTACGCCGAAAAAACGGCATGGGGGCCCCCCCCAGGTCTATATCAGACCCTTATCTGAGCACGCAACCCGGCTGGTCAGGAAAGGGGGTGGGGATGAGCGAGCACGCCCCCCCTCCTGAGCCGTAACAGGCCGCGTGCCCTCAACATGGGGGGGGTGTTTTGGGGAAAGGGGAGCCGCGCTCCAAATGAACGGACTTTTCTCTGTGTGGGAAAAATCCATTAATTTCAAAAGTACGGCAGACTAGCACACACACGGCCGTATTGTCCGCCGTTTTGGTGCAAAACTACTTTCTTAGTCCGCCTTCAAAATAAAGTCAGCAGTATGTATATGTTATATTTATATATACCATTTATATCTTTTAATCGGATCTATTTCTTTGAATAGATAATATCACAGCAATGTTTGTGATTTGTTTATTCCCTTTGCTTTTTTTTTTGTGTTTTTTTTGCTGCATCATACCACATACTTTGGAAAGGAATGGCATGCACCTATGTTTCATTAATAATGTCAGAGCGCCCTCTAATGTTTAAAACACGTAAAGGAGAAGTAATGAAAACACAGTGAGAAAACCCGTGGCATTCCTTGGGTGTCCACAGATGACTTGATTATAACAAGTAATGCTCCTGATTCAAAGTCTGATTGTTGGAATGTCTATATATATAACCTCCCTAGGGGTGAGAATTAGCACCACTGACAGTTAGAGACCACTATTGCTGATTTTGGACACCATTACAGGCAAGGGATTGTTCTAACCGAATGTAAAGAAAGTCGTTAAACCAGAATGCGTGTGTGTGTGTGTGTGTTTGTCCCCAGGGAGACCAGTGGTGGAACTGGCCCTGATCACTGGCCCTAAAATGGGACACTTCGCACTCTGGAAATGCCATGGTAGCAGAAACGTGCCAGAAAAGAAAAGTGAATGCTACTAAGCAGTCAGTGGGAACAGACCAAATGTGGACAGGAGAACAGATATTCCCACTTCTATACAGTGGCTGACCACCGAGAAACTATCACCCACTCAGCTCAGTTGGAGGCAGTAAGGAGACTAGTGGATAGGTGGTCAGAGTTGTTTTCACAGGGGCACCATGACCTAGCCTGTTACAATGGGATTGAACACAAGGTGCCCACAGGAAAGAGTCCTTCTATCCAGAACACATACCAAAGTATACCTCCCAACCTCTGTCAAGAAGATGATCAAAGAAAGGCTTGAGGAAGGGGACTATGCCCCTGAAACATGTAGCCACGTCCACGCTACATGGCAGCACCCCCCAACCCCTCCGCCCGTGGCTCTGACAGACCCCCTGGCACTTACCACCAGGCAGCAGCTCCTCTTCAAGTGCACCAGAGCGGCGGCGACCTTCGCTCCAGCTTGTCTCCTCCGTTCCTCTTCCTAAGTGCCAGGCATCCAATAGGGTGGCCTGGCGCTTTGGCCAATCAGGAAACAGGTCTGATGCCCTGCCTCCTGATTGGCAGGGAGGAAAGTGTGAAAATAGCAAAAATTTATTTGCTATCGTCCCACAATCGGGTGGGATCAGGGCGCAATCTCTGTGCCCCGAGTCCACCCTATTTTGAAGCCTATTAGAGCATCTGGCTCTAATCAGGTGCTTCAAAAAGTACCACCCCCTCCCGCTCCAGCCATAGGAATCCATACATCCGGCATCCTGAAACAGGCCCGTGAGCCCAAAATGCACGGGCCGCCACTGCCCACTTCATGTACTGTGCCCATCATGTGCAGTGCAGTGACCACCATGTGATGTACTGTGCCCACCATGTGATGTAACTTAACTGTGCCCACCATGTGATGTACTGTGCCCTCAATGTCATGTACTGTGCCCACAACGTGCAGTGCAGCCCACCATGTCATATACTGTAACTGTTCCCACCATGTGATATACTGTGCCCACCTAGTCATGTACTGCAACTGTGCCCACCATGTGATGTACTGTACCCACCATGTGTAGTGCCCACCTAGTCATGTACTGTAACTGTGCCCACCATGTGATGCACTGTGCCCACCATGTCATGTACTGTAACTGCCCACCATGTCATGCACTGTGACCACCATGTGATGTACTGTGCCCACCATATGATGAACTGTGCCCCCAATATCATGTACTGTGCCCACAATGTGCAGTGCCCACCATGTCATATACTGTAACTGTTCCCACCATGTGATATACTGTGCCCACCATGTGTAGTACCCACCTAGTCATGTACTGTAATTTTGCCCACCATGTGATGTACCGTGCCCACCATGTGTTGTACTGTAACTATGCCCACCATGTGATGTACTGTACCCACCATGTGTAGTGCCCACCTAGTCATGTACTGTAACTGTGCCCACCATGTGATGTACTGTGCCCACTATGTGATGTACTGTAACTGTATCCACCATGCACAGTACAGTGCCCAGCATGTAATGCACTGTGCCCACCATGTCATCCACTGTGCCCACCATGTGCAGTGCCCACCATGTCATGTATTGTAACTGTGCCCACAATGTCATGTAATGTAACTGTGCCCACCATGTCATGCTGGACTGAAGGTGAGTATAGTTACTTTAATTTAATCTGTGCTATACAGTCTGTTTTGCATTAGAATCTTTCTGATACTCATGTATTCTGTGTTATGCTGCCACCTAGTGGTCAAGTGTGTAAACTATTCCTGAGCATTGCTGTTATAAAATTTATTTAAAGTAGGGATGGTCGAATGGTTCCGCCCGAGCATAAGATCGGCCGAACTTTGGTTGTTTCGGATGTTCTGCGAACACCGAACAATATGCTGTGTTCGGAGAAAATTCGAAAGCTGTCGTAACACCGTTAAAGTCTATTGGACACTAACACGAAAAATCAAAAGTGTTCATTTTAAAGGCTTAT
This sequence comes from Lithobates pipiens, assembly GCF_037356315.1. NCBI lineage: Eukaryota > Metazoa > Chordata > Amphibia > Anura > Ranidae > Lithobates > Lithobates pipiens. The sequence goes on along the minus strand of NW_027507685.1, from coordinate 4,364,052 downwards.
ATGCAATTTATTGTCATAAAAGGTGTTTGGGGACCTGGGTCCTGCCCCAGGGGACATGTATGAATGAAATTTCGGGAGCAGTGATTTTTTTTTAATGCTTAAAGTGAAAAAATAAAAATGAAATTTTCCTTTAAATATCGTGCCTGGGGGGTGTCTATAGTATGCCTGTAAAGTGACGCATTTTTCCTGTGTTTAGAACAGTACCACAGCAAAACGACATTTCTAAAGGGAAACTTGTCATTTAGAACTGATTGCAGCTGTAATGAATTGTCGGGTCTTGGCAATATAGATAAAACTCTCTAAAAAAGAGCATGGGATCCCCCCCAGTCCATTACCGGGCCCTTTGGGTCTGGTATGAATGTTAAGGGGAAGCCCGAACCAAAATTTTAAAAAACAATTGCGTGGGGGTCACCCTAAAATCCATAGGCCCTTCAGGTCTGATATGGAAATTAAGGGCAACCCTGCGCCAAATAAAAAAAATGGGATGGGGTTCCCCTCCAAAATCCATACCAAACCCTTCAGGTCTGGTATGGATTTTAAGGGGAACCCTGCGCCAAAATCTTTTAAAAAAATGGCGTAGGCAATATCAGATATTATAGTGTCAAAAATGACTTGGCATTGCCGTAAATCAGATGGGGGGGTGTCACCCCTGTAAAAGCCACATTTTGAAGATGCACACAAATTGTCCAAATGGGTAACGTCAACATGTGCTATCTCCCATCATGGGGGATCAATGGACGTGTTTTGGGGGTGCAACCCCTTCACCTACTAGAGTTATGAGGAAGGGGTTGCACCCACAAAACGCGTACATTGAGATCCCCTGATGGCAGATAGCATATGTTGACACACCGTGTGCATCTTCAAAATTTGGCTTTTAACCACTTTCAGACCGGACCAATTTGCTGGTCAAAGACCAGACCACTTTTTGCGATTCAGCACTGCGTCGCTTTAACTGACAATTGCGCGGTTGTGCGACGTGGCTCCCAAACAAAATTGACGTCCTTTTTTTCCCACAAATAGAGCTTTCTTTTGGTGGTATTTGATCACCCCTGCGGTTTTTATTTTTTGCGCTATAAACAAAAATAGAGCGACAATTTTGAAAAAAACGCATTATTTTTTACTTTTTGTTATAATAAATATCCCCCAAAAATATATAAAAAAAACATTTTTTTCCCTCAGTTTAGGCCGATACGTATTCTTCTACATATTTTTGGTAAAAAAAAATCGCAATAAGCGATTATTGATTGATTTGCGCAAAAGTTATAGCGTTTACAAAATAGGGATAGTTTTATAGCATTTTTATTAATAATTAAGTAATAAATAAGTAATGGCGGCGATCAGCGATTTTTATTGTGACTGCGACATTGTGGGGGACCCATCGGACATTTTTGACACATTTTTGGGACCATTGTCATTTATACAGTAATCACTGCTATATAAATGCAGTGATTCCTGTGTAAATGACACTGGCAGTGAAGGGGTTAACCAGTGGGTGGCAGTGTAGGGGTTAAGTGTTCCTAGGGGTGTGTTACTAACTGTGGGGGGGTTGAGCTTTCATTTAGTGAACACTGATCTCTGCTCCAATCACATGGAGCAGAGATCAGCGTCACTAGTTGCTAGGCAGAATGGAGAAATGTTGTTTACAACGGCACTTCTCCATTTGGCTGCTCCGTGAGACGATCGCGGGGATGCCCGCGGCGATCGAGTCCGCGGGTCCCGCGACCGGACTCACGGAGGTCCCGACCAGCGCGGGAGCAGAGCGGCAAATTTAAAGGGACGTACATGTACGCCCATTTGCCTGCCCGTGCCATTCTGTCGACGTACATCGTCGTGCGCTGGTCGGCAAGTGGTTAAAATGTACAATCCAAATTTTCTTTTGGGGAGTCGAAAAAAAATAAAAAACAGCATGTGATTAGGGAAACATTTAGATTCTCGCCAACACATCTATCATGTTCTTCATTTTCTGTTCCATAATGTTCAGTCTATTTCGAATATTGTTAATTTCCCCATTTCATTGCATTATTTCCTGGATGAGCCTTTGGGCGCTGGCCCTAGTGAAAGGCTCTGCCGCTTTCTTTTCCACAACCAGCACATCACCTAAAGATTGTTTAAAAAAACATGTATTTAGAAATATGCAAGCATACATAGATTACCTGAAGCTGGGGTGTCAGACACTCACCTGTTGGGGTGTCCATCTCGCCCACTTCTTCCACCTCTACTTCCTCCAGATCCTCGAGGGGGCTTTGGCTTTTCTGCCAATCTGGTTGGCGATGTGGGGGGGTCCCTGCTATCCTCTGAGGGGTGTCCGAGTCTTTTCTCCCCTATGAGAATGAAGCAAAAGGTATACTTAGCACACAGATATTTGATTCCAGAAATAGGAATATGAAACATTGCTTTGAAGTGGTGTACAATTGTCTGTTTGGGCAGAGATCCAAGTTGAAGACATGATTAATTCCCTTTAACCAAGCTGGAATACTTACTTTTTTTGGCCAAGTTTCACAGATGGAGACACCCCAAGTATCCACTGGAGCACCTGTGTGGGTTACCCTAAAAAATGTGCTCTGGTGTCCCACACTAGTGCTCCTGAGTCCAGATGTATAAAAAGCTGCTGAGTGTCCTTGTCATGGTTATGCAGTGATCTTCCTGTTTGCTTACCTCCCCTCATGTGTTCAGACTAAGAGCCCAGCCACTTCCACCTGGTGGTTTTTATAACCTGTCCTCTAAGCATGGCTCCACCCCAGGCCCTATGAGGGAGCCCTATATTAACCTGTGCACTGCAGGCCATCAGTGCTGATCAACCATTGTGTATACCTTTGTGTGTTAGCTTCCTGTTTCCTGCCGTGTGCTCTTCTACTGTTTTCCGTTACCGACTTTGGCGTGTTTTTGACTATCCCTGTTTGCCTGTGATCCTGACCTTTTGGCGTGTCCCTGACTATTCTTGTCTGCTTGTGGCCCCGACCTTGGCTTTGTCCCTCACCATCCATATATTCCTGTTGCCTACTGTGGGTGTGAGCTAGGGGACCCTGGGGGTCGCGACCTGGAGCCAGTTGCAGCCAAGTCCATCCTCACCACTGGAGGCGCTGGTGAACACCTGCTGGCTCTTAGACTACACGCCCCAGGGAATCTTACTCTCTAACCCCAGTGGGATCTGTCCCCCGTCTGCAGCAGTCAGCCATAGGGTCCACAACCTTGCGGTGCACTCCTGATCCCTATGGTGTGCATCTGTCACCTCGCCTCAAGGTGACATGACAGTCCTCTCCTTACATTCCACCGAATTGTTTGCAATTCATTCAAGTTTCAAAGACATCTCGACAACAATGTCCTAAACTTTTTTTAATAAGACAAATTAGCATGACCAAAATGTAGTTAAAACCCTGTATCAGCTAAATACATCATATTTATTTGTAAACAAATAATGTTTCCTACGAACGATTACTGTGCCCATGAACATGAAGGTAGCCATTTAAAACTGTACAACAGTAAAGCACATGGAGCAGCATGCAAGTTAATAATCATAATAGGAACACACGACAAGTACTTACTTTTTTGAAGCACCTTCTTTATTCTTCCATACTGATCCGGCTCCCTCAAGTTAAGGTTCGGACCAGCGTTTCCTTAATTGGTCTTTGGAGCGTCGTACCCCAAAATTCCGCTCCAGAGTGTTCACAACTGTTGTATGGCCCATGTTTCCCATCATAATCCTTCCTCCGGAAGATGTCCACCATCTCCACCGTTTATTCAAAGGCTATGTTGGTGGCCTTAACCACTTCAGCTCCGGACCAATAAACACCTTAAGGACCAGAGGTCTTTTTGCAATTTCACACTGCGCTGCTTTAACTGGTAATTGCGCGGTCATGCAATATTGCACCCAAACGAAATTTGCGTCCTTTTCTTCCCACAAATAGAGCTTTCTTTTGATGGTATTTGATTGCCTCTGCGATTTTTTTTTTTGCGATATAAATGGAAAAAGAGCGAAAATTTTGAAAAAAAAAGATATTTTCTTCTTTTTGTTATAAGAAAAATCGAATAAACTAAATTTTAGTCATACATTGAGGGCAAAATTTATTTAGCCACATGTCTTTAGTAAAAAAAATGTCAATAAGCGTATATTTTTTGGTTTGCGCAAAAGTTATAGCGTCTACAAACTAGAGTACATTTTCTGGAATTTACACAGCTTTTAATTTATGACTGCCGATCTCATTTCTTGAGGTGCTAAAATGGCAGGGCAGTACAAATCCCCCCCAAATGACCCCATTTTGGAAAGTAGACACCCCAAGGAAATTGCTGATGGGTATGTTGAGCCCATTGAATATTTATTTTTTTTGTCCTAAGGGATTGAATAATGACAAAAAAAAAAAAAAAAAAATTTTTTTACAAAAAGTTGTCACTAAATGATATATTGCTCACACATGCCATGGTTATATGTGGAATTGCACCCCAAAATATATTCCGCTACTTCTCCCGAGTATGGCGATACCACGTGTGTGGGACTTTTTGGGAGTCTAGTCGCGCACGGCACCCCGAAAACCAATCACCACCTTCAGGATTTCTAAGGGTGCAAATTTTTGATTTAACTCCTCACTACCTATCACAGTTTCGAAGGCCATAAAATGCCAAAATAGCACAAAACCCCCCCAAATGACCCCATTTTGGAAAGTAGACACCCCAAGCTATTTACTGAGAGGCATGTTGAGTCCATGGAATATTTTATATTTTGCCAAAAGTTGCGGGAATATTACAAACTTTTTTTTTTTTGCACAAAGTTGTCACTAAATGATATATTGCTCACACATGCTATGTGCAGAAGTCAAATTACACCCCAAAATAAATTCTGCTGCTTCTCCCGAGTACGGGGATACCACATGTGGGGGACTTTTTGGGAGCCTAGCCACGTACGGGACCCCGAAAACCAATCACTGCCTTCCGGATTTGAATATAAAATGCTATAAAAAACAAACTAACCAGAGTCACCCGTAACACTTATACGGTGATCAGTGGTGAAAGGGTTAACTAGGGGCAATCAGGGGGTTCAAATTTTTATTAGGTAGTATATGGGGGTCCCTGGCGCTATATAAAAACCTGACGGGGAACCTAAATAACTAACTGGCTAACCAGCGTCACCAGTGACACTTATACTGTGATCGCTGGTGAAAGGGGGTGAAAGGGTTAACTAGCAGCAATCAGGGGGTTAAAACCATTATTGGGTAGTATATCGGGGTACCTAGCGCTATAAAAACCTGGCGGTGAACCTAAAAAAATAACTAGCTACCTAGCGACACTAGCGACACTGATGCAGCGTTCAGAAAAATTATCGCTTAGTGACACTGGCAAAAGGGGGTGAAAGGGTTAACTAGCGGAAATCAGGGGGTTAAAACCATTATTGGGTAGTATATCGGGGTACCTAGCGCTATAAAAACCTGGCGGTGAACCTAAAAAAATAACTAGCTACCTAGCGACTGTAGCGACACTAATGCAGCGATCAGAAAAACGATCGCTTAGTGACACTGGCAAAAGGGGGTGAAAGGGTTAACTAGCGGCAATCAGGGGGTTAAAACCATTATTGGGTAGTATATCGGGGTACCTAGCGATATAAAAACCTGGCGGTGAACCTAAAAAAATAACTAGCTACCTAGCGACACATGCAGCGATCAGAAAAATGATCGCTTAGTGACACTGGCAAAAGGGGGTGAAAGGGTTAACTAGCGGCAATCAGGGGGTTAAAAACATTATTGGGTAGTATATCGGGGTACCTAGCGCTATAAAAACCTGGCGGTGAACCTAAAAAAATAACTAGCTACCTAGCGACTGTAGCGACACTAATGCAGCGATCAGAAAAACGATCGCTTAGTGACACTGGCAAAAGGGGGTGAAAGGGTTAACTAGCGGCAATCAGGGGGTTAAAAACATTATTGGGTAGTATATCGGGGTACCTAGCGCTATAAAAACCTGGCGGTGAACCTAAAAAAATAACTAGCTACCTAGCGACACTAGCGACACATGCAGCGATCAGAAAAATGATCGCTTAGTGACACTGGCAAAAGGGGGTGAAAGGGTTAACTCTAGGGGCAATCAGGGGGTTAAATCTTTATTGGGGGGTGATAGGGGGCTACCCTGGACCTAACACTAACTGTCCTGACAGTTTTTACTGTCACAACTGACACTGAATGCATTGATCAGTAAAGAAATGATCAATGCAATCAGTGACACTGTGACTGGGGGGGGAGGGGGGGAGGGGGGGCGGGGGGGGGGATCGGGGGACGATCGGGGGGGGGATCGGGGGGGGTTTGTGTGCCTGTGTGTACCTACATGTCAGTGTAGTGTTGGTGCACACTTACTTTTACTGTTCTCCTCGTAGTCCGGTCAAAAAGACCGCCCCGAGGAGAATGACATCACTTCCTCCTTCCTGTGTAAACAATACACAGGGGAGGAAGCTTCTCATTGGCCAGGAGCGATCCAGAGGGGGTGGCCGAAAACCAACGGCCATCCCCTCATCACGGAGTGCTCCTGGACCGAATCGGACCGCCGTAACCAGCGGGAGGGGGTCCGATCGGACCCCCCACCCGCTGGAAGGCAATCACGTGGATGTACGTGATTATGCCTGCCTGTGCCATTGTGCTGACGTACAATGGCAATACGGCGGTCCTCAAGTGGTTAAAGTGGCTGTAAACCCTTACAAACCACTTTGACCTACAGGTAAGACTAGATTAAGGCTTACCTGTAGGTCCAAGCAATATCTCCTAAACCTACACAGTTTAGGAGATATTTACAAAAAGACAGGCACTGCTGTCTACGGCGCATGCGCCGTAGACAGCGGCGCACAGGCGCACTGAGCAGGCCGCAGATCACAGTGATATGCCGCTCGTGTCGGCTCCCGTGCGCATGCGCGGAAGTGATGTCATCGCTGCTCCGGCGAATCACGCCGCAGTGAGACCCGGAAGTCACTCCGGGATACATGGCAGCGGTGAAGATGAAGACGGAGGACCGCTTCGGGGGCTTTGTTCTCAGGTAAGTTATTCATAATGAGCTAGTATGCTATGCATACTAGCTCATTGTGCCTTTGCCTTGCAGGTTTCATTTTTTTTTTTTAAATAGCCTTTACTTCCTCTTTAAATTTCCTGCTCCTGGATCCGGACGTTTGGGGATCCGAGCTTTCCTCCTCGCTAGTGCAAGAATTTGCAACCACCTGTGTCTCCTCCATGTTGGTCCTACTGCGCACCGAAGAGAGAAGGGGCGGGGAATATTCGTGAAAAAAGAACGTTGGGGTGGGCGACGCATTGGCAGTGTATATAAAGCTAACACCCATGTGTCGTACGTATGGTCTGTGTGTGTAGGACGAACGGAAGTGGCGAGCATGCTAAACGAAGGTAAAATTTGAACTTGGTCCATCACAGAGGCCCATATTGGGATAAGATAATGAGAGTTTAGGCTGGTATATGATTATCTGCCACAGTGTCCGAACAATGTGTTGTATCAATTCGTTTTGTTTATCCACTTGGCTATGCACTTTATTGGATGTTTTAAATGTTTAACCACTTGCCGACCGCCGCACGACGATGTACGTCCTATTTTTGAAGAGGGATATCTCTGTAACAGCAGCAGCTGCTGCCACAAACGAGATATCCATCTCTTCAGGCGGCGGTCGGCTGTACGATAACGGTGGTCTCCGCGGCAGATTCGCCGCGAGATCACCGCTATCCCCCTCCCGCCACCCTCCCGCCGCCGGAGGCGATTGGGTCCTTTCATCTGCTGGGCATAGAGACAAGTGAGGCTAAGATGGCCCCCACTCATCTCTATACCATAGGAGGGCGGAAGCGACGTCAAAACGTCACTTCCGCCCATACCTCTTAAAGGTATATTTTTTTTAAATGTCAGATTTTCTTTTTTTTTTTTTCTTTTGTTGCATTTTAGCCCAAATATGAGATCTGAGGACTTTTTGACCCCAGATCTCATATTTAAGAGGACCTGTCATGCTTTTTTCTATTACAAGGGATGTTTACATTCCTTGTAATAGGAATAAAAGTGATCCATTTTTTTTTTTTTTTAAAACAGTGTAAAAATAAATAAAATCAATTAAAATAAATAAGAAAAAAAAAATGTAAAACACCCCGTCACGACGAGCTTGCGCACAGAAGCGAGCGCATACGTGAGTAGCGCCCGCATATGAAAACGGTGGTCAAACCACACATGTAAAGTATCGCCGCGATCGGTAGAGCGAGAGCAATAATTCTAGCCCTAGATCTCCTCTGTAACGCAAAAAATGCAACCTGTAGAATTTTTTAAATGTCGCTTATGGAGATTTTTGAGGCTAAAAGTTTGACGCCATTCCACGAGCGGGCGCAATTTTGAAGCGTGACATGTTGGGTATCAATTTACTCGGCATACTATTATCTTTCACAATATAAAAAAAAATTGGGCTAATTTTACTGTTGTCTTATTTTTTTATTCAAAAAAGTGAATTTTTTCAAAAAAAAAGTGCGCTTCTAAGACCGCTGCGCAAATACGGTGTGAAAAAAAGTATTCCAATGACCGCCATTTTATTCTCTAGGGTGTTAAAAAAAAAACAATATAAAATGTTTGGGGGTTCTAAGTAATTTTCTAGCAAAAAAAACTGTTTTAAACATGAAAACACCAAGTCTGAAAAAGAGGCCTGGTCCTTAACCACTTGCCGACCGCCGCACGACGATATACGTCGGCAGAATGGCACGGGCAGGCATATGGGCGTATATATAAGTCCCTGCCTGCCCGCGGGTGGGGGGCCCGATCGGGCCCCCCCCCGGTGCCTGCGGCGGTCGGCATTCCGTCGAGAGCGATCCGGGATGAGGGGGCGGCCATTCATTCATGGCCACCCCCTCGCGATCGCTCTCGACGAATGGAAATCCCCGGTGACATCACTTCCTCTCCTGTAATGTAAACACAGGAGAGGAAGTGATGTATTCTCTCCTCCGTGTCGGTATTTTTCGTTCCGACACGGAGGAGAGCGGATCGGTGAGTTGCACCAACACTCTACACACACAGTAGAACATGCCAGGCACACTCACACCCCCCCGATCACCCCCCCAATTACCCCTGCCCCCCAGTCACAGTGACACCAATGTCATTTTTTTTTTTTTTTTTTTTGCATTGGTGTCATTTGTGACTGTAATAACTGTTAGGGCAGTTAGAGTTAGCCCCCTTTAGTTCTAATGTGCCCCCCTAACCCCCCCCAATAAAGGTTTAACCCCGTGATCACCCCCCGTCACCAGTGTCACTAAGGCTGGGTTCACATTGCAGCGGTTTATGAGAACGAATGTGATTCGCACCGCACTGCAGTGCAAATCACATCCGATCTCTGTGCGATTCGAGTTCAGCCATTCGCCGCACCCGCCGCACCCGCCGCAAATTCGCACGGGACCCTTTTTTTGGCCCGCAGCAGAATCGGATCGCATGGGTGTTCACACCATGCGATCCGAGTTTGCAGATCGCACTGCGATATGCGAACTGATCTGGGGGTGTCAGTAACATTTCACTGACACTCCCAGCAGTTCGCATAGGGCAGTGTGAACTGCCGCCGGGAGGCATGCGATGCGGGAACCCGCCGCGGATTCGCGGCGTTTCCGCATCGCTCCAGTGTGAACCCAGCCTAATAAGCGATCATTTTTCTGATCGCCGTATTAGTGTCACAGGTGACGCTAGTTAGGCAGGTAGGTATTTAGGTTCGCCGCAGCTTTTTATAGCGCCAGGGACCCCCATATACTACCGCATAAAGCCCCCTGATTGCCCCCTAGTTAACCCTTTCACCTGTGATCACCATATAACTGTTACAGGTGACGCTGGTTGGTTAGTTATTTTTTTATAGTTTCAGGGCACCCGCCATTTATTACCTAATAAAGGTTTAACCCCCTGATCACCCGGCGGGTGTCATTTGTGACTAATAACTGTTAGGGCAGTTAGGGTTAGCCCCCTTTAGTTCTAAGGTACCCCCCTAACCCCCCCAATAAAGGTTTAACCCCGTGATCACCCCCCGTCGCCAGTGTCACTAAGGCTGGGTTCACATTGCAGCGGTTTGAGAACGGATGTGATTCGCACTGCACTGCAGTGCAAATCACATCCGATCTCTGTGCAATTCGAGTTCAGCCATTCGCCGCACCCGCCGCACCCGCCGCAAATTCGCACGGGACCCTTTTTTTGGCCCGCAGCAGAATCGGATCGCATGGGTGTTCACACTATGCGATCCGAGTTTGCAGATCGCACTGCGATATGCGAACTGATCTGGGGGTGTCAGTAACATTTCACTGACACTCCCAGCAGTTCGCATAGGGCAGTGTGAACTGCCGCCGGGAGGCATGCGATGCGGGAACCCGCCGCGCATTCGTGGCGTTCCCGCATCGCTCCAGTGTGAACCCAGCCTAATAAGCGATCGTTTTTCTGATCGCTGTATTAGTGTCACAGGTGACGCTAGTTAGGCAGGTAGGTATTTAGGTTCGCCGCAGCTTTTTATAGCGCCAGGGACCACCATATACTACCGCATAAAGCCCCCTGATTGCCCCCTAGTTAACCCTTTCACCAGTGATCACCATATAACTGTTACAGGTGACGCTGGTTGGTTAGTTATTTTTTTATAGTTTCAGGGCACCCGCCATTTATTACCTAGTCTCACTAGTGTACCCCTAAATTTAGGGGTGTCTACTTTCCAAAATGGGGTCATTTGGGGGGGGTTTGTGCCATCTTGGCATTTTATGGCCTTCAAAACTGTAACGCCCTTAGAAAGCCTGAAGGCGGTGCTTGGTTTTTCGGGGCCCCGTACGCGGCTAGGCTCCCAAAAAGTCCCACATATGTGGTATCCCCGTACTCAGGAGAAGCAGCAGAATTTATTTTGGGGTGTCATTTCACATATGCCCATGGCATGCGTGAGCAATATATCATTTAGTGACAACTTTGTGAAAAAAAAAAAAAAAAAAAAAAAGTTTGTAATTTTCCCGCAACTTGTGGCAAAATATAAAATATTCCATGGACTCAACATGCCTCTCAGCAAATAGCTTGGGGTGTCTACTTTCTAAAATGGGGTCATTTGTGGGGGTTTTGTGCCATCTTGGCATTTTATGGCCTTCAAAACTGTAATAGGTAGTGAGAAGTGAACTCAAAAATTTACGCCCTTAGAAAGCCTGAAGGCGGTGCTTGGTTTTCGGGGCCCCGTACGCGGCTAGGCTCCCAAAAAGTCCCACATATGTAGTATCCCCGTACTCAGGAGAAGCAGCAGAATTTATTTTGGGGTGTCATTTCACATATGCCCATGGCATGTGTGAGCAATATATCATTTAGTGACAACTTTGTGAAAAAAAAAAAAAAAAAAAAAGTTTGTAATTTTCCCGCAACTTGTGGCAAAATATAAAATATTCCATGAACTCAACATGCCTCTCAGCAAATAGCTTGGGGTGTCTACTTTCTAAAATGGGGTCATTTGTGGGGGTTTTGTGCCATCTTGGCATTTTATGGCCTTCAAAACTGTGATAGGTAGTGAGAAGTGAACTCAAAAAATTAACGCCCTTAGAAAGCCTGAAGGCGGTGCTTGGTTTTCGGGGCCCCGTACGCGGCTAGGCTCCCAAAAAGTCCCACATATGTGGTATCCCCGTACTCAGGAGAAGCAGCAGAATTTATTTTGGGGTGTCATTTCACATATGCCCATGGCATGCGTGAGCAATATATCATTTAGTGACAACTTTGTGAAAAAAAAAAAAAAAAAAAAAAGTTTGTAATTTTCCCGCAACTTGTGGCAAAATATAAAATATTCCATGAACTCAACATGCCTCTCAGCAAATAGCTTGGGGTGTCTACTTTCTAAAATGGGGTCATTTGTGGGGGTTTTGTGCCATCTTGGCATTTTATGGCCTTCAAAACTGTGATAGGTAGTGAGAAGTGAACTCAAAAAATTAACGCCCTTAGAAAGCCTGAAGGCGGTGCTTGGTTTTCGGGGCCCCGTACGCGGCTAGGCTCCCAAAAAGTCCCACATATGTGGTATCCCCGTACTCAGGAGAAGCAGCAGAATTTATTTTGGGGTGTCATTTCACATACGCCCATAGCATGTGTGAGCAATATATCATTTAGTGACAACTTTGTGTAAAAAAAAAAAAAAAAAAAATTTTTTTGTCATTATTCAATCGCTTGAGGCAAAAAAATAAAATATTCAATGGGCTCAACATGCCTCTTATCAATTTCCTTAGGGGGTCTACTTTCCAAAATGGGGTCATTTGGGGGGGTTTTGTACTGCCCTGCCATTTTAGCACCTCAAGAAATGAGATAGGCAGTCGTAAACTAAAAGCTGCGTAAATTCCAGAAAACGTACCTTAGTTTGTAGATGTGACAACTTTTGCGCAAACCAATAAATATACAATTATTGACTTTTTTTTTACCAAAGACATGTGGCTGAATACATTTTGGCCTAAATGTATGACTAAAATTGAGTTTATTGGATTTTTCTAATAACAAAAAGTAGAAAATATCATTTTTTTTCAAAATTTGCGGTCTTTTTACGTTTATATCGCAAAAAATAAAAATCGCAGAGGCAATCAAATACCATCAAAAGAAAGCTCTATTTGTGGGAAGAAAAGGACGCAAATTTTGTTTGGGTACAACATTGCATGACCGCGCAATTACCAGTTAAAGCAGCGCAGTGCCAAAGTGTAAAAAGACCTCTGGTCATTTACCAGCAAAATGGTCCGGTCTGAAAGTGGTTAAGTGGTTAAGGCACTTATGCACTTTAGAAGAGTAATATATATGAAGCAGTCACAATTAGTATTGTAGCACATTTTGCACTATATATATATTTTTTTTAAAGGGTATTTCTTAGGTTATAGGCACAATATAATAATAATTATATTCTTTGAGTATTGATATGATTACTTAGTAGCGATATTGATTATATATTTGGAGCGCAACACCATATATTGATTTTTTTAAATATACACACATAGTATGCACACACAGAATACACACACACACACACTGAAAAGGTACTGGAGAGGCAAAGCAGCTATAATCTTGTGATTTTTTTAAAAAACACAGATTTTTACATACTGTCTCTGTTTTTTTTGAGGCTGGCAACCCTGATGGGGCCCCTTAGTGGCATGGGGCCCTCGGGCAGGTGCATTGCACTAACACCATTCTGCAGATCACAAAGGAAGTGTGTTGTGAAGGCAATGCAGCAACCGTGCAAGGAACTTGGGTTTCCCATATAGCACTCTGGTGTGAACTGACTTAAAGCAGGGAGCTAAGTGATCACTCTGAGACCCGGGCCCTTAAACAAGTCAGCAGTGGCAGCTGACATATTTCTGTCCTCACAAGTTACATTTAAACTCTTTGAAAATGTACTCAGGTCAAGAAAATGTTATCTAAAATATAAAAATAGATGGTATTATGCTTATTTGAGGCATTATAAAAGGTGCAGCAAACAAATTTCATTTTTACTTTTCAATGAACAAAATAAAATGACCACACTTAATTCTTCTTATGCATCAATCATTTTTTTTTTTTACTTTTTTTTACTTTTTAGCCATGTAGAAATGACTCTGATTGCTGTGTTATTTGTGATGTCCCTTGAGCTATTTACATGTTTTTGTGCTGACTGCACAAGTTACATTTGTGTGTTCCAAGGATTCAGATTTGTATAGGAATGCAGATCACGCAGAAAAATGTTCATATCACGCAGTCATGAGATTTTTCATTTATAGAATCGTATCGAAATATCATGCTGACTGGTTTTATACCTTCAACTTCCTTTCAGTAGAACTGGTGCATTTACAAAAGATTTTGTTGGTCTATGAAAGGTATTAGTATAGGGAAAGTTTTTTTTTTCATTCTTCTCTGTAAATATAGTGCTGTGATATTATGGAACAATTATTGTCCACCATGGATAAAGCCAGGTTTGTAGTTAAAGCAGAGTTCCACCCTATTTTTGCGCTTTGGCCCTAGGCATTGCTTACCGCTATGCCATCAATGTTTGAGAATTTTTTTTCCCCAATGTTTAAAGCGGAGGTCCACCCTAAAGTGGAGCTTCCGCTCATTGGAATCCCCCCCCCCTCCGGCGCCACAATTGGCACCTTTTAGGGGGGAGGGGGGTGCAGGTACCTGTACAGTACAGGTATCTGCACCCACTTCCGGCGTAGATTCTGCAGAATCTACGCCCCTTTCCGAAGGTCCCCCGCTGCCTGCTGGGAAACACACGGATCCCAGAGACAGCAGGGACCATCCTTATTGTGCAGCGCGACTCTCGCATGCGCAGTAGGGAACCGGGAAATGAAGCCGCAAGGCTCCACTTCCTGATTCCCATACCCAAGATGGCGACGGCAGTACCCGAGAGACGATCGAGAAATCGGCTTCGGGTGTCGACATCGCGGGCGCGCTGGGCGGCTAAGTGTCATTATTTTAAAAGTCAGCAGCTGCAGTATTTGTAGCTGCTGGCTTTTAAAAAAAAACGGCGGACTCCCGCTTTAAATACCTTAGGCATCCAGACACGCTGCACTTCCATATTACCTTGCAACGACGAGGCACATCATATCCTCCCGCCTGTTGGCTACTTAGATAGATAGATAAGAGTGCATTGCCGAGTGCACCTTGCTTTCTTCACACTGTGCAGGTGATATAAGGAGGTGCATGCTGCGTAGCTCGGAAAAAAGTCCACCCGGGCTTCAGATGCCCACACTGGTGATGGATGCTTAAAGAATCAAGAGAAGACAGTGAATCACATTGCATTTGCAAGCAAAACAAACAATTTCATATGCAGCTAATGCCAGTTTGCATGGCATAAGCTGCAACTATCACAGGGGTACCATAGCCCCCAACTGTCCCTGATTTCGATGGACTGTCCCTCTTTCCTTTTCATTTGTCCCTCATTTTGGTCTGGTCTATATAGTTGTATCTAAAATGCACTATGCATATATCAAAAAGTCTTTTAAGCCCCATACACACTATCAGATTGTCTGCTGATTTTTTCCATCAGATTTACCAAAACCATATAATATGAGGTCAAACCTTAGGGGTTTCAATTTGTATGCAATCAGGCAGGGCCTTCTACTACATGGTTTTGGTAAACCTGAAGGAAAAAATCAGCAGAAAATCTGATAGTGTGTATGGGGCTTTACAGTACCTTTCATTAAATTTCTGAATTGCTGCATTTGTACATTTGTATTTTTACATTCCAAAAGCCAATATAAAGGCATAGTATTGGTAAAAAAAGCACTTGTGGATTTAACCAATCATTTGTTTTTTTGTACAATTCTCCTTTAAGGAGAGCATGGCAGGGGAAGGTGTCCTATGCCTAAATACTTTTGCTAATAGGTATCCCTCATTCCCATCTGAGAAAGTTGGGAGGTATGGGAGTACTTTAAAAAGAAAAAAAAAAATGACTGTAACGCTGTCTTAAATATAGAGTTCTCCAATAACGCGGTGGTTACAAGCCTCCCTAGCTCCCCATCTACCATCTCTTATGCCGCGTACACACAATCGGAATTCCGGCCAGAAAAAGAGAGCTTTTCATCGGAAAATGCGACCGTGTGTATGCTCCATCGGAATTTAGCTGTGAATTTCCGCCAGCCAAAAATTGATAGCATGTTCTCAATTTTCTATCGGTAATTCCGATCGTGTGTATGCAATTCCGACACGCCAAAAATCACGCATGCTCAGATTCAATTATGAGACAGAAGCTATTGGCTACTGGCTATTAAACTTCCTTTTTCTAGTCACGTCGTACGTGTTGTACCTCACCGCGTTATAAACGATCGAAATTTGATGTGACCGTGTGTAGGCAAGACAGCTTCAGGCGAATTCCATCGGGAAAACCATCAGAGCTTTTTCCGACGAGAATTCCGATTGTGTGTACACGACATAAGTAATTCAATAGCTAAATATAAGAAATAACTCTAAAGGCAGCTATATGTCATACAGGTGATGGCAACCATTATCTCAGTCTATCACCCAGATATTCTAAACTTCCCCTTTCAACAAAAAAAATTAGTATAATACTGGCCCCAAAACTAAAATGCAGGGATGCAATGATGTCTGAAAATCTGTTTAAATGTGTTCTGAAGTACCTCCCCCAGGACCCTCATATTCTTTAATATACTCATTTTGAAATTTCCTAGAAGTATGTGAAGCAGGTCTACGGCACCTCTTGCAAGTTCCTGTTGAACAGTAAGGCCTCTCTTCACAGTAATGGATCAAAAAGAAAGTGACAGGAGATGATCAGCTCTTATCACAGTTAGGCAGGTTCATTATTTGCATGTTAGTGCCAGGACCGTTTTTTAAGGCAGGGCAAAGGGGGCAGCTGCCCTGGGCCCCATCATTATTGTGGGGCCCAAAGCAGCTTCCTCATACTTTCCAACTAACCTGGTTTAAATTCCCTTATCCCTTAAAGTTTTAGTCCCGTGCTGTGTCCCCATATCTCAGTGTGAAGTTCTGTTACTAATGCTGCCCAGCTTTGCTCTACATGATTCAGAATTTGCCACAGTGTTCTGCCTCCTAACTAATTCCACCCCCCCTCTCCACTGCCACTGATCACAACCACCCTCCCCCAGCACTGCCACTGATCCCAGGATTCCTAGGAGTTTTCTGTCTATTGATAAGTCCCCTCACCTCCCCAGTCCACGGTGTGCAGGCAGTAAGGAGATGATGTGCTGTAACCTCTAGCACTCTAGCAACCAATCATTGAGCGGTAAGGATATGCAGTAACCTCTAGGAACCAATCAGTGAGCAGTAATAATATGCAGTAACCTCTAGCAACCAAGTAATGAGTGGTATAGATGTCTAGCAACCGCTAGAAACCAATCAGTGAGTGGTATAGATGTGCAGTAACCTCTAGCAACCAATCAGTGAGCAGTATTGATGTACAGTAATCTCTAGCAACCAATCATCAAGCAGAAGTTATGTGCTGTAACCTCTAGAAAATAAACAGTGACCCATAATGTGTGCTGTAACCTCTAGCAGCCAGTCAGTGAGCGGTAATGATACACTGTAACCTCTGGCAACCAATCGCAATGCATGTAGGGAGGGCCCCAAGAAAATGTTTGCTCAGGGTCCAATCAATATTAAAGACGGCCCTGGTTAGTGCAACTTGGGGCTGCCAGGGTGCTCAAGAAGAAATCTAAAAAGGTATGTGTGCGCACTGCTAGATGCCTAAATTTTTGTCATGGGGGCCAGTTGAGCATATTTTAATAGTGACAGCTGTAGTTGACAAGGAATGATTGAAGTACAGTGCAGATCTCCCTATGGCAACTAATATAGATTATCAAACGCATAAAAATGTGAAGGTCACATGAAAAGTTACTTGAAGGTAAACCTTATGACAATAACTCAAACAATGTGCTCACAAAAAAACAAAACAAAAACAATAGTTCTCCACGAAAGACCTGATGGATATCAGCATTATTTCAATGGGTATATAAAATAAATAGTTCCATCCCACGCACATTGTCAGTGTGTTGTTGGTGCGCAGAGAGCCCTACAATATCTTTTAGATGATTCTTGTCATTGGGGGAGGGGAAGTGTTGCATGAACCGTTTTTTTTTTTAAAGATATTCTATTAAAAAAAAAAACTTTCTGTCTTAGGTGAATCTGTACTCTAGATATTTTCCCTGTCTTGTAAATTGTACTCCTGCACATGATATCTTTATGAACTGTCCTGGGAAGCAATGTTACTTTATCAGAACATCCTGTGCTCTCACATTCGTATCACATCTAGAACTGTCCAGCATGCTGTATTTATCTGCTCAGTTCATACTGAAAGTTTTAATTGTTAGCTAATAGTTGACTCTTATCCAGGTCTTCAAATGTACTTCATTTCTATAGAATTAATTCATGGAAACCTGTATAAATCACATACCCCAATGTCATATATTTGTAAGATTTTATTTTCACCACGGTTGTAAAAGTTATACTTGCCATACTAGAGAATGCAGTCACAACTAGCGACGGTCAAACTTGATTGGGTTCAATGTGCGTCTGTGTGTTCTGCGACGTCACCAAAAAATGTGCCGATTATGAGCTTTAGTGCAAACTTTATTGAAGTCATAAAGAGGGGAATTTTGAAAATCAATTTCTCTCCATTTTTAAGGCTAATAGGCAAAGGATTATCAAACAATGGACATGAAGAGCTAGGCCTTGCCAAGACATGTTGCAGCTCATGTATTTTTGAAAGGATTGGAGGTTAACACCTTCCACTTCAACTTTACCCATGTAATGGCAAAAACTATTACTTTTTTAGATCTAACAATCGCCACCGAAAATAATGGCCAACTTCCTAGCTCCCTCTCTACAGAAAAGTAACAGCGGGTAACACTATTATGACAGCAGGTAGTGTCAATCTGAGGCCATTAGTGCGGAGCATTCACTATGGACAATACGTCTGTTTAAGGAGGAATTGTTCAAATATACAAGGAAATAAAAGCTTCACCGCGGCAGGGGGCTGCGGTGGTGCAAAAAGGAAGAAATGTACAAGGCTTGAAAAAGAGGCTTTAGAGTTAACATCATTTTCAGAAACTGTGCCCCAACAAATGCAGCCACTGTGCCCATCAAATGCGGCCACTGTGCCCATCAAATGCAGCCACTGTGCCCATCAAATGCAGCCACTGTGCCCATCAAATGCGGCCACTGTGCCCATCAATTGCAGCCACTGTGCCATTATTTTCAGAAACTGTGCCCCAACAAATGCAGCCACTGTGCCCATCAAATGCGGCCACTGTGCCCATCAATTGCAGCCACTGTGCCATTATTTTCAGAAACTGTGCCCCAACAAATGCGGCCACTGTGCCCATCAAATGCGGCCACTGTGCCCAAATGCAGCCATTGTGCCCATCAAATGCAGCCACTGTGCCCATCAAATGCAGCCACTGTGCCCATCATATCCTGCCATTGTACTGCATTAAATGCAGCCACTGTGACTCCCGCCCACCATCTGACTTGGCACTTACTCCATCTTGGTAGCAGGTCCTGCTAGGCGTCCAATAGCAGTGCCTGTCCCTTCAGCCAATCAGGTGATGGGTATTAGACCTGCACTTCCTGATTGGCTGAGAGGCGGTTCAGTGTTTGAAAGGCAAATATTCATTTGCTTTGCTAACACACCTGGGTAGGCTCCGAGCACATTGCTCTGCGCTCCGAGTACATCTTTTGTTTTCAAAAGAAGGTCCGCTTCAATCACCCCTGGCTAATTATATTTCTCAGATGTTACAGTGGTGCCATATTGAATTTTTTATGAGTTACAAAAGGTTGATCACCACTGAAGTGGGGGGGCTGTGCGTTGGCAGTAATTCATTTACTTCTATGTAAAGAATGTAACATTCCTGTTTACATTTATTTGGTGGTAAGTGTAGCTTTTGACTGTAGTAGAGCAGGTCCATGGGATGAATATTGCCATTGCTCGCAATATGTACTATTTTAGATGTGGTTTCCTGACTTTCCCACTCTATACACTCTGGTATGCAATATATATTCCTGACTGCCCTACTCTGTACACTGTGCTACAAAGTATATATTCCTGACTGCCCTACTCTGTACACTGTGCTACAAAGTATATACTCCTGACTGCTCCACTGTGTACACTGTGCTGTATTTTCCTGATGGCCGCACTGTGTACACTGTGCTGCATTTTCCTGATGGCCGCACTGTGTACACTGTGCTGTGCATTATATAATCCTGATGCCCCCACTCTGTACACTGGTGTTCAGTATGTATTACTAACGGCCAAACTCTTTACCCTGTAAATATTTCTAACTGGTCATGGCCACTTGATAAACTTCCACAGCTTCCAGTATCATATCTATGCTGAGGACACCCAAATCGATCTCTCTACTCCTTACGTCACTCCAGTAGAACATATTAACTAGGCCAGCGTCTGACCAAACCAGCTATATTCTACAATGCCTGCAGTCTCCTGCACACGTCTGCTCTCCTCCCCTTCTAGTTCCTGACCCAAAAACGACGTCACACGTTGACGATTTCCCTGGCCATCAAGGCTGGGAAAGAATGTAATGCAATGCGATGTGCACTGCATGTCATTCAGTGGAGCACAGGGGAGCCAGGCAGGGTCTCTTAGACCATAAATGTCATTAAAGAGAACCTGTCACCAAAAAAAAGAGCATCACATAGGGCAATGTTTCTCAACTCCAGTCCTCAAGTACCCCCAACAGGTCATGTTTTCAGGCTTTTCATTATTTTGAAAGGTGATTTGACCAGTTTTACTGCCTAAAGCCGCGTACACACGAACAGAATTCTCGTCGGAAAAAGCTCTGATGGTTTTCCAGACGGAATTCCGACAGAATTCGGCTCAAGCTGTCTTGCCTACACACGGTCACATCAAATTCCGATCATTTATAATGCGGTGACGTACAACACGTACGACGGGACTAGAAAAAGGAAGTTCAATAGCCAGTAGCCAATAGCTTCTGTCTCGTAGTTGAATCTGAGCATGCGTGATTTTTGGCGTGTCGGAATTGCATACACACGATCGGAATTACCGATAGAGAGTTTTTCCGTCGGGAAAATTGAGAACATGCTATCAATTTTTGGCTGGCAGAAATTCAGACAGCTAAATTCCGATGGAGCATACACACGGTCGCATTTTCTGATGAAAAGCTCTCATTGGTCTTTTTCTGGCCAGAATTCCTATCGTGTGTACGCGGCATTAGTCATTACCACAGCCGTTTCATCTGAGGGCAATCCTGAAAACATTTTTGGGGGTACCTGAGCACTAGAGTTGAGAAACATTGACATAGGGAACATAGTTAAGAAAAAAAAAAATAATAATTAAAAAAATAAATTGAGGCCTCCCATCCCCACATATAGGCATGTACAAACATAAACGCAGTGGCGGGGCGTCTACATCTGAAAATGACTATTGCAGTACACATGTTGCATATCGCCGCGCACACTGGAATGAGAGCAATAATTCTAGCACCAGAGCTCCTTTGTATTGCTAAACTGATGACTTATAGAGGGTTTTTTAATGCATCGCCTATGGAAAATAAAGGGTACTGACATGTTTAACCGCTTGCCGACCAGCTCGTGCTGATATAAGTCGGCAGAAGGGCACATACAGGCAGATTAATGTACCTGTACTTTGCCCTTTAAGAAGCAGTTTGAAGGCGTGCCCACCGCGAGTGTGACATCGAGTCCGCGGGACATCCCGCAGGGAGACCCGCAATCGTCTCACCGAGAGGAAGAACGGGGAAGTGCTAATGTAAACAAGCATTTCCCCGTTCTGCCTAGTGTAATCCTGTAATTGGGATTACTGCCTGTAATCAGGAGAGGTGATCAGTGTCGTGTCACACATAGCCCCTCCCCCCCACAGTTTTTTTGAGAAATAATTTTTATTGAGGTGTTTAGATACAAACATATTAACATTGACAAAGGAGGGACCCTGACAATCCGCCAGGGCACACCGAGACCAACATGGTCAACACTGACACAACAATTCAATCTACCTAACATAGGCATCTGACTATGTGTAGAGCCCTTACCCCACCCCCCAACAACCCCCAACTCAGTTCACTACCAACCTCAAATAGAAAGTTTACCCTTCACCTTCAAGGGAGTACCCAGGATTTATACAACAGCCATATTATAGTGGCTGAGGCCATGGCCAGTTACTGCACCTCTAGAACTGACAGTCTAGCTTAAAACCCAGAGAGCTTAGTTGCCATTCTGTAGACCTAATTCTAGCATAGCAGGAATGCATTAAAGGACTTTAGACAAGGTTTTCAATTGTTAAGAACCAGAGATGAGACAGTAAACATTTCTATCCAACCATTGTATCCGAGTTAAACCATGCTTGCCATACTTTGTTAAACCTTTTTCCACATCCCCTGGACTGGTATGTTGCCTTATAGTAGGGTATCATGGAGTTCACGATCCCCTTCCAGAAGGGTATGCCAGGAGGCGTGGAGGACCTCCATTTCAATAGAATGGCCTTCCTCCCATAGAAAAATAGAATGTTCAGTAACGTTCTAAGAGCTGCTGAAGGAACCACCTCCCCAACCAGACCCAATAGACATACCCTGATTGATATTGGAATAGGTACCTGTAGAATATCTTCAATGCATGAGGCCACCCCCTCCCAGAAGATTTATTTGAGGACATTCCCAGAAGATGTGTTTAGGAAAAGCCACATCTCCTCCAGTTTGGGGAGACCGACAGGGAAGATTGCTGCAAGTCTGGCAGGAGTGAAATAAATTCTATGCAAAAATTTTAATTTAATTAATCTATCTCATGTAGAGACCAAGTGTTTGAAGGGATGGTCCCACATGTCGTCCCATTCCTCCCAATCTATGTCAAGGACTCCCAGCGCTCTCTACACCTTATCAGTGCTGCCGGACTCTTCTTTATACATGACCAACAGTGTTTTAGGAAGGTCTTCCCCCATACGCATGTCTTCCATAGTTGACAGGAAGGATTCCTAAGTTGTATGAATCTGAAAAAGCAAGAGTTAGGGAGATCATGCCTGGCCTTTAAATTGATCAAACGTCAGGAGAGTCCCTTCTCTCGTGATGTCCTTCAGAAGCTTTATGCCACCCACACCATTAGGGACTCTGTATGCGTGTTCCACCACATATGTGGGGGTTAAATTGCCCAACTGCAGAATTTGCTTGAAAAATTGCTTAGCAAAAGTGGCGGTTTTTACCTCCTCAGCCCCTTCAGGCAATCCATCCACCCAGACATTATTTCTTCTCTGCCTGTCTTTGGCATCTTCAGCTCTGTGTTGGTGGGACCTCACCATCTCCTGCAGCTCATGCAGTTGTGAGCCCTGTGAATGTCACGTCCTCCACTTCGGATATCCTGTCTTCTGCTGTGGTTAGTCTGCCTCAGATTTTATCCAAATCATGCCTAATCAGCGTACATTCTGTGGCCAGATGGTCAATTCTTACCATCACTGCCGCATCTATGGCCTCCAGGATGGGTCTTGTGATTGCATCCGAGGCTGCCCTTTGTTCTGTGGATGCCGGAGGGGCATCCTCCTGACCATGTCCCACTGCAGCTGCTGCCTTCTCCGCTTGGCCGGTCTCTTAGTGCCGTTAGTGGATCGCTGAGGAGTCAAGATGACGGCAGTGAGTCCTGGTTCAGGGCCTCGTGCAGAGTGCTTCTGTCTCTGGGATTGCTGGGATGGCTGCCCTTGCTTGCGCTGTTTTTTTTGCATTTCCGGGACATCCTGATCACAGCCCAGTTATGGATCAGCCCAGATAACTGCAGAAAATGCTCCGAAAAGAGAATTATTTCCAGGATGATCAAGGAGCTCCCGAGGAACACTACTTGCCTCTTTCACATCCGGCCACGCCCCCCTCCCCCCACAGTTAGAATCATTCCCTAGGATGCACTTAAACCCTACAGCCCCACCTAGTGGTTAACCCCTTCACTGCCGGTCACATTTACACAGTAATTAATGCATTTTAATTGCACTGATCGCTGTGTAAATGTGAATGGTCCCAAAATTGCGCCAAAAGAGTGCGATCTGTCCACCATAATGCCACAGTTACGATAAAAATTGCTGATCGCCACCATTACTAGTAAAAAAAAAAAAAATAATAAAAATGCCATAAAACTATCCCCTATTTTGTAGATGTTATAACTTTTGCGCAAACCAAACGCTTATTGGGTTTTTTTTTACCAAAAAATATGTAGAAGAATAATTATTGGCCTAAACTGAGAAAAAAGTTTTTTTCTTATATTTTTTGGGGATATTTATTATAGCAGAAAGTAAAAAAACTATGAGTTTTTTCAAAATTGTCGCAATTTTTTTGTTAATAGTGCAAAAAATAAAAACAACAGAGGTGATCAAATACCACCAAAAGAAAGCTCTATTTGTGGGAATAAAAAAAAGACGTAAATTTTGTTTGGGAGCCACGTCGCATGACTGCGCAATTGTCAGTTAAAGCAACGCAGTGCCGAATCGCAAAAAGTGCTCTGGTCTTTGGGCAGCCAAATGGTCCGGGGCTTAAGTGGTTAAGGTTTGACATATTGGGTATCTATTTACTCATTGAAACCTCGGCTTTCATATTTTAGCAAACAATTGGGCAATTTATTGCATTTTCCTACCCCCTAAAGTTAACTTTTAATGTGTTTTTTACTGAAATTTTGTATTTCTTAGACCTTTGTTCTAATATCGTGTGACATAAAAATATTGGAGCTACCACTATTCTATTCTCTAGGGCAGGGGTAGGCAACCTCGGCCCTCCAGCTGTTTTGAAACTATAAGTCCCAGACATTGCAAGTCCCTGACAATCACAGGCATGATGGGATTTGTAGTTTCACCACAGGTGGAGGGCTCAGGTTGCCTACCCCTGCTCTAGGGTGTCTGCTTTCAGAAAAAAAATATATGTTTCGGGGTTTTATGTAATTTTCAGCCCTAAAAACTTCTCTGGCTGTGAAAGGGTTAAAGGACAAGTTCACCTTCGGGAACATGTTACATGTTCCACTCGTAAGATTTGTTAAATAAAAAAAAAAATCACAACTGTCTCCTAACTTTTTTAGCTGCCTCCATAATTTAAAGCAACTTTATCAAGCCCTGGCTTATAGGCTCCGGGGACCCCCTAACCCGCCACATGGACAGAGGGGATGATACTGATTCAACAATCAATTAGCTAGCTGGAGGTGGAGAGGTGATATAGGACTCTTTATTGGGAGTGACAGAAGATGGCAAGTACTTTGGCACGTAAAATAAATCATATGTATTTGACAGTTTACTTGGCGTTCCACTTTACAATAAAAACAGATATAAGTCAGTGTCTTTCAGCTTTCAAAACACCACTGACATATTTATGATTTCAGATGCTGAGATTGCCAGCGCAAGATCAAATGACTGCAATTTTTAAGGAATGAATAGCTGAGATGCATGTCTAGGGAGTGAAAGCACACCAAGCTGTGTACACTAAAAGCATACCTGGCGTGCAGGCTCTCCATATACAGGTGTCTTCTTTCATCGCGTCAGACAGGGCTCAAGTCCTGCGGGAACGCATGGGAACGGAGTTCCTGTACTTTTACCACAACAGGAACTCAGTTCCCATTAGCAGCCTTCCAGACTTTGAATCTATATGTGTCGGGGCTGGCTTAGCTCTTCCTTCTCTGGGCTGCTTGCTCAGCTGTCGGCTAATTGCCAGCTCTCATCTCTCTCCACAGTTACCCCAGCTGTTCCTGATCATGCTCGTCTGACCTGCTGTCCAGCTCACTTCATCTCTGCCTTCGCCTTGGTCACATCACAAGAAACCATCTCCTGTGTTCCTGTTTAACCACTTAACAACCGGCCCATAGCTGAATGACGGCTACAGGGCGGTTGCTTAACTCTCTGGGGCGCGCACTCGAGAGCATCCGTGACCGCCGGGCTCATTGCGGCCGTTTACCACGTGATCGCTCCGTGAAATGACGGAGCGAACACTTGTAAACAAACAACAACATGACATGATGCCGGTACCTCCCTACTCTCTCTGTACCGCTCAGTACGGTGGAGGGGAGAGATTGGTGACAGCAGCGCTATGGGCTGGATCTGTAGTGCTCACAGCGCTGCTTACCGACAATTAACCCCGCAAAGCCCTGCCAATACTCTGCAATGCCCTGCCAATACTCTGCAATACCCAGCAATGACCTGCAAATACTCTGCAATACCCATCAATACTCTGCAATATCCAGCAATGCCCTGCCAATACTCTGCAATGCCCTGCCAATACTCTGCAATACCCAGCAATGCCCTGCCAATACTCTGCAATACCCAGCAATGCCCTGCCAATACTCTGCAATACCCTGCCAATACTCTGCAATACCCAGCAATGCCCTGCCAATACTCTGCAATACCTTGCCAATACTCTGCAATGCCCTGCCAATACTCTGCAATACCCAGCAAAGCCCTGCCAATACTCTGCAATACCCAGCAATGCCCTGCCAATACTCTGCAATACCCTGCCAATATTCTGCAATGCCCTGCCAATACTCTGCAATGCCCTGCCAATACTCTGCCAATACTCTGTAATACCCAGCAATAATCTGCAATAGCCTGCAATACCCTGCCATAAACTGCCATACCCAGCAATACCCTGCCATACCCAGCAATACCCAGCCATACTCGGTGATACCCTGCAATACCCAGCCATACTCTGCAATACCCAGCCATAACCTGCAAAACCCAGCCATACCCGGTGATACTCTGCAATATCCAGCCATACTCAGCCATACTCTGTGATACCCTGCAATACTCGGTGATACCCAGCCATACCCAGCCATGCTTGGCCATGCTCAGCCATTCAGCCAGGAGGAGTAGGAGAATCTATTTTGGGGTGTCATTTTTAATATGTAGGTATGTACATGCTATGTGTTAGAAATATTGTATAAGTGGATAACTTTGTGTTAAAAAAAAATCTTTTAACCACTTCCTGCCCGCCGGCTGTTATATGACGTCCTTGAATTTGTGCGGGGATATCTGAATGCTGCCTGTAGCTACAGGCATCATTCAGATATCAGCTTTTTCAGCCGGCGATTCCCTACATCATAAGAATGATCATAGCGGCTGGCCGCTGCTTGATCGTTCTTACAGGAGGCGAGAGGGGACATCCCCCCTCCCGCCGCCCTCCGGTGCTTCTACCGACTCGCCAATATGATCAAAGCCAGAATAATTTTTTTATTTTTTTTTATTTCAGGCTTCCCAGCCTAGAGGTAAGATGTGGGCTCTTATTGACCCCATATCTCACTGTAAAAAGGACCTGTAATGCCATATTCCTATTACAAGGGATGTTTACATTCCTTGTAATAGGAATAAAAGTGATCAAAAAAAAAAAAAAATTGGGGGAAAAAAGTGTCAAACTAAAATAAATAAAGTAAAATGAACAATACATTTTTTTTTTTTTTTTAAAGCGGACCCTGTCCCCATGCAGAAGCGAACGCATACGTAAGTCAGGCTCACATATGAAAACGGTGTTCAAACCACACATGTGAGGTATCGCTGTGAATGTTACAGCGAGAGCAATAATTTTGGCCCTAGACCTCCTCTGTAACTCAAAACATGTAACCAGTAAAATCTTTTAAAGCATCGCCTATGGGGATTTTTAAGTAGCGACGTTTGCCACCATTCCACGAGTGTGTGTAATTTTGAAGGGTGACACGTTAGGTATCTATTTATTCTGCGTAACTTCATCTTTCACATTATGCATTGGGCTAACTTTACTGTTTTTGTTTTTCCCAAAAAAATGCGTTCGAAAAATTGCTGCACAAATACCGTGCGAGATAAAACGACCACCATTGTATTCTCTAGGGTATAATGTTTTGGGATTCGATGTAATTTTCTAGCAAACAAATTATGATTTTTACATGTAGGAGAGAAATGTCAGAATTGTCCTGGGTGCTCCAGAACTCCTGATGGTGCTCCCTGCATGTTGGGCCTCTGTATGTGGCCACACTGTGTAAAAGTCTCACACATGTGGTATCACCGTACTCGGGAGTAATAGCAGAATGTATTTTGAGGTGTAATTTGTGGTATGCATATGCTGTGTGTGAGAAATAACCTGATAACATGACAATTTTGTGGGGAAAAAAAAGGAAAAAAAATCTTGATTTTGCAAAGAATTGTGGGAAAAAATTACAACTTCAAAAAACTCATCATGCCTCTTACTAAGTAACTTGGAATGTCTTCTTTCCAAAAAGGGGTCATTCGGTACTTTTATGGCATGTTAAGGTCTCAAGAAATGAGATAGGCCGTCAGTACATCAGGTGTGATCAATTTTCACATATTGGCACCATAGTTTGTGGACTCTATAACTTTCACACAGACCAAATAATATACACCAATTTGTACTTATTTTTACCAAAGATATGTAATAAAATACATTATGGCCAAAATTTATGAAGAAAAATTACTAATCTGCTAAATTTTATAACAGAAACAAAGAAAAATTCATTTTTTTCTTTTATAGCACAAAAAATAAAAAACCCAGCAGTGATTAAATACCACCAAAAGAAAGCTCCATTTGTGTGAAAAAAGGACAAAAATTTCATATAGGTACAGTGTTGCATGATTGAGTAATTGTCATTCAAAATGTGAGAGCACCGAAAGCTGAAAATTGGTCTGGTTATTAAGGGGGTTTAAGTGCCCAGTGGTCAAGTGGTTAAAGACTGGCTTGCTGACATCCCTTTTGGCTCCTTATACTGCTTGCTTGCTGTTCCTCTACCTGGATCCCTGACTTCTGGCCTGGCTGACTACTCAATCCGGTTACTGGACTCTGGCTATGCTTTGATTGCGCTTACTCCATTTACCTTTTTATTAATAAACAAGTGTGATTTGATTGTACTTCTGTCTCGTTCTGGTTCATGGTTTCTGACAATATGCTTATCAATGGGCAATATTCAGCTTTTGCATCAATTTTGCATTAACATTTTTTTAAAGTTTCAAATAGTTATTTTTTTAAAATTAAAACAAGCTACATAGTTACATAGTAGGTGAGGTTGAAAAAAGTCCATCAATTCCAACCTATGTGTGTGTGATTATATGTCAGTATTACATTGTATATCCCTGTATGAGGTCGTTCAGGTGCTTATCTAATATTTTCTTGAAACTATCAATGCTCCCCGTTGAGACCAACGCCTGTGGAAGGGAATTCCAAATCCCTCACGCTCTTACAGTAAAGAACCCTCTACGTAGTTTAAGGTTAAACCTCTTTTCTTCTAATTTTAATGAGTGGCCACGAGTCTTGTTAAACTCCCTTTTGCGAAAAAGTTTTATCCCTATTGTGGGGTCACCAGTATGGTATTTGTATATTGAAATCATATCCCCTCTCAAGCGTCTCTTCTCCAGAGAGAATAAGTTCAGTGCTCGCAACCTTTCCTTATAACTAATATCTTCCAGACCCTTTATTAGCTTTATTGCCCTTCTTTGTACTCGCTCCATTTCCAGTACATCCTTCCTGAGGACCGGTGCCCAGAACTGGACAGCATACTCCAGGTGCGGCCGGACCAGAGTCTTGTAGAGCAGGAGAATTATCGTTTTATCTCTAGAGTTGATCCCCTTTTTAATGCATGCCAATATTCTGTTTGCTTTATTAGCAGCAGCTTGGCATTGCATGCCATTACTGAGCCTATCTACTAGGACCCCCAGGTCCTTTTCCATCCTAGATTCCCCCAGAGGTTTTCCCCCCAGTTTATAGATTGCATTCATATTTTTACCACCCAAAAGCATTATTTTACATTTTTCTACACTGAACCTCATTTGCCATGTAGTTGCCCACTCCATTAATTTGTTCATATCTTTTTGCAAGGTTTCCACATCCTGCGGAGAAGTTATTGCCCTGCTTAGCTTAGTATCTTCTGCAAATACAGAGATTGAACTGTTTACCCCATCCTCCAGGTCATTTATGAATAAATTAAACAGGATTGGTCCGAGCACAGTACCCTGGGGTACCCCGCTACCCACCCCTGGCCATTCTGAGTACTCCCCATTTATCACCACCCTCTGAACTCTCCCTTGTAGCCAGGTTTCAATCCATGTACTCACCCTATGGTCCATGCCAACGGACCTTATTTTGTACAGTAAACGTTTATGGAGAACTGTGTCAAATGCTTTTGCAAAATCCAGATACACCACGTCTACTGGCCTTCCTTTATCCAGCTGGCAACTCACCTCCTTATAGAAGGTTAATAGATTGTTTTGGCAAGAACGATTCTTCATAAATCCATGCTGATTACTGCTAACGATACCGTTCTCATTACTAAAATCTTGTATATAGTCCCTTATCCTCCCCTCCCCTTACTTAATATGCTCTTAAAGCAAATCCATCTCTCCTCCATCTTGTTCCTAAGATTTTATCCCAATTTATGCCTTCTAGTCATTTAGGGAAGTTGGCTCTTTTGAAATTCAGTGTCTTTGTATTCCCCTTATGTTTCCCATTTGTGTGATTTTCCCTCCGCCCAGTCTATGTCTGGATAATTAAAATCCCCCATTATGATAACACTTCCCATCCTTGCTGCTAATCCAAATTGTGATTGGAGATCTGTCTCCCCTTCCTCCCTCAGGTTAGGGGGTTTATAGCATACTCCCAGTACCATTTTCCCCTTAGCTTCATCCCTTTGGAGCTCTACCCATAAGGATTCCACCTCCTCCCTAGCTCCCTTAGTGATGTCATCTCTCACATTCACTTGTACATTATTCTTGATATATAGGCATACCCCTCCCCCTTTTTTACCCTCTCTATCCTTGTGATAAAGGGTATACCCTTAAATGTTTGCCAACCAATCATGAGAGCTGTTGAACCAGGTCTCTGGAATTCCCACAAAATCCAAATCCTCCTCGTAGAATAGTATCTCTAGTTCACCCATCTTGTCCGACAGGATCCTGGCATTGGTGAACATGCCACGCAGTTTAGACTGGTCGCATATTATTCTCTTATTGGGTGTTCCAAGATTGCAACTAGGACTTGCTATTATACTTACCTTAGGTTTATGTGCTTTGGTCAACCTACCACTAATGCCCCAATACTACCCTCTGGAATATGTTCCACGCTGACTATCTCTACCTCTGTGCCCTCCCCTCCATCGCCTAGTTTAAAAACCCCACTTTTCAGCCATCTTCATTCCCAGCTGATCTGCCCCCTCCTCATTTAGGGGCAGTCCGTCCCTTCTATAGTACAGGTTATCGACTGAGAAGTCGTCCCAGTCCTCCAGGAACCCAAACCCCTCCTTACTACACCAGCTCTTCAGCCACTTGTTTACTTCCCTTATCTCCCTCTGCCTTTCTGGTGTGGCTCAACGTACCGGTAGTATTCCTGAGAATACTACCTTAGAGGTCCTTTTCCTCAATTTAGCTCCTAAGTCCCTAAAATCGTTCTTTAGGACACTCCATCTGCCTCTGTCATTGGTGCCAACATGCAGCATGACAGCTGGGTCTTCCCCAGCCCCTCCCAGTAATCTGTTCACCCGATCCATGATGTGCCGAACCCGAGCGCCTGGTAGACAACATACTGTTGGGCGCTTCAGGTCTTTGTTACAGATTGGCCTCTCTGTCCTAAGAATTGAGTCCCCTACCACCAGAATCTGTCTGTCCTTTCCCTTCGCTCTCCCCCACCCTCACTGGAGGAGTTCTTCCCCCAGCAGCTAAGAGAGTCACTCAATGGAGCGTGTGCTGCTCCCTGACTGGTTTCACCAATGTCACTAAATGGAGCGTACTTATTGGGATGCTACAGCCCTGGATCGGACTCCCTGGCACTTCCCCCTCTACCCTTCCTGACTGTCACCCATCCACTCTTTGCTAGTGCCTGCACCTCTGTCTCCACCTGCCTCTGTGCTGCCCCCTGTCGTGTACGTTCCTGGCTCTCCTTTAGTATGGAGGGACTTCTCAGTGCTGGCAGTTGCTTCCCCAGATTCAGAACCTGGGCTTCCAGGGAAACAATGTGCTAACATTTTGCACAGCAGTATTCACCCTCGATCGGATGGTCAAGGAACGCATAAATGCCGCAATATGTTCAAGTTGCCTCTCCACACCCACCGGGCATTGTACCTATTAAATTTAATGAGGACTGGGAATTATACCCTGCCTAAATTACCACAACTAGCTTCCTGACACTAATACTCAAGACAATACACAGGTACTCGCAGACCTCCGTGCACTCGCAGACCTCCGTGCACTCACAATACACAAGTACACAATGCACAAGTACTAACGATCCACACACACACTACTCAGACAACACTCAGATACTCACACGACACAGGTACTATGACCCCTGTTATAACCTCCTGTTTTAAACTCTGGTTTTTAACTCACCACTTTAACCAGTTCCACTTGGACAGAGTTCCAGCAGACTCAAACGATGAATAGGCTCACAATGAGTTCTGCACAAGGTTATATAGGCATCAAGCACCTGTGACCAATTAACCACTCCCCTTAATTATTAGGCTGAAGGAAGCAAAGAAAAAAAAAAAGACGTACGAGGGCTCATTGTACAAACTATAATTTTATATGATTTTTAACACTGTGAACACTGTGTATATATTATGTAATTTCTTCTTTTCAATAAATAATACCTATTTTCTCTACTTCTCCATTGTTTCCATACCTTTACAGTCCGATTCGATGTTTCTCCTCTCCAATTTATGGATGTGACATTGTGAGTGCTCCCCTCCCCCTTTTCTCATATTTAACCAAAAAAACTCTTACATAACGGGTGACCCCGCCCCCCTCTGACATCACGGGGAAAGCCATAGGGAAGTCCCCATCAAGTCCCCGTGCGTCAGAGGGGGGTGGGGTCACTGGGTGGCCCTGCCGTCTGTTATATAAGAAGTGTCAAAAGAAGAGAAGCGTCACACAGCGAGAGCCTCCCATGGATGCAGAGCGGCCCAAGAACTAAGCTGGGAAGAAGACGCCCGGAGGCAGATGCCTGACGAGAACACCGGAGCAAGAAAAAGATGGAGGAAGAAATCGAAGGAAGAAGGAAGAAGGAAGGAAGAAGACCTGAAGAAGATGAAAAGAAGAAGACTTTAAATAAAGGAATTGTCAAAACCTGTCTCTTGTCATTTTTAACACTTTTTTGTGAAATGGTAGGGGTACGTTTGTACCCCATTACCATTTCACATGGGGGGAGGGATCTGGGGGTCCCCTTATTAAAGGGGGCTTCCAGATTCCAATAAGCCCCCCACCCGCTGACCCCCACAACCACCGGGCAAGGGTTGTGGGGATAAGGCTCTTGTCCCTATCAACATGGGGACAAGGTGCATTGGGGGGCTACTCCAAAGCACCCTCCCTTTTTCGGTCCGTTGTAGCGCGAGCAGAAGAAGAAGACTCTGTGGGACAGTGTTATTTTTTTTTAATAAAGGACTTGTCCCAAAGTATGTAGTGTATTTTTTTTTACCATTTTCACACACCATTTTTTGTGAAATGGTAGGGGTACATTTGTACCCCATTAACATTTCACATGGGGGGCAGGATCTGGGGGTCCCCTTGTTAAAGGGGGACTCAAGATTCTGATAAGCTCCCCGGCCGCAAACCCCCACAACCACCGGGCAAAGGTTGTGGGGATGAGGCCCTTCTCCCCATCAACACAAGGTGCTTTGGAGGGGTCACTACCCCAAAGCACCCTAACAATGTTGAGGGCATGTGGCCTGGTACGGTTCAGGAGGGGGGGGCGCTCTCTCTTGGATAAGGGTCTGGTATGTATTTTTAGGGGGACCCCCACACCATTTTTTTAAAAATTTGGCGCTGGGTTTCCCTTAAAATTCATATTTTGAGAGGGACCCCAATGCCATTTTCTTTTTTACATTTTGGTGCGGGGTTTCCCTTAATATCCATACCAGACCTGAAGGGCCTGGTATGGAATTTCAGAGGGACACCCAAGCATTTATTTTTCTTAATTTTGGTTCGGGGTTCACCCGTGGGGAAATCCCAATGCCATTTTTATGAACTTTTATGTGTATTGTCGGACCCCACAATTCATTGTAGCTGCGAGTAGTTTTAAATTAGTTTTTTTCCTTTAGAAATGTAATTTTGCTGTCAGACTGTTCTAAAGATGGGAAACATGCGACCCTTTACAGGCATACTATACACACCCCCAGGTACAAAATTTAAAGGAATATTACACTTTTATTGTTTCACTTTAAGCATTATTAAAATCACTGCTCCCGAAAAAACACAGTTTTATAAAACTTTTTTTGCATTGATACATGTCCCCTGGGGCAGGACCCGGGTCCCCAAACACTTTTTATGACAATAACTTGCATATAAGCCTTTAAAATTAGCACTTTTGATTATTCATGTTCAAGTCCCATTGACTTTAACAGTGTTTGCGCGTTCAAACTAATTTTTTGCCTGTTTGCATGTTCTGGTGCGAACCGAACAGGGGGGTGTTCAGCTCATCCCTACTGAAGGCATTCAATGTATTCCCACCCCAACTCAGTGAACAAGCTATACAAAAAGATGACAACCACCCTAATTTATAAGGTGCACATGGAAAGGCAACGCCCATTGCAAGCAAACTAAAGTTTCCCAGCACACTTACACACAATGGCAGCTGAAGGCTGCTGATCTGTTAGACAGAGTCATTTTGGTTTGTTTGCATTCTAGCTGGTGAGTGTGCTGGGATATTTTTGCTGGTTATAAATTGGGGTGGTTGCCATTTTTATGTATAGCTTGTTTGCTGATTTGGGGTGGGGGCATATTGTATGTCCTCACATGTCATTGTACTATTACTGGGGGTCCAATGTGTCCCCATACCATTAAGGAGGGATGGGCTCCCTCCAGGCACACCTGCCCTTCATTTATCCACTGCTATATGTGCTCCGACTTGGAGACTCTCAATAGTATAGAGTTAGGACCGTAGTGTACAGATAAGCCTTGACGTGGGCACTGTGGGTTTCACATATGCCATTCCTGAGCTCCTTCTAAAAATGCTAGGTACCAGACTGCTATGCTGATCCAATGACTTCAATATTTTCCAAATGTTCAGTCACTGAGGAAGAACAAGTATGCAGTCACAAAAGTCATAGAACTTGACACCTGACTTTCAGATATGGAATGGTTAGCGATTCCGCGAACATTTGCATTTCTGGATTAGTCTTTAATCACTCCACATTTGCTGGTAGGGCTTCCTGTACATATCACCTGTAAAGTTGGCAAAATCAGAACTTGAAAAATATTAGACCCCTTTCACACTGAAGGCGTTTTGCAGGCGCTATAGCTTTAAAAATAATGCCTGCAAAACGCCCTAAAACAGCTGCTTCATTCACTCCAGTGTGAAAGCCGGAGGCCTTTCACACTGGAGCGTTGCGCTGGCAGGGCGTCAGAAAAAGTCCTGCCAGCAGCTTCTTTGAAATAAATGGGGCAGCACTGCAATACCAGCGGCGTTTTGCAGGTGGATTTAACCCCTTTTTGGCCGCTAGCGGGGGGTTAAAACCGCCCCGCTAGCGGCCGAATAGCGCCACTAAAACGGAGCTGAAAATAGTGTGAAAGGGGTCAGTGTGAAAGGGGTCTAAGCCCTTGTACACACGGTCGGAGATTCAGACAATCAAATCCGTCGGAGTAATTCCGACGGATTAATTCCGGAAGAGGTCCGGAAGTAATGTTGCATACACACGGTCGGACTAAGTTGTCAGAAAATCCGATTGTACATAACGTGATGACGTTATTTTGTTACGACGGGACTACGTTCAGGCTAGTAGCCAATAGCTTTGGTCTAGGAATTTGATCTGAGCATGCGTGGCACTTTGTCCGTCGGAGTAGGCTACACATGATCGGAGTATGTCCGATCGAAGCATTTTGTCGGAAAATTTTACCGGCAAGTTGGAAAAATTGGTCCGTCGGATATTCCGACGGAAACGGTCCGATGCAGACCACACACAGTCGGAATATCCGACAAAACGGTCCGATATGAAACATTCCGAACATTCCGGAATCTCCGACCGTGTGTACAAGGGCTAAGGGAGTGCGGAGGCATCAGAAGCAGTGGGTTTGTAGAAAATCTGTGGTAAATGTCTGCTAGATCCTTAATCTTTAGATAACATAACAAGGTTCATCAGCTCAGGGTATGGAAATAATTTATAGTAAATCCTATAGGAAGTGATGGGAGTTTATAGTTGTGGCAAACACAACACAGTAGATAAATGGTGAGCCAAAGGCATTAATGGGGCAAACCATCACTGAGTGTGATCATTCATACATAGGCCTCTGAATAAATCAGGGGATTTCCAACATATTAAGAAAACTTGGTTGTTTTTTTAAGTGCTTGCAATGCCCTTCTCAGTCCAGATATCCTACTCAGGAAAAGAGAATATGGAAAAACAGGCATAAATGGTTTTGCATTGCATAAAACAACAAATACAAGCATCATATAAAATAGATTTTTGTTTAATACAAACTAGGCAGTCATTTCCAATTCCATTTGCAAATATAAAAATAGGTACATCACACTTACTGCTACAATGATTCAATATAGTAATTCTACAAATGCTCATCAATTCCTGACCTATAGCCATCTCCACTGTACTTCCTTACCTGGAATCCAGCACGATCTAATGTTATTTATTGGCCTCTGCCAGGAGGCTTCTTTGTGCATCCACTACTTATAAAGTAAATTACCAGCATTCATAAAATGTATGTAAATCTGTGCAAGAATACATGAATTGCTTCCATTATTTATGGGCAGTGAAAACAGATGTGTGTGCTTAAAGGATAGTAACACACTACACGCTAAGGACATGTCAAGTGGATTAATCTGGCACACTTTCCAGAATCTTAGTGTAGATTCCAATGTTCAACTCAATATGAACCTTATATCCTTGTGGCAACAACATCATAAACTCCATGTGTTACTAAGGCCCCTTTTACACTGGGGCAGCGTCGGCAGTAAAGCGCCGCTATTTTTAGCGGCGCTGTACCGTTGTATTTGCGGAGGTATTCGGCCGCATTTAACCCCCGCTAGCGCTGAAAAAGGGTTAAAATCACCCACAAAGCACTGCTGTAGCAGCGCTTTGCTGGCGGTATAGCCATGCTGCCCCATTGATTTCAATGGGCAGGTGTGTATACACACCGCTCTAAAGATGCTGCTAGCAGATCTTTTTTTAGCGTCCTGCCAGCACACCGCTCCAGCGTGAAAGCCCTCGGGGCTTTGATCCCCCGCATCGCTGGACCCTGGGACGGGTAAGTCTCAGATTATTAAAAGTCAGCAGCTGCAGTATTTGTAGCTGCTGACTTTTATTTTATTTTTTTAAGCGGAACACCACTTTAAATATTGGTACATAAATACACAGTGATATAAAAATCAATCCAAATTAGCTATGTAAAACCAAAGAGCTAATTTAAAAGGGGTGTGTAGTTTAAACAGGCAAACCACACCTGCTTTTGACTTCCCTGTAGTGTTAAGCCTCATACACACGGTCGGACTTTGTACAAACTTTTCCGTGGACTTTTGTACAAAGGGCGTGGTCCACAAGTTTGTATTGCATACACACGGTCGGACTTTTTGACAACAAACACGAACGTAATGACGTCACAACGTACTGACGCCACTTCAAAAGAGGACGTTCAATGACTCCAGCGCCACCTTTGGTCAACTTCTGTATTGTAGTCTGATCTTTTGCATTGGTTCTGAGCATGCGTGTTTGTACCTTGTACAAAAGTCTGATGCTTTTGCGTACACACGGTCGGACTTTGCTCCATCGGACTTTTGTTGCCAGAAAGTTTGTCTGTTCGCACAAGCCAACAAAAGTCCGATGAAAACAGAAAAAGTTTGTCCGATGGAGCGTACACACAGTCGGATGTTGCTCCAAAACAGCTAATTTGCATGTTTGTTGTCAAAAAGTCCGACCGTGTGTACGGGCCTTAACAATAGCACATTTGTGCTAACGCTCTTTTTTTTACCATTGCTATCACTGGCAGAAGGTACTGTTTGTACTGCAATAACAGCAGAAGGGGCTGCAGGCAGAATCTCAAATCATCTTAAGCCTCATACACACGGTCGGACTTTGTACAAACTTTTCCGTGGACTTTTGTACAAAGGGCGTGGTCCACAAGTTTGTAATGCATACACACGGTCGGACTTTTTGACAACAAACACGAACGTAGTGACATCACAACGTACTGACGCCACTTCAAAAGAGGACGTTCAATGACTCCAGCGCCACCTTTGGTCAACTTCTGTATTGTAGTCTGATCTTTTGCATTGGTTCTGAGCATGCGTGTTTGTACCTTGTACAAAAGTCCGATGCTTTTGCGTACACACGGTCGGACTTTGCTCCATCAGACTTTTGTTGCCAGAAAGTTTGTCCGTTCGCACAAGCCAACAAAAGTCCGATGAAAACAGAAAACGTTTGTCCGATGGAGCGTACACACAGGCGGATGTTGCTCCAAAACAGCTAATTTGCATATTTGTTGTCAAAAAGTCCGACCGTGTGTACGGGCCTTTACAGTTTGACCATCACAGATTTGAAGAAAGCATGCAGGGGTAGACAATTAAAGCCGAGCTCCAGGCTGGAACAAAAAAAGTCCCCCACAGTGCTAGAGTGATAGGATTGTCATGTCTAAGGATTAGAGGAAGAGACTGTATTACTTACCCTGTTCCCTGTTCCAGCAGGATATACAGTGCCTTGAAAAAGTATTTATCTTTCACATTTTGTCATGTTACAACCAAAAAAGTAAATGTATTTAATTGGGATTTTATGTGGCAGACCAACACAAAGTGGCACATAATTGTGAAGTGGAAGGAAAATGATAAATGGTTTTCAAAAATCTTTACAAATAAAATTCTGAAAAGTGTACGTGCATTTGTATTCAGCCCCCTTTACTCTGCTACCAATAACTAAAATATAGTGGAATCAATTGCCTTTAGAAGTCACCTAATTAGTAAATATAGTTCACCTGTGTGTAATTTAATCTCAGTATAAATACAGCTGTTCTGTGAAGCCCTTGGAGGTTTGTTAGAGAACCTTAGTGAACAAACAGCATCGTGAAGGCCAAGGAACACACCAAGCAGGTCAGGCATAAAGTTGTGAAGAAGCAGGGTTAGGTTATAAAAAGATATATCACAAGTTTTGAACATCTCACGGGGCTCTGTTCAATCCATCATCCGAAAATGGAAAGAGTATGGCACAACTGCAAACCTATCAAGTCCACCTAAACTGAAAGGCTGGTCAAGAAGCGCATTAATGAGAGAAGCAGCCAAAAGGCCAAAAGGCCCATGGCAACTCTGGAGGTGCTGCAGAGAGCCATAGCTCAAGCGGGAGAATCTGTCCACAGGACAACTATTAGTTGTGCACTCTACAAATCTGGTCTTTATGGAAGAGTGGCAAGAAGAAAGCCATTGTTGAAAGAAAGCCATAAGAAGTCCTGTTTGCATTTTGTGTGAAGCCATGTGGGGGACACGTGTGGAAGAAGGTGCTCTCGTCAGATGAGACCAAAATTTAACTTTTTGGCCTAAAAGCAAAACGCTATGTATGGTAGAAAACTTACACTGCACATCACCCTGAACGCACCATCCCCACTGTGAAACATGGTGGTGGCAGCATCATGTTGTGGGGATGCTTTTCTTCAGCAGGGACAAGGAAGCTGGTCAGAGTTGATGGGAAGATGGATGGAGCCAAATACAGGGCAATCTTAAAAGAAAACCTGTTAGTCTGAAAAAGACTTGAGACTGGGGCAGAGGTTCACCTTCCAACAGGACAATGATCCTAAACATACAGCCAGAGCTACAATGGAATGGTTTAACCACCTCCAGCCCAAGGACGTTATATGATGTCTTTGACTTTCAGTCGCAATATCTGAATGATGCCTGCAGCTACAAAAAAAAAACGCGTTTGAAAAATTGTTGCGCAAATACTGCGCAAGATAAAGTTGCACCTCCGGCCATTTTATTCCCTAGGGTGTCTGTTAAAAAAACATATATAATGTTTGGGGGTTCTGAGTAATTTTCTAGCAAAAAAATTACGATTTTTACATGTAGGAGAGGAGTGCCAGAATAGGCCTGGTATGGAAGTGGTTAAATCACTGTTCATGTGTTAGAATGGCTCAGTCAAAGTCCAGACCTAAATCCAATTGAGAATCTGTGGCAATATTTGAAAATTGCTGTTCCTAGATGCTCTCCATCCAATCTGACAGAGCTTGAACTATTTTGCAAAGAAGAATGGGCAAAAATGTCACTCTCTAGATGTGCAAAGCTGGTAGAGACATACCAAAAAGACTTGCAGCTGAAAGGTGGCTCTACAAAGTATTGACTCGAGGGGGGGGGGGCTGAATACACACTTTTCAGATATTTATTTGTAAAAAAAATTAAAAACCATTTCTAATTTTCCATCCACTTCACAATTATGTGCCACTTAAAATCCCAATAAAATACATTTACGTTTTGGTTGTAACAAGAAAAATGTGGAAAATGTCAATGGGGTATGAATACTTTTTCAAGGCAGTGTAGCTCTGTCCTCTGTTCCCTGAAGCTCTCGTCTGTGGGCAGTCCCCCCAACATCATCACCTAAAATACATGACAATTGTATGTGGAGGGGACAAGCGTGCGACCATAGCCATGAGCAGCTTTTAGACAGATAATGGGCATTTTACCTTGCAGCGCAAGGGGGAGGGGCACTACAAGGGTATTTTTTGCAGCCAAAAGTTCAGCTTTAGACCCCTTTCACACTGGGGCGTTTTTGGGGATGTTTTTCAGGCTCTTTAGCATTAAAAAAAGCGCCTGTAAAGTGCCTGAAAGAAGCCGCAACTGCAATCCCAATGTAAAAGCCCGAGTGCTTTCACACTGAGGCGCTGCGCTGGCAGGGCGTCAAAAAAAGTCCTGCAAGCAGCTTTTTTGCAGCGCTTTTGGAGCGACGAATACAACGCTCCTAAAGCGCCACTTCCCATTGAAATCAATGGGAAGCGCCTGTAAAACACCTGAAAAACGCTATTGGCAGCAGCGTTTTGTGGGTGCTTTTAACCCTTTAAGTGGCCACTAGCAGGGGGTTAAAAGCGCCCCAATAACGCTCGAAAAACGCTGGTAAAGCGCTGCTAGTTTAAGCGGCATTTTACGAGCGTTTTTCGGGCGCTGACATTGTGAAAGGGCTCTTAAAGCACTTGGGCTTTCACATTGGGACTGCAGATGAGGCTTCTTTCAAGCGCTTTACAGGCACTTTTTTTAACACTAAAGAGCCTGAAAAACGCCCCAGTGTGAAAGGGGTCTTAAGGTAAATTTACAAACAGATGATGCCTTTAAAAACGAAAAATCCCATTAAATATTGCTACTAATATTATACATTTTAAAGGCTTTAAAATGCTAATTAGCATTTCCAGATCAGCAATAAGATTGAATGTGACCTCAGCACAATTATATAGGAAAATGTTGCACTGTGTCAAGTCTACAATGTCATAGAAAACATTAGCGGCAACTTATTTCATTAGTCAAGTTAGTAAATCCATGCATTACTCTCTATTTCATAAATGGTCCTGCTGTTTTATTAAAGCCTTATTGAAATTGTATGTGTCTATAAATTCACAGTCTTGAGCATTTTTTTGATACTTAAAAAAAAAGTCAGATAATAAAAGCATTGAATAACAGAGGCCAGGCCACCATAGCAGTCTTTTGAACCACCCACATGGGTCAAAGCCATTGAAAGATCTTATACTTGGAGATACTGACATTTATTTTTTTCCCTGAATGTGGATGTGCATGTACCCGACACCCTTGCTATTATTAATAATTCTGCCATAGAGATAATCAGCCACATTCTTCTTGGTAGAACCTCCTTTAAAATGTTGATAGCTCCATTGTGTTTGACAACGTTTGATGTCTTAGCCCTTGTACACACGGTCGGAGATTTCAGGGATTCTGCCCGTCTGATTTTGTCCGTCGGATCTTGTCCGAAACTGTTGCATACACACGGTCGGACAAAGTTGGCGAAAAATCCGATCTTTCAGAACGTGATGACGTAATTTCGTTACGATGGCACTATATTCCGGCTAGTAGCCAATAGCTTTGATGTAGGAATTTGATCTGAGCATGCGTGGCACTTGGTCCGATCAAAATTCTCTACACATGATCGGAGTATGTCCGATCGGCCCAGTTGGTCGGGAAATATTTCCAACATGTTGGAAAATTGGGTCTCTGATGGATATTCCGACGGAATCAGTCCGATACATACCACACACAGTCGGATTATCCGACAACACGGTCCGATAGGACACATTCCGACGGATTCTCCGACCGTGTGTACAAGGGCTTAGCCCTTGTACACACGGTTGGTCATTCCGACGGACCATGTTGTCAGATAATCCGACTGTGTGTGGGCTCCATCGGACTGTTTCCGTCGGAATATCCGACCGACAAAGTTTTAGAGCTGGGCTATAAAATTTTCCGACAACATGATCCGATGGGACTTTGTCCGATCATTTGTAGAGAATTCCGATCGGACAAAGTGCCACGCATGCTCAGATCAAATTCCTACACCAAAGCTATTGGCTACTAGCCTGAACGTAGTCCCATCGTAACGAAATAAGGTCATCACGTTACGAACTATCGGATTTTCCGACAACTTTGTCCAACCGTGTGTATGCAACACCAGTTTCGGACAAAATCCGTCGGACAAAATCTGACGGATTTTGTTGTCGGAATGTCCGACCGTGTGTACAAGGGCTTATAGACAGTGAAGTTAAGATCCAGACATGACAAAAATCAAATAGGCATGAATGCCATTAGACACTTTTAGCAACAGAATATATGCAGTTTGGCCAAATGGGTACCAGCGCAATTTGGGCCAATAAACTTTTAAAGAATAACTGAATGTTTTAAATGTAGGCAAATAAAAAGGATAAAGACTGAACAAAATACACTTCGCAAAAGCTTCTGATGAAAGCATCCATGTTTTCAGGCACTGTACATGTAGTCACTACACTGAAACTAATATATAATTCACGTTGATGAATGGAAGCCGCCATAGGTGGCCTGAGATAAGTATTTTCCTTTGTGACAGCCTCCTTTAGATCCAAACCACTCTTGCAAAACCAGAAGTGGTCAAAGGGTGGTGGTGGACTTCACTTTGGAAGACAACACCTGTTTAAAACGTCTTTTCAGGTCTTGCATGTTAGGAGATCTGGGGCGCACAAGATGGAGTCCTCTTCTCTTCTCCCCATTGCAGCTGAAGATCATCTTTCCAACCTCCTGGCACAGCTGGTAGAAAGCTCCATATACCCCTTCATAGTTTTCTCTAGCAGATACTTCAGCATATGTACCAGACAGTTCATTAGCAAGCTGGAGACCTTCATCGGATTCCACTTGTCGGGCTCTTAAAAGATCAGCTTTATTTCCTACCAGAAGAAGCGGAATTTTGGTGTTTGGGTGGATTTTCCTTAAGTGCTGGTACAAAGGCCTAATCATACGGTAGCTATTATAGTCTGTGATTGAAAAGACAAACACAAAGCCATCTGCCCAATAAATGGATCGATTAATTTGTTCCTGGCAGGAAATGCTGTCTGTTTCCTCCTGTAACAAAAAAAAAAGAGAGAGAAGAAGATAAAAGTTTAACTAATCTTTGTTGAAAGTGTTAGCAAGTTGCATCAATGGTAATTTTATTTTTCACTTTTTGACCTGAAGAGGGATGTTCTATATGTAAGGCAAGGTGACAATCTCACATGATGAGGAACCAGCTACAGACCTAACAAGAACTTTTAACGTTTTCCTCCAGGCAGCTAAAAACCCTACAAATGTAAATAATTATTGTCTTCATTGCAGGATTGAAATCAGGGCCGTCTTTAAGGCAGGGCAAAAGGGGCAGCTGCCCTGGGCCCTGTCATTGTTGTGGGGCCCAAAGCAGCTGCCTCATACTTGCCAACTATCCCAGTTTAAATTCCATTGTCCCTTGAAGATTTAGTCCTGTGCTGTGTCCCGATATCTCAGTGTGAAGTGCTGCTACTAATGCTGCCCAGCTCTGCCCTATTGTTGTGTACAGATGACTCACCTGTAGACCCTGTGTTTACATTCATATAGAAATAGAGGTGGCCGGCAGCATTGA
The DNA here is from genome assembly GCF_037356315.1 of Lithobates pipiens. Taxonomy (NCBI): domain Eukaryota; kingdom Metazoa; phylum Chordata; class Amphibia; order Anura; family Ranidae; genus Lithobates; species Lithobates pipiens. Next base: position 4,320,603 of record NW_027507685.1, on the reverse strand, counting down.
TATGTAAATAAAGGTGGCATTTATATGTATAGTATGCTCCCCTGTAGTGAGCAGATGATGTGCTGTAAGCTCTAGCAACTAATCAGTGAGCCGTAATGTATGCCGCAACCTCTAGGAACGAGTCAGTAAGCAGTAATGATATGCTGCAACTGCTGGCAACCAATCGCAATTGCTGCCTGATCTGATACAGTAAACTGATTTTAAGGGGGGCCCAAGAATTTTTTTTGCCCAGGGTCCAATCAATATTAAAGTGGTTGTAAACCCTTACAAACCACTTTGACCTACGGGTAAGCCTAGATTAAGGCTTACCTGTAGGTCCAAGAAATATCTCCTAAACCTATACAGTTTAGGAGATATTTACAAAAAGACAGGCACATGCGCCGTAGAAAGCGGCGTGCAGGCGCACTGAGCAGGCCGCAGATCACGGCGATATGCCGCTTGTGTCGGCTCCCATGCGCATGCGCGGGAGTGACGTCATTGCGGCTCCGGCGAATCACAGAGCCGGAGCAGTGAGACCCGGAAGTCACTCCGGGATACATGGCAGCGGCAAAGATGAAGACGGAGGACCGCTTCGGGGGCTTCGTTCTCAGGTAAGTTATTCATAATGAGCTAGTATGCTATGCATACTAGCTCATTATGCCTTTGCCTTGCAGGTTGCATTTTTTTTTCAAATAGCCTTTACTTCCTCTTTAATGCATGTTGATCCTTCAAGTTTTATGAACTACATTATGGTGATCAACTAGAAAAACAGATGTGAGTACCTATTACCACTGTAACAAAGGTGCGGAAATAATGGACCTTCTGTGCAGATAGAGAACATTTACAGCACTAAACACCCCTGGAGCTGAACTGTTCTAGTCATAAGAACTTATCTGATTATAGGTACTTTGTACCTCATTATATGTCCTGTGAGTACATGGACTGAACATTTGCTCAGAAGATAGCTGCCTCAGAATAAAGAGTCAAGCTAAATAACACAAAAAAAATACATCTACTGCTAAATCATATGCTTATTCCCTGTGTGAGTATTCGAAAACCACTATATACAGTATCTCACAAAAGTGAGTACACCCCTCACATTTTTTTGTAAATATTTTATTATATATTTTAACGTGACAACACTGAAGAAATGACACTTTGCTACAATGTAAAGTAGTGAGTGTACAGCTTGTATAACAGTGTAAATTTGCTGTCCCCTCAAAATAACTCAACACACAGCCATTAATATCTAAACCAATGGCAACAAATTTGAGTACACCCCTAAGTGAAAATGTCCAAGTCTAGCCATTTTCCATTCCCCGATGTCATGTGACTCGTTAGTGTTACAAGGTCTCAGATGTGAATGGGGAGCAGGTGTGTTAAATTAGGTGTTATCGCTCTTACTCTCTCATGCTGGTCAGTGGAAGTTCAACATGGCACCTTATGGCAAAGAGGATCTGAAAAAATAAATTATTGTTCTACATAAAGATGGCCTAGGCTATAAGATTGCCAAGATTGACCATGCAGTGGTTTAACATGACAGGTTCCACTCAGAATAGGCCTCGCCGTGGTCAACTAAAGAAGTTGAGTGCACGTGCTCAGCATCATATCCAGAGGTTGTCTTGGGGAAATAGCCGTATGAGTGCTGCCAGCATTGCTGTAGAGGTTGAAGGGGTGGGGGGGACGGCCTGTCAGACCATATGCCGCACATTGCATCAAATTTTTTTTGCATGGCTGAAGTCCCAGAAGGAAGCCTTTTCTAAAGATGCGACTATGTTTCAAAAAAAGAAGTAGAACAGGGTGGGGCTTTAATTGTGCCCCAACCCCTACACACACTCTTCTAAAGATGATGCACAAGAAAGCCAGCAAACAGTTTGCTGAAGACAAGCAGACTAAGGACATGGATTACTGGAACCATGTTCTGTGGTCTGATTAGACAAAGATAAACTTATTTGGTTCAGATGGTGTCAAGCGTGTGTGGCAGCAACCAAGTGAGGAGTAAAAAGTCAACTGTGTCTAGCCTACAGTCAAGCATGGTGGTGGGAGTGCCATATTCTGGGGCTGCATGAGTGCTGCCGGCACTGGGGAGCTACAGTTCATTGAGGGAACCATGAATGCCAACATGTACCGCGACATACTGAAGCAGAACATGATCCCCTCCCTTCGGAGGCTGGGCCACAGGGCAGTATTCCAACATAACAACCCCAACACACACCTCCAAGACGACCATTGCCTTGCTAAAGAAGCTGAGGGTAAAGGTGATGGACTGGCAAAGCATGTCTCTAGACCTAAACCCTATTGAGAATCTGTGGGGCACCCTCATATGGAAGGTGGAGGGCCACAAGGTCTCTTAACATCCACCAGCTACGTGATGTCATCATGGAGGAGTAGAAGACTCCAGTGGCAACCTGTGAAGCTCTGGTGAACTCCATGCCCAAGAGGGTTAAGGCAGTGCTGGAAAATAATGGCGGCCACACAAAATATTGACACTTTGGGCCCAATTTGGACATTTTCACTTAGGGGTGTACTCACTTTTGTTGCCAGTGGTTTGGACATTAATGGCTGTGAGTTGAGTTATTTTGAGGGGACAGCAAATATGCACTGCTATACAAGCTGCACACTCACTACTTTACATTGTAGCAAAGTGTAATTTCTTCAGTGTTGTCACATGAAAAGATGTGAGGGGTGTACTTACTTTTGTGAGATATTGTATATGGTCATACGGAAGGCCAAATAAGAATTTCATTCAATTATCCAATAGCAAACATAATTTACATTGTTCCAATGGTTGGCAAATGAGCAGACAGTGGTTACACACTGAATTTCAACTTTCTGTTTTTGTTATTAAGAAGCTCAAAGAGGAGGTGAAAGTTTGACTTAATCTGTTCAGAAGAATGAGGTGTGAATATATTTAGGGAAGCAATACTTCATCATATGTTGCGAACAGCATATTCCAAGTAAGAATAGAGACTTGTTTTTTTTTTTTTTATTAGCTCATTTGGCCGTCACTCAAAATTAAATCTTGTAGGTCAGCAAGAAATAAATGCATCGCTACTACACTGCTCATAGGAATTTCACATATTTATAAGAGAAGTATGGCTTTCTTTTTTATTTTTGATTCGTACTTACCTAGGTGGATGCAGCATTGGTCCAATGCTGCATCTGCCCCCTGGCGCCTCTGCACTGAAAACCGAGAGATCGAACATCGTCGATCACTCGGTTTTCAGAGCTTCATGAGCAGAGAGCTGCAGACTGTCAGTCACAGCTATCTGCTCAGCTCCCTCCTAGCTGATTGGAGCGCTGAGCTGTGGAGGGGCGGGGAGCGACCGTCTCAGGCTCTCTGAGGCTCGCTAGGAGGCTGAGACGCAGTGCCGGGACAAGGTCATCCAGCGCCCAGGGCAAAGATGCCAAACCGTGCCCCCCTTTCCCTTAGGGTTAGGGTCAGGGTGCCCCCTACCCCTGCAATAGACCATTGCGCCAGGGGCAGCCGCCCCTCCTGCCCACCGCTTTTCCCGGCCCTGCTGAGATGGGTATCAGTCCAGGCATCTGGTGGATCCAGGCATCCATTGTCAAGATGACGCGGATCATGGACTGATTTCTGTGACGTCAGCAGAGAGTGGACTTCAGTCCGCTCTCCACTGAAAACAGGTCACGGGAGTGTAAAACAAACTGCACTCCTGTGATCCATAGGGGAAGTACAGCTAAATAGTGAGAATCATTTACAGTACAGAACTGAAAACTAAAAACTTTTCAAATTCAGGAGCATGTACCCTTGATTTATCTTGCTGAAGACTTTTCATTCATTAGTATTAGAAAAGAAAAATATGTGGTCCCCTTAAACCAGAGCAACCTGGATACGATTCAGTCCTTAAATTAAAGCGGTTCTTCACCCTAATGGGGAAGTTCCGCTAATCTGATCCATCCCCCCCTCCGGTGCCACAATCGGCACCTTTCAGTGGGGAGGGGGGTGCAGTTACCTGGATAATCCAGGTATCTGCACCCACTTCCGGGCAGACCGCCGCAGACCCCCGCAGACGCCCCCCTCCCCCCCCCCCGTTGTGTTCTGGGAAACACACAGTTCCCAGGACACAGCGGGGACCAGAAGAGACGCGCAGCGCGACTCGCGCATGCGCAATAGGGAACCGGGCAGTGAAGCCGCAATGCTTCACTTCCCGATTCCCTGACAGAGGATGGCGGCAGGGGCAGCAGAGAGACGAGCGATCGCTCGTCATCTGTCGCCGACATCGCTGGACCCTGGGACAGGTAAGTGTGATTTTATTAAAAGTCAGCAGCTGCAATATTAGTAGCTGCTGGCTTTTAATATTTTTTTTTTAGGTGCAGAACCACTTTAATGTTTGTGAAAGCGCCATCATCAGAACACTGCTTAAAAAAATGCACCTGAAGATGTTCCCCCATACTAACATAGCATTACACCAATCATAAAATATTTCTACTCTGTAGCAATATGTACATTATATGTTATATTCGGAGCTATTAGGTCGCCAGAGTCACGCTACTCTTTATTAGACCACCCAATATACATAGTCGGACATAGAAGATCATCAATAAATGTCTTTCTCCATAAAGAGGAACATGTGTAAGATATGTTTTTTGAATACAATTATATTTTTACTAAATCTATACGTCTCTTAAAGTCCCTTGGGCACTCCAGTTTTGTGTTTGAGCTGTGTCTCAGAATCTGTTCCGGGCTAGCAACAATAAATGCTGGAACTTGTAGTTCTACAAAGTGACACAGTTAAAGTTTCCCAGACATCTGTCTCCACGACCTTCTCAAACCACGCTGACAGACATCCCTCTATCAGGACCCTTCTCGCTGACAAAAATCTCTTCCAATGGAACCCACCTGGCTGACAGTCATCTCTTCCCATGGACCCCAGCCACTGGCATTCCCCCTTGCCAAAATAAAAAGGTAGCAGTGCTCTACCTCCCAATGTTTATGGGACTGGAAACATTTATTCCCATGGACCCCCCCAGCGGACACACATTCTCCCCCGATACAAATCGCTCCACAACCTATTGACATTCTTACCTGCCCAAAACTATCCTTAGCCACCTCACTCCCTTTACGCACATTCATTCCTGGCCTTCGAACCTTCATGTAAGTACACGTCTGTACCACCTATCCCTATTTCTAGTCCACGCCACAAAAATTACACTCCTTTTTTGAGCATATTGCACACTGTATTATCTTGTGCACTTCTTTACTGCACATTCTGTCTGCTCTCATATCCTCCACCATTCTTTCCTGAAAGTGCTACTCATGGTCATACTCTGCGCACTCATCTGCAGATTATGTTGCTCAATGTCATATCATCTGCACTCTTCTCCTGCATATACTGTCTTTTGTCTTACTCTCGGCACTTGTCTTCTACATGTTTTGCCCGCTGTCATAACCTTTGCATACCTTTCTTGCACATATTGCCTGCTGTAATATCCTGCACATTCCTCTCCTGCTCAGTGTTATACCCTAAACACCCTTCTCCTGCACATACTGTCTGCTCTCATAACCTCTCTATACACGCTATTCAGGGTCATATCCTCCACACTCCTCTCCTGCACATACTGCCCTACATTATAATTTGCACACTCCTGCACATACTGCATTATGCCATACTTTACACATCCCTCTACTGCACATACTCCCCTTAGTCATACCATCTGTACTCCTATTTTGTACATACTGCCTGCTGTTATACCATTCAACTCAGTGGCGGCTGGTGGTAACTTTCTTTGTGGGGGGTGGCAAATAGTGCATCCACAGCCATCCCATCAGTCGGGTCATCAGTCGGGTCCAGAGCACTTACCCCATCTATGGTAGGGACATCAATCACAGGCAGCAGGCATCACAGGCAGCTTCCCCTTCTCTCCTCCACGGGCATCACAGGCGACGAGCATCACGGGCAGCTTTCCCTTCCCCTGTTCAGCGGCTTCCATCTCCTCCCTCCTCATCAGGGGCCACTTGGTACATTTCTCCTTTCAGCCAATCAGGAAACGGGTCTCAGTCCCGCTTCCTGATTAGCGGGGATGAGATTCAGTGTGAAAATAGCGAATATTCATTTGGTTCGCAGTGCTCTGCGCCCCAAGTCCACCCTATTTTGAAGCCTATTAGAGCCTCTGGCTCTAATCACGTGTTTCAAAACCCCCCATTGGAATTCATGCATCCAGCATCCTGGAAGGGGCCAGACGCATGGATGGGGGTGGGGGGGGAGGGCGGTGCCCTGTTTAAACTGCTTTACAGCACATTCTGCCAACTATCACACCCTGCACACTCCTCTCCTGCCTGATGTCATACCCAACACACTCCTCTCCTTTACATACTATCTGCTTACATATTCTCTCCACTCCTCTCCTGAACATGCTATTCACAGCCATACACTTCATATTACTCTTCTGCACATCCTGCCTGCCATCATACCTCCCAGATTTCATTCTTGTATATTTTGCCTACTGTCATACCCTACATACTCCTCTCCTGCACATACTGCCTGCAGTCATACCCTCTGCTTTGCTCTTACACATACTTACCATGCTCCTATCCTCTGTACTCCTCTCCACCACACATACTGCTTGCTCTCATACCCTATGCCAGTGATGGCGTACCTTGGCACCCCAGATGTTTTGGAAGTACATTTCCCATGATGCTCATGCACTCTGCAATGTAGTTGAGCATCAAGGGAAATGTAGTTCCAAAACATCTGGAGTGCCAAGGTTCACCTTCACTGCCCTATGCACGCCTTTCCTGTATGTACCACTCTAATACTCTCTGCACACCTCTATTGATCATACTAGCCACACTGCTGCCCTCTGCACATCCTCTAGCCATTATGCCCAACATATTAATTTCCCCAACCTTATCCATTCTAGAACAAGCACAAGTTTGCTAGTATTCATTAAAAAAAAACCTGGTGTCTAAATACTACTTTGTAGTAGACTCTTATGCCTTGTACACACGGTCGGACATTTCAGCAAAATCCATCTGATTTTTTCCTGACGGATTTTGTGCCAAACTTGTCTTGCATACACACAGTCGCACAAAGTTGTCGGAAAATCCAATCGTTCGGAATGAGGTGAAGTTCATTACTTTAGCACATTAATGCTCTGAAGATGCTAGTAAACATTCAATAATGTGTCCAAATATACACAAATGAATATAAAAAAATATATCATAATGTGCTAGTATAAAAATAAATGTCCCAAGGATCTTCTCCAAAATCTGTGAACAATGTTACCAAGTGCAGAAAAGAGCACTTGCAGTCCGTCACCAGAGGTATAAAGATCCTCCACCTTTATGCACTCACCAGACAGCTGAAATACATCGGCGTGTATAATAACTTATCCTGTGTATCCATGCACTCTCCTCTGCACTCCAGCCTCAAGCCATGAGAGCAAACTCCTAGACAAAAAAGCTCACACGGAGCTCAGAGATTAAGTAAATGGTGAAGTAATTGAATTAATAAAACCGCCAGCACAAATATCTAAAACATCCATGTGTTAAAATAAACAGTCCGGACTCACAACGATGTCAGAAACGGCAGCGTGACACCAGCACATAAGGTCCCTCCCAATGCGTTTTGTGAACATGTAAGTCCTCAGGAGATACGTCTACAGCTAACATTAGTGCTACATCTCTAAATAACCTGTCAGCACAGAAAAAGACAATAATTACTGGTACTATTTTGCTGTAGATACCACAATTAGGTACGGGCGCCATTTTCCTGTAGACCCCCAGCAAAAGAAAAGCACCAGGGCCATTTTGTTCTAGGTCACACAACTGGCTACAGGCACCATTTTACTGTAGATGCCCAACATAAAAGAAGATAATAAAAATCAGCACCATTTTCGCCATTTTCATATATGAATAACATAACTAACCATAGATGCCGATTTACTGTAAACCAAAATAGTCACAATTTTACTATAAAAATACAACTCAAAAGAAGCTATGCCAATCAGCTTTCTATTTACTATGAACCATAAAAGCGGTTGTTAATTAACTCAAAATCGATTAGAATAAGAACAAAATAGAAGGGCAAAATTTATAACAAATATCAGCATACATAGGTTGTCGGACAAAAGCCAAAACCATAATGCCAATTCATCCAAGGAAAGCAGGTTATTTGCAGAAATAAAAAGTAAAAAAACATGCCATACATATGAATAAATATAAACAATAAAAAATATCAAATAGCTGATAATAAGAAAGATATAAAAAATAAATGAACTATTATCAAAGCAATTGATATCATTGTCAATATTGAGACCTCCAGGTACCAATGTACCCATCACATATATCCACATAGTCTCCAACATTGACACTGTCCTATGTTTGTTACACCCCCCCCCCCCCCCCTCCAGTGTGGCCAGATCTTATCAATCCCAACAAATTTGATAGCTTTGGTATCCTTGCAGTGATATTCCCTAAAATGTGCTGAGAGTTAATGATCTTTAAACCTTTCCTAATGTTGTAAAGGTGATCTCTCAAACGGTCTCCTTCACGAACACGCCAGCAGGTAAGCTACATATTTAGTAATGCAGGTAATGAAGGAATTCATTTGTTAAGAAATTCCTGTAGCTGCTGATAGGAATCAATCCTATTGAGTCGAAAACTCCCTAATTTGCAAATCATACATTTGTTATTGGAAAAAAACAAAAACTTTCATATTGGAACATAAAGAAATCTCCTTTAGGGGATAAATAATCTTAGGGGCTATTTTGTTTCTTTAGGAGGGTGCTTTACATAAAATAACCTGGGGATTCTTAGGCAATTACTTACCTAGAATCCACTCACTTCTCAAGCTACATCAGTGTTCTTTGATAATCCCCCTGACCTGCATATGTTGTATGGAAAAGGTTGTGATAAAAGGGCAAGTAACATCAATACTCAGTATATTTCTCCAAGTACCTAAAAGCCCTTCCCTACTGATACCAGCTACTTGCTGTATTGTGGTATTCAAAGTGATCTCATCATACCCCTTCTCCAAAAACCTGTTTTTTAGAACATCTGCTTGAGCAAAATGATCGTCCATGTTGTTACAATTATGCCTCATTCTTACAAACTGTCCCTTTATGTGTAGCATAGAGTTAATGTACACCACTCTAAATATATATTCCAAATAATTGAAATGTGCTATCATGCAATTACAAAATGTATATAATATGATAGCACGCTGCATGTATGTGAAATATATATTTAGAGTGTTTGATGTACATTACCTATGTTACACGTAAGTGCTGTGAGTATATATACATATGAGTAGCTGCATTGCTTACCTGTTAAAAAAAAAAGTCAGGTCAATCTTAAAGAGGAAGTAAACCCTGATGAGTTTACTTCCTCTTTCATTCCCTGCAAAGGCAAAGCATAATGGACAACTATGCATCACATAGAGCCCATTATGTGTCACTTACCTGACACAGGAGCCAGCGAAGTCGCCGCTGTCCCCTGTAGTCCGCTGCATCCATCTTGCTGGTAGCGTCTCGCAGCTCCGCCGCTGTCATTCGGCGAAGCCGCGATGACGTCACTCCCGCGCATGCGCACGGGAGTCGACACGCGCGGCAGCTCCATTCTTGGAAATGCCGCGCTCAGTGCGCCTTAATCTAGGCTTACCTGTAGGTCAAAGTGGTTTGTAAGAGTTTACAACCACTTTAAGCCCATGTGGAGATAATTGAGAATCTGTCTGCAGGTAAAACAGCATATGTTTCACGTGTATGTATTGCTTTGTCTAGGGTTCAGCTTTACCCAGTGTTTCTTATAAATAGAAGTTGCAGCATATATAGCAGTATATCTATAGCCCCATACACACTATCAGATTATCTGCTGATTTTTTCCATCAGATTTACCAAACACATATAATATGAGGTCAAACCTTGGGAGTTTCAATGTGTATGCAATCAGGCAGGCCCTTCTACTACATGGTTTTGGTAAAGCTGAAGGAAAAAATCAGCAGACAATCTGAGCCCCAGTGTGTATGGGGCTTATGACCACACTAACTGCCAGGGTAACTAAACTTGTGATCCCAAGGCTACCATCCAATACTTAGTGTTGAAATCACTGCAGAAATATCCTCTGCAGTATGCTCAGAAAACCATTTTCTCTCCAGCTGTATCCTCTCATGTTTAGCTAATGTGTTGTAATTAGCATATATGAAATGTTTATGGAATAATTTGATGGATTAGAACAGCCTCTTTCACTAGTGAGCAGTTATTCTTTCCTTTATCGTGAACAAGTTCTGTAAAGCTATTAAAGTCCATGTTTGGGTTGAGGATTAAAATGTTAAATCACAAAATCAGAGAGAAAAGCCTTAAAGGAAGACTTTAACAAGCATAAATCAAGTATATATATATACACAAGCATGGATGCAATGACTGTTTTGTTCTCCTAAATCAATCTAAAAGAATCCCTGAACATAATAATTGTTGTTTGTTTGTTACATGGTATAGAACAGCCAAGCAATGAACACCGCATCTGTATATATATATATATATATATATATATATATATATATATATATATATATATATATATATATATATATATATATTACACTTTTCATAGCGTGCCCAAATTTGATCATCAACACCAAAGCACAATAAAGCTCTGCTCAAGATTTGATTTTTTTATGCTCTGTGCTTCACTTTAGTAAATACAGGGATGGCATATGCAAGTTGAAACCTGCCCACATCAATTTTAAGCATCTCATGGTTTTAAGTGTCTTTTACGTATTTCAATATTCATTGGTTATCTATAAGGATAAATGTTACATGTTTTTATTTCACATTTTTTCTTAATTTTTTTTTGCTAAGATAGTAGCAGATAAAACAGATTTTGGCATATTTATAAATAAAGGCAACATCTTGGCACAGTGCTTCCCACACGTTTGGTAGTTTAGTCCTGGTTGGTGGCATAGGTACAAGGTGGAAAACATTTTTTTCATCCAGACCCTTTCCATTGGGGGTTGAAAAGGCTACCTAGAAATATCCAAATTCATTGTCACTGTCACCTTAAGCAAGTGTTAGGCTAAATAATTTATCCAGGTGAAGAGGAGAGGGGATATACTGGGAAAGCCAGATAAGTTATAGTAATTCGGGATTTGTTGTGAAAATGGGCTTATGAGTCCAGGTGAGGGATGCACCCCGTTGGGGTCAGGAATGCACCACAAGGTAGTGGACCTTGACTGCTGTGGATGGAGCACTAGGTGATTTAGGAAAGCAAGTATTCTGGAGCACCAACACAGATCACACTGGGAGCTAGAGCATGAGATTTCCCAGGGCACGGAATCTAAGTGCCAGAGGGTGGTCACCAGAGGCCCCTAGTGGTGGGGATGGATTTAGCTGCAGTCTAGCTCCAGGTCGCAACCCCCAGGGCCCCCCAGCGCAGGCTAACGGTACACTACAAGAAGGTAGAGGGGAAGCAGCAGACTGCGACAACAAAGAATAGTCAAGATTGCCAAAGGCCGAGGCAAAGAGCAAGTAAGGATAGTCGAGGAACACACCAAAGTTGGGATATGATTCAGACAAAGATAGTCAAGAACAAGCCAAGATTGGTAACTAGAATCAGAGGTAGAACACACAGCAAGGAGCACAACACACACAATATTGATCGGCAGGGCTGACTAGCAGTGCACAGGTTAATATAGTGACCCCTGATAGGGCCTGGGGTGGAGTCATGCTTTGAGGAGAGATTACTTAGGCAGCCAGGTGAAGGGCGGCTGGTCTCTAAGCTGAACACATGGAGAGGTAAGCTGACAGACAATCATTACTGCGGATCCATGGCAGAGTTTAGGGGCATTAAGGTATAGAAGGTACTGAGATTGGCATATGTTAACTGTAGGAACGGTTATATGAACTGAAGAAGTCTGCAGCAGTGGGTACATGAATAGGGATCAGGGCCTGGGTGATATCTTGTACCAGCGCTCAGATGTCTACTTTAGAGGCTGTCTAAGCTGGCTTTTGTTTGCTTCAAGTGGGTTTTGCATTCCCATATAAGTCTATATGGAAGGTTGGTTATTGTCTCACTTCTTCCGAAAGACATTCTGGCTTCAGTAGATGTTTGTGATACCTACTTGCATATTTCTATGTTTCTTCCCTATCAATGCTATCTGCATTTTGCAGTGGGTGATCAGCATTACCAATTTGACATCCTTTCTTTTTGCCTGTCCACGGCCCCCAGGGTTTTCCTAAAGTTGCTTGCCCTGGTCTTATCTCTGCTCCATGCTCGAGGGATTCATGTTTTCAGGTAACTAGACAATCTCTTGCTGAAAGGAAGGTTCCCCCTTTCCCTGTCAGCCACTGTCCATGATCAACCAGCAGAAGTCATTGCTGAAACCGTTTCAGAGATTGGAGTACTTGGACCTAACATTAAAGGCAGCCCTATTCAGGATCTTTCCACCCTGGAAAAAACTTTTGCCCCTCAGCTCTTATACCTGGGCTCCCAGGGACTTAAAAGAAGACCATCACTTTGTGCCTGCATGAGGTCTTGGGTCTTGCAGTTTGAGGCTATGCCATATGCCCAGTTTAGCTGCAGGCTAATGCAACCTAACTCTCTGACAGTGAGGGACAAACAGACCCAGTCCTTGGAGCGTCCCAGTGGGTCTGACCAATTGCAACAAACTAGACCAAGAGTTTACGATTCGAAGCAGATTCCTGGCAGACTGTTTGTTATTCCTTCTGCATTCTCTGTTTAATTGTCTGGTCCACCATTCCTGCTGCTTAGGTGCATGGCTTTTGAAATCCAGGTCTTAAAAGGGGGGGGGGGGAAGCAGGTTAGGAAGTCAACTTCTTGCAAAGTTTACCACTGAACCTGCATGAAGCAAGCATGGGAAATTTCATCCTAAGAAGAACTCTGTGGGAATATCCTGTTCTTCCTCCAGTCTGGTCTTGTTCAGCATTTGGCCTTGATTACCACCAAAGGGCATTTCTGAGTCCTAGTCACTCTATTTCCAAGATTGTTGGCCTCTTATTTCTTAGCTATGGCCTTTGTACAGGATGTAGTCTCTGTGTGACCTTAACCTGTTTTAATCGACTCTTCAGAAGACCATTGAGAGGGGGGACTCAAACAGTATCAGTCTAGGCAAAGAGGCCATGCAGCTGCAGAAATGGCCACTTGGGTGCCAAAATTTTAATCTGGTGCCGTTCCTTTTTTACGTCACCAACAGTGTCACAGCCAGTGCCCAGTAATTTAAACTTACAGGGAAACTGTGACAAATAAGCACCAGCCCTACTCACTAAAGCTGAGGTTCTCGGAAGATGGTTCCCAACAGACACACATGGGAATAGATACAAAATTTAGAAATGTGCAGCGCTCTCATACAGTATTGCAAATAAATGTATGTTGTATTCTTTGAAATGACAAAAAATAAAGTCCAACAAAATAACCAATATCAATTTACATCCCAAAATTGTCCATACATAAAAAAAAAAAATTTAAATTCTTCCAATGGTGTATTAGTATCCACACATAATTCTCTGTGCTCATAGACACGATATATGAATCGAAATCCACACTCGATCCTCAGTGCTCTAAACGTGTTGCTTACAGACTACCACCATCACTTCCACACTGTGCACAATATATAATCTCAACAGGTTCGGGACCTCTAAATGATGAGAGTTTGCATGAGCTCATATTCAACCACACCATACACTGGCTTAGTGCTCCCGGAATGAAACTCTGAAGGCTATATACCTTTTCCCTCAATGCAGACATAGAGAAACAGACCTGATCTAAATGTTCTCCGCACATGGGAATAGAGAGGCAAGATCCAGGGAATATGCTGCTTTGCTAGTCTTCATCAATTCGGTGGGCATACCCCTGACCTTGAACCAGTAAAAACTCTTCAGTTAACTCAAAGCATTGCATATCAGTGCCTAGGTGAGTGCCTTTAGCAGAGTCCAGTGTTACACTTTTGGTAGGTAAAGAGTGCATTTTTTATCTATCCATCAGACCATAAAGAGGGACAACTGAGGAGGCAAAAGGGACAGGGGGATTGGATTTCAAAACAGGAACAATCCTTCCAAACAAGGGACAGTTGGGAGTTATGTGACCCTGGTTGATGCCTAAACAAAGATGATGCTGTTCTGGAGAGAAAATCAGATGAAGACATTGGGGGTTATTTACGAAAGGAAACTCCACTTTGCACTACAAGTGCACTTGGAAGTGCAATCGCTGTAAATCGGAGGGGGATATGCAAGGAAAATATAAAACAGCATTTTAGCTTGCACATGATTGGATGATAAAAAATTCAGCAGAGCTTCCCCTCATTTCAGATCTAACCCTCCGATTTACAGCGACTGCACTTCCAAGTGCACTTGCAGTGCCCTTGTAGTGCAAATTGGATTTGCCTTTCGTAAATAACCCCCAATGTTAGGGAGAGTATTGTGACCTCTGTAATGTTCTTGTAAGAGTAATGTTCTTTAGCAAGGAACGTTCATTCCAAATGAATAATTATGCTACCAAAATTAGTGTGTGCTATAAATTTCTTCCAGCACTGCTCCTGTTTCTTCTTGCTGGAGGCTGCCAATTTGCTGAAGCCCAGAACCCCTGAACAGCGGCAAATCATAAAGTGGGACTAAACCCATCAATTTAATGGTTTCAAAAAACAGCAACATTCCAGGAATGTCAAGATTGCTAACTGTCACATTTGCTTGTGTCCTCAACCAAGCTGTCAAACCATCAAATGGCTGGTGTCATAACTGATTAGCATGGCATTTGCAGATTGCCAAAAAAACAAAAACAAACAGAAGCAGCTTCCTTGGCTGTAAAGGATAGGAGGGTTTAAAGCATCAGAGTGGCCTCTGCAAACTATGGCAGTGCCTAAAAGTGCCAAAAAATGCAGACCAACTGAGCATGTGTCCGCTGTGTACTGCGCATGCGCCGCGAGTCCAGGTTCTAGCCCCACCATCCAAGTGGACATAGAGTTGGAATAAAAAGAGCCGAGCGCAGCGAGGCCATGCCCGAAGCGTGGCGAGTGGCCCTCTAATATCGGCAGCCCTATGTCCGCTTGGATGGTGGGGCTACCAACTCGACGCACGGTGCAGGCGCCGTTCATCTTCGGAGATTTTCCGAAGCTCCTTCTACTTCGTATTGCGCAAGCGCTGCGCCTGCGCAGTACGGGGCGGACAGTAACCGATGGCCGGACGCTATATGCCAGAACACCGGCAGACATTGAGTCCACCGGACCCGCTGATTGGCTCCCCCCGCTGGCCAATGGGAGCGAGCACCCACAAAAGCGATTTCCCGAGCCAACGTACAGCTACGGCAATTTGCAGAATCGCGCCACCTTGCCGCAGTATAATGTCGGTGGTCAGTGGTTAAACAGCATAAACATTTATTTTTAATGTTTTACATAGCTATACCTGCAAAAGGGGCCAGCATGAAATGATCTAGCAGGACTTGGTTTTCTGACCAAAGTTCCGTTTTAACTGTGAAAATATTAAATATACTAACAGAAATATCTCCTAAACCTATACGGTTTAGGAGATATTTGCCCGAAGACAGGCACCGTTGTCTACGGCGCATGCGCCGTAGACAGCGGTGCGCAGGCGCACTGAGCGCGGCATTTTCAACGACGGAGCTGCCGTGCGTGTCGGCTCCCGTGCGCATGCGCGGGAGTGACGTCATCGCGGCTTCGCCAAATGACAGCGGCGGAGCTGCGAGACCCATCGAGAAGATGGATGCGCTGGACTACAGGGGGACAGCAGTGACTTCGCTGGCTCCTGTGTCAGGTAAGTGACACATAATGGACTACTTTGCGATGCATAGTAGTCCATTATGCTTTGCCTTTGCAGGGAATGAAAGAGGAAGTAAACTCATCAGGGTTTACTTCCTCTTTAATACTATAATAGTGACATACTGTATGTTTCAGTGTCCTGTGAAGTGACCTTGACAAGACAGTAAGGATTGCATTAGTAAGAGATCATGGAAATGTGAGTGGCTGACAATCCAACGATCCAAGTCTTCCTGTCCTAATTTGTCCATTTCCTTTCCCGCACTAGCCTAGCTCAGTAAACATTATAGTTAGCTCCAGACTGTCAGCAGCTGTTCTTTTTAGCCTGAGATGGTTCTTGGAGTCAGTCGTGAGAACATAAAGTTTTCATTCCTATGGCAATGATGTCAGGGAAAACTCACCCGTTAAGGGTTATTGCCTTCAGTGTCACAGACACTTCGAAGTTGCAAGATCTTTGTTCCCTCTGTCCTAATGACTCTTGAAATAACTGAAGATAACCAAACATCTGCATAGTTTATCCCAGTTACATATTTAACCTTCATTAAAAGGCAATTATTTAAATGCCAAAAACAAAGCAAGTCATAAAAAATGAAATGTGTTATTGCAGGATAATGTCTTTTATTTTATCTTTACACAGATATATATGTTAAAAAAAAGTAAAAAAAATATATATGTTAAAAAAAAAAGAAAAAATTTGTGGGTACATAATGGGGTTGATTTACTATAACCGAAGAGTGCAAAATCTGGTACAGCTGTGCATGGTAGCCAATCAGCTTCTAACGTCAGCTTATTCAATTAAGCTTTGACAAAATAAAGTGGACGCTTATTAGTTTCTATGCAGAGCTGCACCAGATTTTGCACTCTTCAGTTTCACAAGGCCCCTTTCACACATGCGGACATTATGTCCGTATTTCATCCATCCGTTTGCGGATGAAATACGGACATACATGCATTCCTATGGGATAGCGGGTGTCTGCGGATGAACATCCGCAGACACCTGATATCGTCCGCCTCCGCTACTGTCCGATTCTGCAGACGGAGGAAAATCCTATTTTTCTATCCGTCTGCAGAGCAGATTGGATGAACACGGACAGACGGTCCGTGTTCATCCGATCCCCCATAAAGGAGAACGGAGAGCTGACAGGGCGGTCCCTGCACGGTGTGCAGAGACCGCCCTGTCCGCCGCCAGCTCAGCGGGGACAACGGAGCGATCCCCGCTGAGCAAGCGGATCATTACAGGGGGCGGATCATTACTGATCCAGATCGCTCCGTTGTTCCCGCTGAGCCGGTGGCGGACAGGGTGGTCTCTGCACACTGTGCAGGGACCGCCCTGTCAGCTCTCCGTTCTCCTCTATGGGGGATCGGATGAACGCGGACCGTCTGTCAGTGTTCATCCGATCTGCTCTGCAGACGGATAGAAAAATAGGATTTTCCTCAGTCTACAGAATCGGACAATAGCGGAGGCGGACGATAGCGGCTGTCTGCGGATGTTTATCCGCAGACACTCGCTATCCCATAGGAATGCATGTATGCCCGTATTTCATCTGCAAACGGATGGATGAAATACGGACATAATGTCCGCATGTGTGAAAGGGGCCTAAAGGGAGCAAATTTTTAAATCAGCAAATCTGACATACAACAAATATTGATTGCAGGTAAATCATCCCACTGTATGCACTTTAAAACAACAGTAACTGATTCATCAGCAGTGAATGTTTAGTGAAAGTGACATTTACTGCTTTATAAACAAGTTCCTAAATGAAAACACCAAAGGGTCTATTAAAAAAAAATTTATTCATCCTGCAAAACTACATGCACATTCAATCTTGGTGAATGA
Organism: Lithobates pipiens; assembly: GCF_037356315.1. Lineage (NCBI taxonomy): Eukaryota > Metazoa > Chordata > Amphibia > Anura > Ranidae > Lithobates > Lithobates pipiens. The sequence goes on along the minus strand of NW_027507685.1, from coordinate 4,303,044 downwards.
CAGCAAAATCAAATGTAACTAGGCTATGTTCTCTCCAGATCAGATGTTATTCATTCATAATAAGAAGAACTTATATCAGGAAAATAGTGTATTAGATAGAGCTGATGATCATAGTACTTTCTATGATCATAAGCTCCATCAAGTGGCCATATTGCTGTATTTTCCTGATTCATTCTATTCCTATGAATGAATACCATCCTGGAGAGAAACAAGAAGAATTAATTGTTAGCATTTGCACAGAACAAACGTACATACAGCTTTGCAGAACAAATATCTCTGCATTTTTTTAATAAATACACCCTTAAGTTGGCACCATTATTTCATGAAATGAACAAGCATTTTAGGTACTGGATAATGATATTACCAAAACATGTAATCATAATATATGACAATACAAAAAAAGTAAAATGTAGCTAATTAAGTCATACCAAGTATTTGAAGTAACAGAAAAATCAACATACTATTTTTTTTTTCTAAAGGCCGGTTTTTCCAACCATACCTGGCAAGTCTCTAATATACCCAGGCCTGCTATAGCCAATATGTAGGATCTCCTGCATTGCTCAGACCTCGCTGGCATTTACAGCAACCAACTCTGCATAATCTGCTTTTTTAGTACTAGGAATGTGAGTGAACATAGCACCAATTACTCTGCAGAAGTTGGTGCAGACAGGGAGTGCTTACTATTTTACAAAGAACTATCTTTGATAGGTTCATAGGGCCATTTTTGAAGAGCTGAAAGAACCAGGTTTAGGTCCCAGAGAGTCTATAAGCAACACCTTGTATAAAGGCTTCCACCAAGGAAAGAGGCACGTGCTAGGGCTGAAATCAGGCCTTGCTAGCACTCAAGGCCAACTGATATTGCAGACCCTCTTAAGGAAAAGGCAGGATGCATCCCAATTAAAATTTCCTAGGATGAGATGTTTGTGCCTCACACCATGTGAAGGAAGTGCTCTCAGAACAATGGTAGATCTGGCAACAGATGGATTTCCTAGCTTTTAAAAGCATAGGAATTTTGCCTGGGCTTCAATAGTCATGCTGTTAAAGTCAGTGACCGTGAACCAGAGAGGTAAACCAGTCTTTGGGGTAAAGATCCAGGTGATGGTGAAGAGCACATGGAGTGTCTACCAGACGTCTGATGAGGTTTGAGTACAACATCTTCCTGGGTTTCACCAGAGAATCCACTGCTATCCTTTGGATGTAGAGACAAACTTAATCAGTTTGTTAATATATATGGAAGCCAGGAGATTGACATCTAGTGTTCCCCACCTGTGAAAAAGATCTTCAAACACCTCTGATTGAAGAGACCATTTTCCTAAGTCCAGACGTTGTTGAATAAATAGTGGTGGAACGTGATGTTCTGTCCAAGCCAGAATCTTGTCGGCTTTTCATTGAGCGAGAATTCTGATTCCTCCCTGATGGTAGATGCATGCCATCTGACTTAATATGGTTTTGTATTTGAAAGGTCGTCCAGCATTGACAAGATAACCAAATTGCTTTATAACTCCAGTATGTTGTTAAGGAAACAAGCTACATGCAGAGACCAAGTTGCCTGGAACTGAGAATACAGAAGTACTTTGACGGACTCTACCATGAACTCCCGAATCTTCATGCAAAAGGGGAGAGGGCTCCTGGACTACAGAGTCTGAACATGGAAAAAAAAGTCAGATTTGTGTCTTGTAGAAGAAAAACCCTGGATTGAGCAATACCTAGAAGGAGACCTAGATACTTCAAGCAAAGATCCAGTTCCTGTGCAGACTTATGGGGATTCATGATCCAACCCAATGTCAGTAGAGACTGAATAGTATGTTGAGCATTGACTGATTGTCTGTTCCGTCTGTTTCCTCAGTAAGAGGTCATCTAGGTATTTCACTACGAGAATTTACTGTGAGGGTACCAAGGCTAGCATAAACCAACCAAAAATGCAAAAAAGAAAGTGCAGCACAAACCACCATATGATAAACTAAATGTCATAAAACAACATACATTAATAATAATATACCGATAGACTGTGCATTAATAGCCCAAATCAATAAGACATGTACATAACACCAGATGTATGGCATAAATGCGTGATAAACCCAAACTATAACTCAAAATATAACAAAATGAATCATAAATGCATATCATATGTTAATCCATGCATAAAGTCCATAAAGTAAAAAGAGAAAAATCTATACAGAAAGGCTAGCACAGGTGGACTGGACATGCAAGGTGAAGTGCACAGAGCAAGCGTAAGGGCAACGAACAGGTAGAGATGCGTGCCCACAGCAAAGCGAAAGTAACACTGATGCATTGAACAGAGAGCGGCATGCAAGTAGGTATGCTAGATGTCCACAGAGGCCAGAAAGTCTCCTGGATAGATGGAGAACAATGATTAATTTGGTAGTTTCTATGTATAGCTTTGGGAACTTAAATAGAGGCATTGAAAACTTTGAGGTACCGAATGGGTCATATTTCCCCATTTTTTTGAGAACTGGAAACGGGCTTGAGCAGAAATCTTGAAACCATTCCTTTTCTAGAAACATTGCCACGATTCCCTGGGAGGGGAGTTGTGCCACAACTGCTTGAAGGTCTGTTAGTGTCTGTGGAGACGTTGGTAGCTTTAACCATATGAAGTGGGACAGAGGTAGAAAGGGAAATTCCAGCTTGTAGCCCCTGGACATAGCAGCCAAGATGCTTTCAGCCCAGTAAGTCAACTGGCATCAACCCCTTGTGAGTGGTGGTGGCGTTCTCTCAGTAGAAGGACTTTGCTCGCAGGCTTAGAAGATTTTGGTGTCCAAATTTTGGGATGGACCTACGGCCTAGATTTGGAAATAGACTGAAGCTGGCCATGCAGTAGTAGAATTTAATGTATAATTGTTTGTTTTAGGAATATTAATTTTCTAATTGTGGGGTCAAATTGATGAGTCATTAAAAAAAAAAAATGTGAAGAAACAGGACAGAACATTTTTCTTGGGCTTGAAGAAAATGTCCAGTCACTTATCAACCAGAATCCTAAATAATGAAATGTCCTTCACAGGAACAGTCAGAGTTTTCTTAAGACAGAAAAATGGTGCTGTGCACAATGGAAAGGGCCTTAAAAGGGTATTGTTTAGCAAAATGCCTGGGAGGAAAAAATAACTTGTTGGTAATAAACCAGTCACCATACAAAACCAAGTGCAGTAGCGAGTGTACTGAGAAAATGTTAACAAGTTGGGGACTTAAGAGAGCCCAGACTGGTAACCACTGAGAGAATTCAGACAAAGGTTTCTTCATATCTAGACGTGCATCTTTAAGCCTAGGAGTTATGTCAAAAGACTGAGCCTCCCCATGCACAAAGTATCCAAAAAAAGACAGATTACACTCCTCATCAATCTCTGGGGAGTGTACGCAAGCATCTGCTGGTTCATTAGACTCTGGAGGGAAAGGCATAGAACTATGCTTATGGCCCCTCTGTTCTGAGTCAGCTATCATGGTGGTGATTTTATTGATAAAATCAGACATTAAAGCGGAAAGTAAACCCATCGATCTAACAGTCTGAAAAAACAGTTACATTCCCGGCATGCCGGAAATGTTAACTGTCACATTGGTTGTGCTCTCAACCAAACTGTCAAACCATCCAATGGCTGGTGTCATAACTGATCACATGTGCAGCTTCATGGCAGTTAAAGATTAAAGGGAGGCCAAGATGGCAGCTTCCTTGGCTGAAAACGATAGTAGGGTTTACTTCCACTTTAATAGCAAAAAGAAAAGTGCATGGATCTTGTGCAATAAAATAAGGTAACATTTATTAAATAAAAGCAAACTGGTAGACTTGTGCACAACGGAAAATTTAGTTTAGTTTTGGTTCGTTGTCATTCGTAAAAATACATCATTTCGTTCTGTTATATTCGTTATGTTACGTTAATACGTTTTCGGATAATTCGTTATTATTCGTAGAGTGTCGAATTCATTAGTTCGTATTCGTTGAAATTTGCTATTTATGTATGTATAGACATTCGTGATAATGATTCGTAGTTTGGAAAATTTGTTTGTTTATTGAATCTTTTAACACACACAATGACAACGTCTCTTCTCCTCGGCTCAAATACAATACAAAAATACAACACCCTTCTCACTCAGTTCTCAGGGATGCACTTTGCCAGTAATCCATCCTCCGGCACAAAATTAAATTAGCTGATTGGACTATAAGATTTACTTTGAGCTGACCTTTTGTTTCATTAGATCTTTAAAGAATTACCGAATCATGTCGAATTAATTTGTTATATTTCTTTCGTATTCGTTGTTATTCGTTATTTTTTATTCGGACATTCGGATGCATCCGAATGATGCAAAATTCGGCCGCATTTCGATTCGTTACGAAACGAATTGCACAAGCCTACAAACTGGCAACGCAAAAGGGGAACGGTGCAAAAGGAGTTGAAGCCCACGTGCCACAGATAGTGGCAGGGCTAAGAAGTTGTTCTTCATCATGTGGCTGTTATTCCTGTAGAGCAACACCTGCCCCACTGTGCTGCTTCTACATTATAACGTTTATGTTATGGCCCCTCCCTCTAGTGGCCACTTCCTGGTATCTGTATTTTTATGAATGAAAATGTCAGTATGTAAAAGGTTTTTTGTTTTTGTTTGGATCAATCCTTACCAATAATTGTTTACAAGTAACCTTCCAGTTTGCTTATTTTGTTGATCTTTTTATGAAATAGTAGATAGTTTACTGCGGTACCCCAGTGGAGGCCACTGAAATTTTGTTTTTTAAATAAAGGACTTATCAAAAACTGTCAAAAACTGCCTACTGTCTTTTTTACACTACACTTTTTTTGGTGAATGAGTAGGAGTATTATGTACCCCATACTCATTCACATAGGGGGAGGGGGTATCTGGGGTGCCCCCTTTGTTAAAGGGGGCTACCAGATTCCCATTAGGCCCCTGCTTGCAGACCCTGGCCAGTGGTTGTGGGGAAGAAGCCTTTGTCCCCATCAACATGTAAACAAGGTGCATTAGGGGCCCCCCTACCCCAACATCCCCCTTGATGTTGAGGGCATGTGGCCTGGTATGTTTCAGGAAGGGGGGGGGGCTCGCTTGTCCCCTGCTAGGCTGCATGCTCGGATAAAGGTCCGTCAGGAATTAGAATTTTGGCGTGGGGTTTCCCTTAAAATGCACCCCTAGGGGCACCCGTTGCATCTTATTATATCAATACAGTTCTGCTCTTTTTTGATACAAGACTGACAGACCAGAGTGTTTCTTTTTTTTTCACCAGTATCCCATCTGTCAGGCTATGCCTAACCATCAACTTTTGTGTTTCTAGTTTTATCTACTCTGTTCTGTATATTGTACTGTCCCATACTGACTGTATCACTTTGTATCTGTTCATTCATACTTGCTGAATAAAATCTTTATGGGAAAAAAAATTAAATAAATGCACACCAGACTCAAAAGGCTGTTTAAAAAAAAAAAAAAGAATAATTTATTGCTAGCAATGTTTTTTTTTACATTTAGCTGTCAGCGGGGAACGCAGCTGACAGCTGATGACTCATATGTTGTTAAGGATGTGGCAGCTGGCTTCCTGGCTTGCTCCTTAACAAACATATATTCACTGGTTGTTAAGGACACTGGCAGCCCCGCTCCTTAACTGCTTGTCGACCGCCTCACGCCAATATACGTCGGCAGAAAGGCTCATACAGGCAAACTAACGTACCTGTATGTGGCCCTTTAAGAGGTGGCCAGCAGGCGCTCGCGGCAAGCTCTGTGGGCCGGGTCTCGGGTCCCGCGGACTTGATCACCACGGGAATACCCGCGATCGCCTCACGGAGAGGAAGAATGGGGAGATGCTAATGTAAACAAGCATCTCCTCGTTCTGCCTAGTGACAGTGTCCATAATCTCTGCTCCCTGTGATCGGGAGCAGAGATCAGTGATGTGTCACACGTAGCCACGCCCCCCACAGTTAGAAACACTCCCCAGGACACACTTAACCCTTACATTGCCCCCTAGTGGTTAACCCCTTCACTGCCAGTGTCATTTACACAGGAATCAGTGCATTTGTATAGCAGTGATTGCTGTATAAATGACAATGGTCCCAAAAATGTGTCAAAAATGTCCGATGTGTCCGCCATAATGTCGCAGTCATGATAAAAATCGATGATCGCCGCCATTACTAGTTAAAAAATAAATAATGAATAAAAATGCCATAAAACTATTCCCTATATTGTAAACGCTATAACTTTTACGCAAACCAATCAATAAACGCTTATTGCGATTTTTTTTTTTACCAAAAATATGTAGAAGAATACGTATCGGCCTAAACCGAAAAAAAAAATGTATATATTTTTAGGGGATATTTATTATAGCAAAATGTAAAAAATGATCTGTTTTTTTAAATTGTCGCTTTTTTTTGTTTATAGCACAAAAAATAAAAACTGCAGGGGTGATCAAATACCACCAAAATAACGCTCTATTTGTGGGGGGAAAAAAGGAAGTAAATTTTGTTTGGGAGCCACATCGCACGACCACAATTGTCAGTTAAAGCGACGCTCTGGTCAGGAAGGGGGTAAATTCTTCCGGGGCTGAAGTGGTTAAAATGGATGTAAACCTGAAAAAAAAATGTTTTAATGAAGACTTCTACCTTGTACTGTAGAGGATGTCAAGTCATCTGTGCTCAATCTTTTCAGGAAGAGTTAATCCAACTCTGAGCAAGTTTATGTTGCCACATCCCACTCTGCTGTGACTGACATCTGGTTTCTTTATCTCATGCACAGCATGAGAGCAGAGAGTGTAAACAATTCCAGCTTCACATTCCTCCTCCTTTCTTCACCAGCTCTCCCAGGATTGGCTGCTCCATACCTCAGCATGATTAGGCATGCTGAAGTCATGTGTTGCCTTTCCTGAGTTTTAACTGGATGTTACTCATCATGGGGAATGATCAGCGTGACTGAGGATTTACATGGTGAAGTCAGCTCCCAGAGCCAGCAGAAAGAGTAGGAGAGTTTAGAGGTAGCCGGGGAGTCTTGCGGGGCTCCTACTTCTGAAGGGGGGTGACATTTGCATGGTAGGGATACATGCAGGAGGCTGGCATGTATATATATACATTAACCACTTGCCGCCCGCCATATAGCAAAATGACGGCGGCAAAGTGGTTTTAATAACCTGACTGGACGTCATATGACGTGATCAGGATATTAAGCCGCTGCGCACCCCCAGGGTGTCTGACACACCGCAACTACGATCTCGGTAAAGAGTCTCTGATGGAGACTCTTTACCATGTGATCAGCCTTGTCCAATCACGGCTGATCACAGTGTAAATAGGAAGAGCCATTGATCGGCTTTTCCTCACTCGCGTCTGTCCTGCCAGACCCTTATCCGAGCATGCAGCCTAGCTGCTCCTCTGACAGGGGGGCCTGTGCTGATCGATTATCAGCGCAGCCCCCCTCCCCCCTCCCGAGGATGCCCACACTGGACTACCAGTCACGCCACCAGGGATGCCCAGCACCAGGTATGCCCCCTAGACCACCAGGGATGCCAGTCAGTGCCCACAATGGATGCCAATCAGTGCCCACAATGGATGCCAATCAGTGCCCACAATGGGCATCACTGATTGGCATGCATTATTGTTTGGCACTGATTGGCATCTATCCCTACAATACTGTACACTACAATGCCGCCTATCAGTGCCCATCCATGCCGCCTATCAGTGCCCATCCGTGCCCATACATGCCGCCTATCCATGCCCATCCGTTCCGCCTGTCCATGCCAATCCGCGCCACCTATCCATGCCAATCCCTGCCACCTATCAGTGCCTATTTGTGCCAGCTATCAGTGTCTGTGTCACATATCAGTGCCGCCTATCAGTGCCACTTCATTGGTGCCACATCATGGGTGCCCATTAGTGCCGCCTTATCAGTGCCTGTCACTGCAGCCCCTTCAGTGTCCATCTGTGAAGGAGAAAACGTACTTATTTACAAAGTTTTGTAACTGAAACAAAAAAAAAAACATGTTTTTTTCAAAATTTTCTGTATTTTTTTATTTGTTTAGCAGAAAATAAAAACTGTAGAGGCGATCAAATACCACCAAAAGAAAGCACTATTTGTGGGAACAAAATGATAAAAATTTAGTTAGGGTGCAGTGTAGCATGACCGCGCAATTGTCATTCAAAGTGCGACAGCGCTGAAAGCTCAAAATTCGTCTGGGCAGGAAGGTGTATAAGTGCCTGGCATTGAAGTGGTTAATACTGTGCCATTAGTTTATACTGGATGAGTGGTGGGTTTACATACACTTTAACGCTACAGCTACTGTGCACTACAACATAGCTTACACACTAGGCTAAACACTGGTAAACGCTGGCAAAAAAATGCTAAAACATTAGCGTTTTTTTGTCCAGCGCTTCTAAAGCAGTTTTTAGCTTTCTAGCGTGCATGAAGCCTAAAAGGGTGTTCCATTCAGTGTAAGAAAACAGTCTAGAATGTGATTATGTTGTAACCAATGTTTATTAATTCCATAACTCCCTAAAAAAAAAAAAAAAAAAAAATAAAAAAAAAAACACATGGTTTAGTTCTTATTTACCAAATGTTTGAAAGTTTTATATATCATTCCTCCTTCCTATATTTACAGTGGCCTTCCTGGAAAATTTCACAACATGTTTCATTGGATATGCAGTAATAGTGTACAAGCATATACTGTATACTGTATTAAAATTAGCATCTAAGCCCTTGTACACACGGTTGGACATTCTGACAACCAAATCCGTCGGATTTTGTCCGTCGGATTTTGTCAGACGGATTTTGCCCGAAACTGTTGCATACACACGGTCGGACAAAGTTGTCGGAAAATCCGATCGTTCAGAACGTGATGGCGTTATTTCGTTACGTCGGGACTATGTTCACGCTAGTAGCCAATAGCTTTGGTGTAGGAATTTGATCTGAGCATGCGTGGCACTTTGTCCAATCAGAATTCTCTACACATGATCGGAGTATGTCCGATCGGAGCATTTTGTCAGAAAATTTTACCAACAAGTTGGAAAACTTGGTCCGACGGATAATCCGACGGAAACAGTCCGATGTAGACCACACACAGTTGGAATATCCAACAAAACGGTCCGATTGGACACATTACGTCTGAATCTCCGACCGTGTGTACAAGGGCTTAGTGAATATTTATTTTAACAAAAGTCCAGCTTGACTTGCAGACATATGACTAGGACCTATCAACAGCATCTGTCACAAACGAACTAAAAACAGTGTAGTGAAAATCAACATGAAAATCAACATGTGGCTAAATTCAGCAAGAGAATTGCCAGGAGAAGGGGGTGCAGGGTCTTTTTTAGTTCAAGGAATATAAAACTTATGTTTGGTGGCCTTTTCAACCTAAAAAAAACACCTTGTGCAAATGTTGATGAGGATAAGGGCCTTTTCCCCACAACCCTGGCCCAGTGACTGTGGGGGTTCTGCAGGTGGGGAGCTTATCAGAACCTAGAAGATAAGTCTCCTTTCCCTTCTTTGCTCTAGACGCCTATGGGGTTCTACTGCATACACGTAAGCAGCAGGACATAGACAGCATGCCAACCACATCTGTTTCAGTGTCAGAACATTGGGAATATCTATGGGGAAAGGGGAGTGTGTTGGATCAGCACAGTGGGAGGGTGGAAAATAGTAAGGACATTTTACACGACTCATAATATTAAACTTTGAACTGCTTTAAAACATATTTTATTCAGGATCTCTAAAATATTATATAGCAGCTGAGATTTAATAGGCTGTTTCCTAAAACATATGGAAAGAGCATACTGCCTTCCATTTTCCTCACAGTTCAGACATTAAATGGCTAGCAGAGCAGAACAAAATATCAAGGCCCCATTCATGCATGTTCCATTAAAGTGGTTGTAAACCCTTACAAACCACTTTGACCTACAGGTAAGCCTAGATTAAGGCTTACCTGTAGGTACAAGTAATATCTCCTAAACCTATACGGTTTAGGAGATATTTACAAAAAAAGACAGGCACCGCTGTCTACGACACATGCGCCGTAGACAACGGCGCGCAGGCGCACTGAGCAGTCCACAGATCACGGGAGTAACGTCATCACAGTGCCGGAGCAGCGAGACCCGGAAGTCACTCCGGGATCCATGGCAGCGGCGAAGATAAAGACGGAGGACCACTTCGGGGGCTTCGTTCTCAGGTAAGTTATTCATAATGAGCTAGTATGCCTTTGCCTTGCAGGTTGCTTTTTCTTTTTTTTTAAATAGCCTTTACTTCCTCTTTAAAGCGGTTGTATACCCACTGATGTGTTTTTTTTTTCTACCTGCAAAGGAAAAGGCATAATGAGCTAGTATGCACCGCATTATGAAATACTTACCTTAGAACGAGGCCCCGACATCTGGTCCGATCCTGCGTTTCTTCCGGGTATCGCGGCTCCAGCGATGTGAGTGGCCGGAGCCGCGATATCGTCACTCCCACGCATGCGCGCGGGAGATTTCTTCCCGGCAGCGTCCGTAGTCTGCCGGGCTTTCAGCCGGGATTCCCCTGTGCGCATGCGCCGCTGCAGTCAGCGGCGCATTGCGAGGGGAACCTACAGGTAAGCCTTATTATAGGCTTTCCTGTTGGTAAAAGTTGGTAAAAGTCCCAAAAATGACTATACAACCACTTTAAGGCAGCCATTTCATCACAAACTGGCTGTCAATGCATGCATTGGAAAAAGAATGCCAAATCTACACCTTTGTTTCATAGAATCTATTTAAACAATCTGTTAGCTTGCTATTCAATATTGTTATACCTACATTGATATACCTATAGAGGAAAAGATATAATATTTTTTCACAAAAATAGTACAGTACCACAGTACATTCAACACATCTAAAGTGAAAAACTCTGCTGTAATGTCTTAGCATCAAATATCACTTATGCAGAATAATACTCTCATTTAGAAGCCAACACTCAGTGAAAGTGGCAATGTGCTGTGGGCATCACTATTGTACTTCATTAATCTTTTTCATCTATGCTGTATGACCCCATAAAATACAAAATAATGTCTGGAGACCACGTGTATCCTATTCAGCCTACTTTCAGCTTCTTCAACTCATTTTATCCTTAACAGATGTCTACTCTAGGAGGATATTTAGTTATATAGCTCACCAAAAGATTTTGGCATGTCATTCATAAGCTTGGCCAGATCACATAGTTAAAATATCACACAAAGTCATTGTCCAAACTTATCACACACACAATAGAATAAAGCTCCATACACACGATCGGACTTTGTACAAAAGTCCACGGGAAAGTTTGTACAAAGGGCGTAGTCCACAAGTTTGTATTGCATACACACGGCAGGACTTTTTAGGCAACAAACACGAACGTAGTGACGTTTCAACGTACTGATGACACTTCAAAAGAGGATGTTCAATGACTCCAGCGCCACCTTTGGTCAACTTCTGTATTGTAGTCTGATCTTTTGCATTGGTTCTGAGCATGCGTGTTTGTACCTTGTACAAAAGTCCGATGCTTTTGCGTACACACGATCGGACTTTGCTCCATCGGACTTATGTTGTCAAAAAGTTTGTCCGTTCGCCCAGCCAACAAAAGTCTGATGAAAACAGAAAAAGTTTGTCCAATGGAGCGTACACACAGTCGGATGTTGCTCCAAAACAGCTAATTTGCATGTTTGTTGTCAAAAAGTCCGACCGTGTGTACGGGCCTTTAGCCAAACGTGCCGTATATTAACAAGATGTTGCTACCACTGTGTCCACACAAAATAGTGTTTGTGTAGTCAAGCATCCTTGGCACTGACTGCACAGATTATGAAATACAAGTCTGTTTATACAGATATTGTTCAATTTTTTCCTCCATGGAAAGAGAACAAAACCTTCACTATTTATGCTGTGTACCTAAAAAACTACACTACAGGAATAGGTCTGTAATGAGCCTTATGGATATGGGTAGATATCAGATCAGAAATCTGCCTATATATGGAACCTATTTAACAACACTAACCTAGTAATAGTGTACTAGGGGATGTTTGGGGGGGGGGGGGGGGGCTTTTTGTAAGCTTCCCAGGAACATACAAAGTTTTCCTGAAAACAAATGGTTTGTGCAGGCTTCATCTAATGCCTGATACACATGGTGGGACATTCCGACCACAAAATCCGATGGATGTTGGCCGAAATTTGTCTTGCATACACACAGTCGCACAAAGTTGTTGGAAAATCCGATCGTTCAGAACGAGGTGACGTAAACCACGTATGACGGGACTATAAAGAGGCCAGTAGCCAATAGTAGCCAATAGTAGCCAATAGCTTTTCGTCTCCAATTTGTCGGATCCAATTTTAGATCCAGCTCTCAAACTTTTTCAGTCAGAAATTCAGACAGAAAAAGTCCGATAGAGCCCACACGTGATCGGATTTTCCGACAACATAATCCGATCGGACTTTTTCCGTATGAATTTCCGACCGCGTGTATGGGGCATTAGAGAGCAACATCCCATCCCAGCGACCTGCTCTAGATGTGCTCTTCCATTTGATCTTTGGACTCTGGGTGCAGCTTAAAGAAGCCCGTCCTTGCATATTATCAGATGAAAATAAAGAATAAGAGCTGCACTCCAAACTGTACTCTTCTGAGTTTTGTGATTACGGGTTAAGGAGGAGTTGGTTTCCTTGGGTGGAGACACTATGGCTGTGTATCTATTATGGATGATCCAATAAAGTAACTCAAAAAAGAACAGTTTGGAGCACAGTTCTTATCCTTTATTTTATCTTGGGAAGTTATATTTTACATGTTTATGCTAAGTTGCCTTTAAAAATGTCCTTAGACTTTAAGGGAGCCTGTTGGGTCCCTAAACAAATCCAAATACCAGTACATTGCAAGAAAAGCATAGTTATGCACTCCTCTCTGGCAGTCTTTGTCTCCTACTTTGCCGCAGTTCCAGCATTGCAGCCTCCGTCTTTGGCATTCAATGGTACCTAAGTGTTGTACACCCATTTTCTGTCACCTTTTGTGCACCATTGTCCTTTCATCCATCCCCACTTTACTGCTGAACCCTCCAGTATTTATTAAACTATATCTGAAAGCTTTCTTTTTTAATATCATTTTAGATAGGAAAGTTTTTTTTTTCCCCATCTGTGTCCCATGGGGGGCATTTTACTTCCTGCCTTGCAAACAAACCTCTCCGAAGTGGGAAAAATACTCTCTTAGCCCCCGTACACACGGTCGGACATTCTGACGGAAAATGTCCGATCGGACCGTGTTGTCGGATAATCCACCCGCGTTTGGGCTTCATCTGATTTTTTCCGTCGGAATGTCCGACCAACAAAGTTTGAGAGCTGGATATGAAAAATTTCCAACAACATAATCCAATCGGACTTTGTCCGATTGTTTGTACAGAATTCCGATCGGACAAAGTGCCATGCATGATCAGATCAAATTCCTAGACCCAAGCTATTGGCTACTAGCCTGAACGTCGTCCCGTTGTAACTAAATAAAGTCATCACGTTACGAACGATCGGATTTTCCGACAACTTTGTCCGACCGCGTGTATGCAACACCAGTTTCGGACAAAATCCGTCTGACAAAATCCGACAGATTTTGTTGTCGGAATGTCCGACCGTGTGTACAAGGGCTCAGTGTGTACTAGCCTTTAGATTGACAGCATTGTGGAATGAAGTAAATACTGACTACCTCACACTGCTATCCCCTTTTCCTCCAATCAGAGTGCTTGTGGGCAGGGAATTTCAAGAAGCTAATATAAATTTAGATTTCTGTACTAAAAGTATTTAAAAATATACCTAAATGTATATGCTATACATAGTATATTCTATACATAGACATTGCATAAATGCAGTATATGGATATGATTTACTTCCAGATGAATCAGCATTTTCACAAAATGCACACATACACAAGGACGGTCAGGCCATTACCCACTATAAACAAGTATCCCAGTGACTCATGTCTGCCCGATTGTGATTAAGATATGGCCCTCTGTGTGTTGTGGGAATTTATGTGGGTTATTCAAGTTGGATGTTCTCCCAAAACAAGTTTAATATGGCATTAACCTTGACAGCAGGGCTTGAAATGTTCTATCTGATGGGACTAAAGAATCATTTCCATGTACTATTAAAGGACTCACAAGCACCACTTCTTTTATCTGGTTTCTAAACGGTACAAGAAGTGCACAGTGTACCAGGTCTCTGCACCCGCAATAATTGCAAGAATTTCTGATAATGCTTTCATATAGACACTTTCGCCATGGCAGTCTGCTTGACTTTAGCAGGTCATTAAATCACTGAATTTGCAAACAGAAAATGGGCCAATAATTTAGTACATTTAGTTCAACCACAAAAAACAATATGATGGTCAAAGCTTAATGAAAATATTAAGAAAAAAAGTTACCCATACATGTAAAAATATTGCATGGTATGTCTGCACATGCACTGGAAGTTCGGCTCATACACAGACCCACTGCAGGGATCTGCCAGGTCCCTCTGACCTGGCAAAGATCCCTGTGGTGTTTCTCCACATGCACTAGATGAGAATTCAAGATGGCAGCACAAGGAAGGAGCAGTGTAGGGAGAACTTTCCCTACAAGCTAGACAACGCTGGACTCCATTGGCTAGTAAGCATGGTTTTTCTTACTTTTATACAGGGCCACATTTTATGATTTAAACATATTATTTTCCGTAGTAACGGTGGAGTTCCCCTTCAAAGTGCTGGTAGTGAGTACTACCTGAATTTGTTGCACATATCGGTAATGTTAATGACACTGGCTCAAATGCTTGCCTGAATTAGGTGCAGGTACATCTTAAGGGAACTACCACCAGAAAAACATAATTGGGTCCTATTTGAATTCCCGTGACTGTATTTGAAGCAGAGTGGAGTCTGCAAATCACAGGACAACTTTGCAAATTACAGCTTCTATCTATGGAAGTTAAAATTATATATAAGGTATTAACAACAATTAAGAAAAAAAATTATATTCTTTATAGCCACCAGACATTCAAACATTGCATAACCAGACAGTGTTTAAACTACAACCCGTTGACTTTTGAATAGCACTTGTAGCGACCAGCCAATACCACCAACTCTCTGTTTTCCACAACACTCTAAAGTATCTTCACTCCAGTCTTCTTTTTTAGGTTTTGCTCTGGCAAGCTACTTAAGGCAATTGTACATTAAAGTAGTCTACTCTAACAGTAAAATCTCTAAATCTACAGGCAGCCACACTCTAATGTCACGTACACACAATCGGACTATCCAGCAGACTTGGCGGCACAGTGGTGTAGTGGTTAGCACTCTTACCCAGCAGTAAAAAGGGTCACTGGTTCAAATCCCAACCACAACACTACCTGCCTGGAGTTTACATGTTCTCCCTGTGCCTGTGTGGGTTTCCTCCAGGTACTCCGGTTTCTTCCCACACTCCAAAGACATGCAGGTAGGTTAATTGGCTTCTGTCCAAAATTGGCCCTAGTATATGAATGGGGACCTTGGATTGAGGCCTCCTTGAGGGTAGGAACCGATGTGAGTGTGCAATGTACAGGGACTACGGTTGAACTGGATGGACTGGTGTCTTTATTCAACCTAACTAACTATGTAACTATGTAACCAGAGTCCGCCGGACAATTCGACCGTGTGTGGGCCCCGGCAGACTTTTTCTTCCCAAAAATCCAGTGGACTTTGAAAGAAGACTTGACTCAAAATTGTCTGTCGGACTCGGCTTTCGGGCGGACAATCCGCTCGTCTGTGTGCTAGCCCGCCAGACTTTTCAAATGAACGGACTTGCCCAGTCCCCCGGGACTGTGACATCATAAGGGGCGGGGTCACATGTGACATCAACTGGTGACCCCACCCCTTATGCCTATATGAGTTGCCACACAACGTGTCCCTGGCATTACAGCCGGAGAGAGCGTCGTGTCAACATTGGAAGAAGAGAAGAAGGAGGAAGAAGAAGAAGAAGAAGAAGAAGAAGAAGAAGAAGAAGAAGGAGGAAGAAGAAGAAGAAGAAGAAGGAGGAGAAGAAGGAGGAAGAAGAAGAAGAAGAAGAAGGAGGAAGAAGAAGAAGAAGAAGAAGAAGGAGGAAGAAGAAGAAGAAGAAGAAGGAGGAAGAAGAAGAAGAAGAAGGAGGAAGAAGAAGAAGGAGGAAGAAGAAGAAGAAGGAGGAAGAAGAAGAAGAAGAAGAAGGAGGAGAAGAAGAAGAAGGAGGAAGAAGAAGAAGAAGAAGAAGGAGGAAGAAGAAGAAGAAGAAGAAGGAGGAAGAAGAAGGAGGAAGAAGAAGAAGAAGGAGGAAGAAGAAGAAGAAGAAGAAGAAGAAGAAGGAGGAAGAAGAAGAAGAAGAAGGAGGAAGAAGAAGAAGAAGAAGAAGAAGAAGAAGAAGAAGGAGGAAGAAGAAGAAGGAGGAAGAAGAAGAAGGAGGAAGAAGAAGAAGAAAGAAGAAAGAAGAAAGAAGAAGAAGAAGAAAGAAGAAAGAAGAAAGAAGAAAGAAGAAAGAAGAAAGAAGAAAGAAGAAAGAAGAAAGAAGAAAGAAGAAAGAAGAAAGAAGAAAGAAGAAAGAAGAAAGAAGAAAGAAGAAAGAAGAAAGAAGAAAGAAGAAAGAAAGAAGAAAGAAAGAAGAAGATGGCGGCGGTGACGAAGATAGCGGAGGATCCCGGCAGAAGAACCAAATAGCGGGAGAAGTGGCCGGAAAGAGCAGAGAAGTCGGAAGAAGACCCCCGGACTGCGACGACGAAGGAGAAAGCCAGGCTCCTCCACTAGCAAAAGAGCAGAAGATAGTGGAGTAGCCCGGCAGAAAGACCCCCGAAGTTGGAAGAAGACCCCCGGAGCTGCCCAATAAACCACTTTAAAAACCTGGGCTGTGTGTTTTTTTATTTACACTTTTTTCCCCCCAGGTGAATGGGTAGGGGTACGATGTGCCCCATACTCATTCACATAGGGTGGGGGGCCAGTATCTGGGGGCCCCCTTATTAAAGGGGGCTCCCAGATTCCAATAAGCCCCCCCACCCGCAGACCCCGACAACCAACGGCCGGGTTGCGTGCTCGGATAAGGGTCTTATGTGGACCTTGGGGGGGCTTTCGGCGTAGGGCTTCCCCTTTAAGTCCACACCAGGTGACGGGGCCAGCGACGTGTCAATCTCGCCGCCGAAGGTGGTGACATTGACCTCCTGCGCTAGTCCCGGCTACCTGGAGCCACGTTCAAAATGAACGGACTTTTCTCCGTGTGCGGAAAAGTCTGTTCATTTCAAAAGTTCAAAAGTCCAGTGGACTAGCACACACACGGCCGGATTGACAATTTTTGAGTCAAAACTACTTTCTAAGGCCCCTTTCACACTAACGTCCCGTTCAGGCCCGCCTGTCAGTTTTTCAGGCGGACCTGAACGGGTGCTCCATAGAGGTCTATGGAGCGTCGGATGTCAGCGGTGACATGTCCGCTGACATCCGACCCGCTCCGATCCGAAAAAGTGTGACGGAGGAAAAAGCTATTTTTCCATCCGTCTGCGGATCGGATCGGATGACGACGGGCACTGCGGTCCGTCGTCATCCGATCTCCCATAGGGGAGAGCGGCGCTGTGACAGGTCCGTCCCTGCACAGTGTGCGGAGACAGACCTGTCATCTCCCTGCTCAGCGGGGATCGGCGGAGTGATCCCCGCTGAGCAAACGGACATCCACGGGGCGGATCAGAACTGATCCGCCCCGTGTGAAAGGACCCTAAGTCCGCTGGACTTTTGGGGAAAAAAAGTCAGCCGGAGCCCACACATGGGCGGATTGTCCGATGGACTCTGGTCTGCCGGACCAAGTCCGCCAGATAGTTTGATCGTGTTCCCTGATTTTATGTCCATTTTTCATGTGCTATAGGGGGCTCCCCCATCTAAATTTATATAAATCCTGATGAAAACTCTCTGAATTGTTAAGGTATATGAGATACCTGAACAATTGTCACGCCAGGAGGTGGTCAATTTATGGCTAAATGCTCTCTCTACCCATTCATTTTTTTCAGCTATCTCACAAGAATGCTACCACTTTTATAGAACTTTTGCACACTATGCGGTTGAATTACTAAAGGCAAATCCACTTTGCACTACAGGGGAAGATCTGAAATTTGGGGAAGCTCTGCTGATTTCTATCATCCAATCAGGCGCAAGCAAAAATTCTGTTATTTATTTTCCCTGCATGTCTCCCTCAGATCTACAGAGACTGCACTTCCAACTGCACTTGTTGTGCAAAGTGGATTTGCCTTTAGTAAATCAACCCCTATATGTCCTTTGTATCATTCTTGTTAAATTTTGAAGAAAAATAATAATAATAATAATAATTAAAAAAAACAGACAATAATAGGTCCAGTATGTATAAAGTTATAAACAAAGCAGGTTACACGGTTGAACTTCCTTCTTTAGTAAATTACCATAATTAAATTATATTTAAATGTCGAAACAAAAATTTCAATATTTTGCAGCTTGCTCATCACTATATGTGGTGGCTGCATTCGTTTTTTTAGGCAAAGAATATTTTTAGCAAGTACAGAAAATACTTGTTGATCTTGCCAGGCTTTGTCACTTCCTTTGAGCGGAACTAAAATCACAAACAATGTTTTCTTTCTTCCGTAAACTACTAATCCCCACTCCAAGTATAGATGATAAAGAAGGCAAGCATGTTTGAAGTACAGCCGGGATGACCATGAGTTAAAGGGGTTGTAAACTCTTGTGTTTTATCATCTTAATGCATCCTATGCATTAAGGTGAAAAAACACCTGGTAGTGACTGGCCCCCCAGCCCCCCCGTTTTACTTAGCCCTGGAACTTCACCCGATGGGGACGAGCTGTCCCTCTGCCCGGGGTTCTCGGCTCTTGATTGGATAGATTGACAGCAGTGCAGCCATTGGCTCCCGCTGCTGTCAATCAAATCCAATGACGCGGGCGCTGGGGCCGAGTCATATATTTGGTGGCTATGGCTGCTGCATGATGGAGTGGGGAGCGCGCCTGCAAGGTAACCCCCCAGGAGAGTGATTCCAGTTTAAAATAAAGGGAAAAACCTAAATAAAACAAATGCATCTAAAAATAGGTTACCTACAATATACATATACAATATATATATATATATATATATATATATATATATATATATATATATATATATATATATATGTTTTTTTTGTTTTTGTTTTTTAGATACACTTAATTTAGTTTACATACATTTTCACAGGATTATGCCTTTTCTGTTTTAACATGCATATATTGCAGATAAAAAGCTTACCTCCATTGATACATAAGGTGTATCTTGCACTTGGAGTGAAATTTGCTCCCCATCAATTGTGACTTTTCTTGAATATAATGCACCTGCACAGTAACAAAGCAAGTTTAAAATTAAATTGTGTCTCTGTCCCTGCACATTTGTATTTCTAAGATATTCTTTTCCAATGATTTTTAATAAAAAAAGTTTTAGGGAAGCAATGAGGTGCAAAATAGTACAAGTACTGTATACATTAAACCATGGTGTTACAGTGAAAGTTATCAAAATCAACACATTCTAGTTGTTATAGAAATTTAATATATCATAATACTGTCTACAGCCATCTGTGGTTGCAATGGTCAAGAGAATCTACACTACAGACATAGGATGTTAAAGCAGTTGTATAGGTTTTTTTACTTTTACCTACAGGTAAGCCTATAATAAAAAGAAATATCTCCTAAACCTGTATGGTTTAGGAGATATTCCCCTCGCAATGAGCCGCTAACTGCAGTGGCACATAGGCACAGGGGATCTTCGGCTGAAAGCCTGGCAGATGCCGGACCTTGCTGGAAAGAAATCTCCCACGCGCATGCGCGGCAGTGACGATATCGCGGCTCCAGAGCTGTGAGGGGCCGGAGCCGCGATACCCAGAAGACACGCCGAGGGAACATGTCAGCTCACTCTGTGTGTATCGGGCGAGATGTCGGGGGCTCGTTCTAAGGTAAGTATTAGAACGAGACATCAGTAAGTAAGGTAAGTATTTCATAATGAGCTAGTATGCGGTGTACCCAGTACATTGTAGCGCGCTGCAATCGTGGCAAACTGCATTTCGCGAACAAAATGAAGTAACTGCTCCAGATGTGGATAACTGAACTGCTGATGAATGAACACACATCAGATGGGTTGCACACCCTGTCACTGCTGCAGATGAGTGGATATACTGTACAAAAATAGGATGGCAGCACTCCCATATTAGATGCAAAAATAGAAAAGTTTATTGAGGAGATAAAATCATCATGAGAAAAAAAAGCAATGACATAGGCAATGGCAGGGGCAAAAGGTGACGCATTTCACACGGCTGGCGTGCTTCGTCTAAACCATTCAGAATGCAATCACCAACATAATAATATACAAAAAGACATATCACATGATTACTTAACATAATTGATTCAAAACAAATTCAAAACAGATGGGATTCTTCCAGTGATTGGATCCCTGTGTTCTATTCTTTGCTCCCAAAACTAAAAACATTTTTCCAGATGAATGGCTTGGGTAATGCTATTAAAATATCCATTGTACAACATTAACATTAATGATAAACAATTACCACAATACAAAAAATATTCCACAGCCCTCAAGCCCAATGCATGGGGAATTGAGGAATTCAAGCTGGACAGATCACAAGTAATCCATACACCCCCTCCCCCCCTTTACCCATTGAATCCTGTCACATAGATTTAATAGTTGTTTTGTGTCTCTCAAATAACTAGGGAGTAACTTGACCAATGGTTGAAGCTGACAATCGACCCAAAAAAAACAATTTTTGTTTAATGAGACAATTTCAGCCACTATGGGATGCCCCACCAAAGGATCAAGTCCCTTGTGGGTTTCGGGGAGATGGTGAAAAATAGGAAATTCAGGTATCAATGCTTCACCTTTTTTTTTTTTTGGACAGCACAGCTAAACGCACACCCTTCTGAACTAGAATGCACAAGATGTCTTTGTATTCCTAGTTGGCGTTTCCCCTATACATAAAGTAGGTGTTTGAGTCTGACAATTGTCGGATTGCCTCCTTTAGCCAATACATTATCTCCAAGTGATTTGTATCTCCAGCTTGAGTACACCCCAAATTGGGCCCAATTAACCATTTTCCCTCCCCGGTGTCACTCGTTAGTGTTACAAGTTTTCAGGTATGAATAAGGAGCAGGTATGTTAAAATTTGGTGTTATTGCTCTCATACCGGTCACTGGAAGTTCAACATGGCACCTAATGGCAAATAACTCTCTGAGGATCTGAAAAAAAAGACTTAGCCTAAGCCAGTGATGGTGAACCTCGGCACCCCAGATGTTTTGGACCTACATTTCCCATGATGCTCAACTACACTGCAGAGTGCATGAGCATCATGGGAAGCGTAGTTCCAAAACATCTGGCCAAGGTTCGCCATCACTGGCCTAGGCTATAAGAAGATTGGCAAGACCCTGAAGCTGAGCTGCAGCACGGTGGCCAAGACAGTACAGCAGATTAACAGGACAGGTTCCACTCAGAACAGGCCTCGCCATGGTCGACCAAAGAAGTAGAGTGCACATGCTCAGCATATCCAGAGGTTGTTTTTGGGAAATAGACGTATGAGTGCTGCCAGCATTCCTGCAGAGTTTGAAGGGGTGGGGGGTCAGCCTGTCGGTGCTTAGACCATACGGCGCACACTGCATCAAATTGGTCTGCATGGCTGTCGTCCCAGAAGGAAGCCTCTTCTAAAGATGATGCACAAGAAGTCCCGCAAACAGTTTACTGAAGACAAGCATGTGTGGCAGCAGCCAGGTGAGGAGTACAAAGATAAGTGTGTCTTGCCTACAGTCAAGCATGGTGGTGGGAGTGTCATGGTCTGGTGCTGCATGAGTGCTGCCGGCACTGGGGAGCTACAGTTTATTGAGGGAACCATGAATACCAATATGTACAGTGACATATTGAAGCAGAACATGATCCCCTCCCTTTGCATAGACTGGGCCGCAGGGCAGTATTCCAACATAAGGACCCCAAACACACACCCAAGACGACCACTGCCTTGCTAAAGAAGCTGAGGGTAAAGGTGATGGACTGGCCAAGCATGTCTCCAGACCTATTTAGCATCTGTGGGGCATCCTCAAACCAAAGTTGGAGGCGCGCAAGGTCTCTAACATCCACCACTCCATGATGTCATGGAGGAGTGGAAGAGGACTCCAGTGGCAACCTGTGACTCTCTGGTGAACTTCATGCCCAAGAGGGTTAAGGCAGTGCTGGAAAATAATGATGGCCACACAAAATATTGACACTTTGGGCCCAATTTGGACATTTTGACTTAGGGGGGTACTCACTTTTGTTGCCAGCTGTTTAGACATTAACGGCTGTGTGTGGAGTTATTTTGAGAACACAGCAAATTTACACTGTTATATGCATGCAGTTGCTCCTGCTTAGTAAATGAGGGGGAGCTCATCTGGTTTCCATTATCCAATCATATGCAAGCAAAAATGCTGTTTTTTTTATTTTCCTTGCATGTGATTGGGTATTCTTTGCAAAGTGAAGCTTTACCTCATTTACTAAGCTCTGGAGCAACTGCACTTGCAAAGTGCACAATCCATTTGCCTTTAGTAAATCGCCCCCAGTGCATCTGTATCCCAGGCTCATCATTAAGGGCTACTTAATTTAGGATATCGATACACTCACCTTTGGTAAGTGCGCACAGCAGCCCACATATGTTATGTTGTGACTGCACAATATGCTTAGCTTAAAGTGGTTGTAAACCCCATTCATGAAATCTGACCTGGGCACATACTGTATATCTGTAGTGTTTACTTATCTCTCTCCAAAGCTGTAAGTCCAGTGTCTTTCTGCTGCACCGTTCTTCTGTTATCAGTATGATAACATCTGACAAGTTCTCTGACACAGGAGATAAAAGCAGCTGGAAATTTGTGTCGGGGAGGGTGCTTAGAAGTAGATAAGCAGAAAGCTGGTCTATTCACAGTACAGCTCTGCAAGTTTCTTCGTTCCTCTAACTATGTGGAGGGGGGGGGGGGGTGTGCCTTTCCGCCAATCAGCTCTCACACAATTTATACCCAGACCTCCCTACCACTGCTGAATGAGGAAATGTGATTTGTAACATGATCTGCACTTTCTAAAGAGTGTAGAAAGCAGATATACAAGTAAAACTTATGTAGAAGGATTTGTTTCATCTCTGTGTATCATCTGAGGCTGTTCACTTCACCGGGTATATGTGAGGGTTTACATTAGGGATGGGCCGAACAGCCCCCCGTTCGGTTCGCACCAGAACATGCAAAAAATTTGTTTGAACACGCGAACACCATTAAAGTCTATGGGACACAAACATGAAAAATCAAAAGTGCTAATTTTAAAGGCTTATATGCATGGAATTGTCTCAAAAAGTGTTTGGGGACCCAGGTCCTGCCCCAGGGGACATGTTTTAATGCAAAAAAAAGTTTTAAAAACTGCAGTTTTTTTGGGAGCAGTGACTTTAACCACTTGCAGACCGGACCAATTTGCTGGTCAAAGACCAAACCCCTTTTTGCGATTCGGCACTGCGTCGTTTTAACTGACAATTGCGCAGTCGTGCGACGTGGCTCCCAAACAAAATTGACGTCCTTTTTTTCCCACAAATAGAGCTTTCTTTTGGTGGTATTTGATCACCCCTGCGGTTTTTATTTTTTGCGCTATAACCAAAAATAGAGCGACAATTTTGAAAAAAACGCATTATTTTTTACTTTTTGTTATAATAAATATCCCCCAAAAATATATAAAAAAACATTTTTTCCCTCAGTTTAGGCCGATACGTATTCTTCTACATATTTTTGGTAAAAAAAAATCACAATAAGCGATTATTTATTGGTTTGCGCAAAAGTTATAGCGTTTACAAAATAGGGATAGTTTTATAGCATTTTTATTAATAATTTTTTATTATTTTTTTTTACTAGTAATGGCGGCGATCAGCGATTTTTATTGTGACTGCGACATTGTGGGGGACCCATCGGACATTTTTGACACATTTTTGGGACCATTGTCATTTATACAGTAATCACTGCTATACAAATGCAGTGATTCCTGTGTAAATGACACTGGCAGTGAAGGGGTTAACCAGTGGGTGGCAGTGTAGGGGTTAAGTGTTCCTAGGGGTGTGTTACTAACTGTGGGGGGGTTGGGCTTTCATTTAGTGAACACTGATCTCTGCTCCAATCACATGGAGCAGAGATCAGCGTCACTAGTTGCTAGGCAGAATGGAGAAATGTTGTTTACACAGCATTTCCTCCATTCGGCCGCTCAGTGAGACGATCGCGGGGATGCCCGCGGCGATCGAGTCCGCGGGTCCCGCGACCGGACTCACGGAGGTCCCGACCAGCGCGGGAGCGCGCCGCCGCCGGCGCGCTCCCGATGGCAGGGCGGCATTGAATATTGGACGTACCTGTATGCCAATATGCCTGCCCGTGCCATTCTGTCGACGTACATCGTCGTGTGCTGGTCGGGAAGTGGTTAATAATGCTTAAAGTGAAACAATAAAAGTGTAATATTCCTTTAAATTTAATACCTGGGGGGTGTCTATAGTATGCCTGTAAAGTGGCACGTTTCCCGTGCTTAGAACTGTCTGACATCGGTCTGCCACACGGTTACGTAACCGAGTGACCCCGCCCCATCTGATGCTACCGGAAAACCATAGGGATGTCCCCGTGCGTCAGAGAGGGGCGGGGTCACCCAGCAATGTCATTGTGTGGCCCCGCCCTCAGTTCTAAAAGAACTGTCACCTCAGAGACCCGTCATTACGGCGGGTGCCTCCCGAGGCAGATCGTAGGCGGCTTGCGGCTTTTTTTTCTTTTTCGGTCCGTCGGAGCGCGAGAAGAAGAAGAAGAAGAAGACGACTCTGTGGGACATTGTTATTTTTTTATTTTTTTAATAAAGGACTTATCCCAAGGCGTGTAGTGTATTTTTTTTTACCATTTTCACACACCATTTTTTGTGAAATGGTAGGGGTACATTTGTACCCCATTAACATTTCACATGGGGGGCAGGATCTGGGGGTCCCCTTGTTAAAGGGGGCTTCAAGATTCTGATAAGCTCCCCGCCCGCAAACCTCCACAACCGCCGGACAAGGGTTGTGGGGATGAGGCCCTTCTCCCCATCAACACAAGGTGCTTTGGAGGGGCCACTACCCCAAAGCACCCTCCCAATGTTGAGGGCATGTGGCCTGGTACAGTTCAGGTGGGGGGGGGGCGCTCTCTCGCCCCCCCTCTTTTCCTGTGGCCTGTCAGGTTGCGTGCTTGGATAAGGGTCTGGTATGGATTTTGAGGGGGACCCCCTTTAGCACAGGGTTCCCCTTAATATCCATACCAGACCTGAAGGGCCTGGTATGGAATTCGGGGGGACCCCCATGCATTTTTTTTTAAAATTTTGGTTCGGGGTTCCCTTGTGGGGGGAATCCCATGCCATTTTTATCCATGAACTTTTATGTGTATTGCCGGACCGACAATTCATTATAGCCGTGAGTAGTTTTAAATTACTTTTTCTTCCTTTAGAAATTTCATTTTGCTGTCACACTGTTGTAAACACGGGAAACATGCCCCACTTTACAGGCATACTATAGACACCCCCCCCAGGTACGAAATTTAAAGGAATATTACACTTTTATTGTTTCACTTTAAGCATTAATAAAATCACTGCTCTCGAAAAAACATCTGTTTTTAAAACTTTTTTTTTGCATTGATATATGTCCCCTGGGGCAGGACCTGGGTCCTGAAACACTTTTTATAACAATGCCATGCATATAAGCCTTTAAAATTAGCACTTTTGATTTCTCACATAGACTTTTAAAGGGTGTTTCACGGCTTTCGAATTTGCCCTGAACACCCCAAATCGTTCGACTTCGAACATCGGGACCATCCCTAATTTACATCCACTTTGAGTTGAACAGTGTAAAAATGGAATTTGATACAATAAAACTTTTAAATGATTGTTTGAAAGAAGAGATTGTAAAGTGGGTTACAAATTAAGTCAGACACACATTACAACCTGACTGCGCAATCTTCCTAGATATACTAGCTATGCAAAATTTACAAGGTGGAGTGCATAGCGGCTCTTTGTACAGCCGACAGAGTAGCGGCAGCTTTCTATGAGAGCTGTTGATATGTGCCTACAAATGTGAGTGCAACATTTTATCTTATGTAAGAAAGTACAGTTTTTATGATTTTACACGATGAATTCTCATCTTTGTTCTCTCTCATGAGTGGAGTAAATCTGGATAAAGACATAATACATCTAAATGCACTTTTTGACCTTTTGTTGCAAAGCATAAATCCATGTGTTTTGGTGAGTTCAGGCTGACCAAGGGAATGTGCACCATTGGTGTGGGGAATCTAAATCACAGCCGTAGAGTTGAGCACATTTACTGATTTAAAGCAGAGCACTGTTTTAGCTTTTACTTATGGACTGATGGTGGAATGGACACTTATTTATTATATTCGATTACTCTCTTTCATATTTGTTTTCTGCACTTAAAAATGCATATATAAAATATTTTCTTTTATATCTTACTTGTTATAGCAAAATTAGCACTGCCTATGGTTTATGCTAGATTTTCACTTATTTATATATTTTTTTTCAGCTTTTATTTTGTATTTTGTGTATTTTTTTTTCTGTGTGCACATTATTTGGCTTAGTGCTGTTTTTTTAACTCTGAAAATGTACTTTCAACTAAGTAGACCTTTATACTACATAGACCTACATGGAGAGAAGAAAAGCTCAACACTGGGGACTATTCCGGTATCAAAAAAATGGTAGGCAGAGAAATTTTTTAAAAATTTCATTAAGATTTATTAGATTACATTAAAAAAGAAAAAGGACACATACAAACAAGCAATTATCATAGAAACAAATTGATAATAATCAATCTATATAAGAAATATAATGTTTTACAATATTTGCTAAGAACCCCACATGGAGGGGTTTTACATTGATGTAAAGTGGACGTATGGCTCGACCGGTTTCGCGACTAAAAGCCGCGTCCTCAGGAGACGTCACTTACAGTATCTAACACACAAAGAAAAAGTCGTTTTATTTTTTTTTTTTCTTTGTGTGTTAGATACTATAAGTGACGTCTCCTGAGGAAGCGGCTTTTAGTCACGAAACCGGTCGAGCCATACGTCCACTTTACATCAATGTAAAACCCCTCCATGTGGGGTTCTTAGCAAATATTGTAAAACATTATATTTCTTGTATAGATTGATTATTATCAATTTGTTTCTATGATAATTGCTTGTTTGTATGTGTCCTTTTTCTTTTTTAATGTAATCTAATAAATCTTAATGAAATTTTTTAAAAATGTCTCTGCCTACCATTTTTTGATACCGCAATAGTCCCCAGTGTCCTTTATGCTCTTAGGATTTCTTTGGAGTATTCCTCTTTGTTGAGCTTTTCTTCTCTCCATATATTAATATGCAGGGCCGTCTTTAATATTGATTGGACCCTGGGCAAAAAAATTCTTGGGGCCCCCCCATGCAATTTCTACATGTTCTGAGACAATACAATAGCAGCTAGACTTAAAATCAGTTTACTGTATCAGATCAGGCAGCAATTGTACTTGGTTGCCAGTGGTTACTGCATCTCATTACTGCTTAATGACTGGTTGCTAGAGGTTACAGCACACATTACGGCTCACTGATTAGTTGCTAGAGGTTACAGCAAAAAGATTTCTGCTTGTTAATTGGTTGCTAGAAATTACTGTATAGTAAAAATGCTCACCGATTGGTTGCTAGAAGTTACAGTGCATCATTTCCTCACTGCAGGGGAGCATGATACACATATGAATGCCACCTTTATTTACATATCAATGCAGCCCGCCGCAGCTATTTATTAGTAATGCTGCCGCTATTTACATATGAATGCCAGTTATTTACATGTAAACACAGGGCCTGCCGGTGAGTCATCTGCACACACCAATAGGGCAGAGCTGGGCAGAATTAGTACCAGCACTTCACACTGAGATATTGGGACACAGCACAGGACTAAAACTTCAAGGGACAAGGGAATTTAAACTGGAATAGTTGGCAAGTATGAAGCAGCTGCTTTGGGCCCCACAACAATGATAGGGCCCAGGGCAGCTGCCCCTTTTGCCCTGCCTTAAAGACGGCCCTGTTAATATGGGACAAAGGTATCTTGTTTAATATTTACCCATTGAGGCGACCTCTATCTACCTAGACCTACATACCTGTCAGCCTGTGGACAGTCTTTCACTAAGGTAAATGGAAACTGTGGCATGGTTGCACAGATAGCAGTGTGCTGAAAGGACAAATAAGAAGCTAGACTAGACTATGGTACAAAAAAAAAAAAGAATGCATACACCCTAGAGTCCATTATTAAATACAGCCTTTTTTTTGTGTACGGTGCTTTCGGTCTTAAAAAAACACAAACAAATGTAGGGCCAGGTAAATGACAGGCTAGGTCGGTGCGTCTTTTCAGTAATTAATCTTGTGCATTTCAACTGTTAACACAAAGAAGAATTTGCAGTGTTCTCATTGTGTAAGCACATGCTGGGTAATTAATCTTCCGCTCCACCCGCTTTTCAAACTTACCGGTGTTTGCTTCGTAGTCTCCAATAAACCTTTTTGTCAGAAATCTTACAACCAAAGCTAGGACAAAAGAAAAAGGAAAAGCTGTGTTATTGTGACTTCAGAAGGCTGAAGGATTACATATATATTGAGTCTACTGCCTCACTGCATTTTTTTCACAAAGTCAACGTAGGATTGCTCAATAACATTGACAAGTGTGGTGCAAAATGTAATGCGATGCATTGTTGTCTGACTTGACAGGTTTCAGCAGAGCAAGGTTGTAGTTCACACAAAACTATGCAGCTGATAATTCATTAATTGATGATTGTTAATTATTAATTGCCAAAGAACGTTAAAATTTTGATGTCTAGAAACGAGGATATACTTTAACTGGTCATTTTTTTCCCCATCCCTGAGCAATCAAAAAAGGCGAATAACAGTCTTTCATACTTTTATTGGACTTGGGAGAACAAAGTCCAATAAAACTGTAAAGAAAAACTTCAAATGAACTACAGAATGTACTACAATGTGGAAGTGGTCTCTTACACTTTATGTATGGTATATTACAATATGTCCTAAACTGGAGGAAAACCATAAATGTTTGCGCAACACAGCTTGATTCAATTAGAATTGGATGCTTTGGAAACATACTATGCAAAAATTCTCTAAAATCCTGCAAATAATACAACACTTTCATCCACATTACATTTCAGGCTTATAAACTGAAGGCAGAGATGTTCTTCCAGATTCCAAGTATAAGTGTGCCATTATTTGAGGTCACCAATGAGTTTCTATTCACAAACCCACAACTATCAATATATGTCACACTTCTGAGACCTCTGTGATAATGCACCATCCATTGTCCAGTACAATGGGTGATGCATCTAATAATATTTATACCCACAGAAAACACCTATGCAGTTTACTTTTGATCAGTTTCTGCAGCACTTTTTGTGGTGCTTTTTGCCACATGTTTTTGACGCACTTTTCTTTTTTCATGTGTTTATTTTTTTGCCCAGTTTGGTGGATTAAAAAATTTAAATTGTGGCAACAATGCACTACATGCTTTTCTGCAGCTTCTCTGCTGAAGTCTATGGCCGCGTACACACGGGCGGACTGTCCGCCCAACTAGGTTCGTCCAACAGTTTGACAAACAGTCCGTTCAAAATTAGCATGAACGGACTTGACCACACACGACGAACGAACAGTCCGCTGAAAACTTGCGCGATGACGTGAACGGCACGTACGACGGGACGAGAGATTCGAAGTCCAATACACTGCAATGCAACCTTCGCCGTGTAAATTCTTTCTGAGCATGCGCGAGACTTAGTTTCTCGAACAAGCCTACACACGAGCGGACTGTCCGCTCAAACCAAGTTTCAGCGGACAGTCTTACGGAAATTCCGAAAAACTTTGTTCGTCAGACTGTCCGCTGAAACTGTCCGCTGAAGCCCACACACGAGCGGACTGTCCGCTGAAACACTGTTCAGCGGACAAAGTTGGGCGAACAGTCCGCCCGTGTGTACGCGGCCTATTGAAGCAAAAACACACCGTTTTGCTTTTAAAGTCCGTGACCCTTTCCAAAAAATGCAGCGGCTGAAAAAAAGCATAGATGTGAATTTGTCCCATAGGAAACCATGGTAAACGAATTCTTACATATGTAAATTAATCTTGCCTATCTCACTGCACCTTCAGTGTCACTTACAACTCTACTTCCTACTCCTCTTACCATTGGGGTCCCCAAAGGTTCTGTCATTGGACCTCTCTGATTCTTGATCTACACCTCCTCCCCGAGTCAGGTGATAGCCTCCCATGGCTTCCACTACCATTTCTATGCTGATGACACCCAAATCTCTCTACCTCTTAGCTCACCCCATCAGTCTCCTCACGCATCATTGATTTATTAACAGAAATCTCAGCCTGGATGTCTTAACACTTCTTCAAACTCAATGAAGCTAAAACCAAGCTCATAATATCATCCCCCCCCCCCCCCCCACATGGCCCTTCCCCTGACTTCTCTGTCAAGATCGATGACACAACTATCAGTCTGTCCCCACATGCCAGGGTGCTAGGTGTAACCCTGGACCCTGAACTGTCCCTCCAGGCCCACATCCAATCCCTGTCCAAATCATGCCGCCTTAACCTCCGCAACATCTCCAGAATACGCTCCTTTATAACCAATGACACCACCAAACTTCTAATTCACTCCCTGGTTATCTTTTGCCTCAACTACTGCAACTCCTGCCTCATTGGATTACCTTTACATAGGCTATCCCCCTTCAGTCCATCATGAATGCTGCTGCAAGACTCATCTACCTTAAAAATCGTTCAGTGTCCTCCGCTCCTCTCTGCCAATCACTCCACTGGCTTCCACTCACCCAATGATTAAAATTCAAAGTACTAACAATAACTTACAAAGCCACCCACAACTCTGCCCCCAGCTACATCACTAGCCTGATCTCAAATGATCAACCAAGCCGCTCTCTTCGGTCTTCCCAAGATCTCCTACTCTCTAGCTCTCTTGTCACCACCTCCCATGCTCGCCTCCAGGATTTCTGCAGAGCTTCTCCCATCCTTTAGAACTCCCTACCCCAACCTGACTGTCTCCTAATCTATACATCTTTAGACGATCCCTGAAAAGCTCATTATTTAAAGAAGCCTATTCTGCTTCTAACTAATACACTGTTTTACTCTCTCCCTCAGCTCATCCCCCACAGCTATTAGACCCCTTTCACACCACACCGCCCATAGTGTGGGCGGTAAAACGGCGCTATTTTTAGCTGCGTTTTACCGCCGGATTTGCGGCGCATTTCGGCCGCTAGCGGGGTGCTTTTACCCCCTGCTAGCGGCCGAGAAAGGGTTAAAACTGCCAGCAATACGCTGCAATAGCGGCATTTTGCCAGCGGTATTACAGCGCTGCCCCATTGAATTCAATGGGGAGCAGCGGTGGAGGAGCGGTAAACACACCGCTCCTTCACCGCTCCAAAGAAGCTGCTGGCAGGACTTTTCCCTGACATCCTGCCAGCACACCGCTCGGGCTTTCACACTACAGACAATGGTGCAGCTTTTTTAGGGCAGATTGCAGGCCCTATTTCTAACCCTATAGCGCCTGCAAAACGCCCTGGTGTGAAAGGGGTCTTAGATTTTGTATCAATTGTCCCTCGCTCTTAGATTGTAAGCTCTAACGAGTAGGGCCCTCTGATTCCTCTTGTACCAAATTGTA
Organism: Lithobates pipiens; assembly: GCF_037356315.1. Classification (NCBI taxonomy): domain Eukaryota; kingdom Metazoa; phylum Chordata; class Amphibia; order Anura; family Ranidae; genus Lithobates; species Lithobates pipiens. The sequence continues at coordinate 4,271,352 of NW_027507685.1, read as the reverse complement.
TTGTAACTGTAATGTCTGCCTTCATTTTGTAAAGTGCTGTGCGAACTGTTGGCGCTATATAAATCTCGTATAATAATAAATGGACTGCAGTGCGTTTCTGAAAAAAGCAATAAAAAACGCACAGGTGTGAACCGAGTCTAAGGCTGGGTTCACACTGCTGCGGGGGGAGATCCGGATGTGATTCGCACAGCAAATCACATCCGATCTCCGTAGCACTGCGAGTTCAGCCATACAGATAGTATGGCTGAACTCGCAGCTGTCCCGCAGCAAACTCGCACAGGACCCTTTTTTGGGTCCGCAACGGAATCGGATCGCATGGGGGTTCACACCATGCGATCCGATTCCTGTGCGAGTCGGCAGATCGCACTGCGATTTGCCGACGGATCTGGGGGTGTCATTAACATAACATTGACACCCCCAGCCGTCCGCATAGGGCAGTGTGAACTGCCGGCGGGAGGTGAGCGATGCGGGAAAACGCCGCGGATTCGCGGCGTTCCCGCATCGCAATAGTGTGAACCTAGCCTAAAGGACAATTAAAATGGCCTGTAATGCCCCGTACACACGATCTGAAAATCGTACGGAAAATACCGCTTTCAAAGCGATCGTATGATAATCAAGTCGTTAGTACAGAGCTTTCGAGAGCCGATTAGGACAGTTCATCCGATATTATTCTATCGGACATGCACGGAAAAATTTTTCGTACGATTTTCGTTTAATCAGTACAGCTATCGTTCGAAAATGCAATACAAATGCATTACAACACATGACATCACTTCCAAAAATTTTTTCTGTCGTGCGGGAATTTTCGTGACTTTAGTAAACTCATCAGATTTGATCTGAGATTAGCATGCAATAAAAAACGGACGATCATTCGTCCGATAATCTCATCGTGTGTATGGGGCATTAGGCTGTATTTAAATTAGGCCTGAAGTTCTGAGAATTTACAGGCATAGAGTATCCGGTGTGTGAGATGTAATATGCATTTAATTGACCCATCTGTCTGTGCATGAGGAAATCACATGGTTTGGATAGATTAGGAAAGTTTGCAGGTCATGTCCTCACTGAGGACTCCAGCTATATAATGTTTATCAGCTGTTGGCGGACATGCAGGTTGATCAACATTTGCCTGGAAAAGACATCTTCATATTGTATTAACATGCCACAAGTGCTCTGTTATGTTCTACAACCTCAGACCAATGACAAAGTAAAAAAACAAAGACAAAGTACAAACACACATGGATATTGTATATAAACTATCTATTTATGTAAACACTTGAAAGTGTTTTTAAACCCTTATATCAGGGATATGCAATTAGCGGACCTCCAGCTGTTGCAGAACTACAGGTCCCATTAGGCATAACAAGCCACAAGCATGACACCCAGAGACACAAGCATGATGGGACTTGTAGTTTTGCAACAGCTGGGAGGTCCGTTAATTGCATATCCCTGCCTTATATATACCGAGTGAAGGGACTATTCTCCGGTACTACACAAAGATGAAACAAATCCTCCTACCTACATTGGACCTGTTTATCTGCAGTATCCTCTTCTATACATCTGTTCAAAGTCCAGAATTTATAAAACTTGTCTGAGCTGTCAGAAAAAAAGGAGAGCTATGAATGCACTCTGCAGAGCTCAGTGCGGAGAGCTCTGAGTGCTGATTGGAGGGAAAGGACACACCCAGCTTCACACAGTGCACAGGAACAAAGCTAAGGCTGACAATCTGCTGTAGCTCCCTCCCCTGTCCCCTTTTTTCTCTTGATGTCAGGAAAAGTTGTCAGAAGTGACTCATGCTGATAGCAGAAGAACAGAGCACTAGACAGAAATGTCACTTAGACTGGATTCACACTAGTGCGAATTGAATGTGGGTTTCCCCACATCCAATTTGCATGACAGGAGAGTGTGCCCGCATGCGCAGTACACAGCACACACAGATTCCGAAAATAGCCGAGGATGAACGGCGCCTGCGACGTGAGTCCAGGTTCTAGCCCCACCATCCAAGTAGACATAGAGCAGGAATATAAAAGAGCCGAGTGCAGCGAGGCCGAGCCCGAAGCGTGGCGAGCGAAGCTCGCCCTCGAGGGGCCCTCTAATTTTCCCAACCCTATGTCCGCTTAGATGGTGGGGCTACCACCTCCACTCACGGCGCAGGCGCCGTTCATCTCCCGGAGATTTTTCAAAGCTTCTTCTGCCCCGTACTGCGCATGCGCAGTACGGGGCGGACACTATCTGCCAGAACACCGGTTCACACATCTCCGTGGCGGCTGTGGAGTGAATTGCACAGGGGTCCTGTGTGTCTTTGGCTCAGTTTCAGGTCCGAATTCAGGCGAATATTTGGGCCTGATTCATCTCTGAAACAGAGAACAGGGGCGCACTGGACCCCTGCTGTGAGCCACATGCGAATTAAGTGTGAACCCAGCCTTAGGGGTTGATTTAATAAAACTGCAGAGTGCAAAATCTGGTGCAGCTTGTGCATGGTAGCCAATCAGCTTCTAACTTCAGCTTGTTCAATTAAGCCTTGACAAAAAAAAAAACCCTGGAAACTGATTGGTTTCTATGCAGAGCTTCACCAGATTTTGCACTCTCCAGTTTTAGTAAATCAACCCCACAGTGCCCTTAATTGAGACAAGTACACACTATAGAGGGATATGCTTTGCTCATATTTAAGATCTAATGCCCTGTACACACGACCGATTTTCCCGTCGGAATAAACAGAATTCCACTGAACCGATCGTCAAGAACGCGGCGACGTACAGCACGTGTGACAGGACTAGAAAAAGGAAGTTCAATAGCCAGTAGCCAATAGCTTCCGTCTCATACTTGCTTCAGAGCATGCGCCGTTTTTGGTCCGTCGGAACAGCATACAGACGAGCGGTTTTCCCGATAGGAATTGGTTCCATCAGAAATATTTAGAACATGTTCTATTTCTAGGTCTGTCAGAATTTTCGAGAAAAAAAAAAAGTCAGCCGAGGCATACACATGATCGGAATATACGATGAAAAGCTTCCGTCTGACTTTTTCTGTCGGACATTCCGCTCGTGTGTACGCGACATAAGGGTTTAGAACCACTTTATTCAACCCATGTGACATTTACTTGGGTACTCTTTTCAGAAGCAGTATGTGCTGGACTTCCAATGTATTGGCCAGTAAGAGGAACAACTACAAGCTTGTGTAGACATTTTCCATTTATATCCCATTCATGTACCTTTTACCAAAGGTACAACATAGTTATTTGATATCAAAGCTATGTATTAATAAAATAGTTATTAATATAACTACTGTAGTTTAGATTGTAAATTCTGTTTTATATTTACTGAAACCAAAGGACATTTTTTAATTTAGCATTATCTTATACTGTGTACTGCATAGATTTCTATTCCTGTTTTCTAACTGATTTTGTTTATTTATATCATGCTTTTCAGAATAATAAAGACACAAAACACATGTTTGAAATCATAACCATATGCATTGTCTTCTACCACCCATAACAATGCTGTTATATTTATTTAAAATGGCTTCATGTCAGTCACTAATGTGTACATAAATTGGCCCATAAATGTGTGTATATTATATATATTCTCTCTCTCTCTCTCCTATATATATATATATATATATATATATATATATATATATATATATATATATATATATATAGAGAGAGAGAGAGAGAGAGAGAGAGAGATACACACATACATACATACACACATACATACATATATATATATATATATATATATATATATATATATATATATATATATATATATACACAGACCATTAGTATAGTGTGCACAGAAATAGTTTTTATTTTAATCTCTAAGCCCTTGTACACACGGTCGGACATTCCGACAACAAAATCCGTCGGATTTTGTCCCGAAACTGGTGTTGCATACACACAGTCGGACAAAGTTGTCGGAAAATCCGATCGTACGTAATGTGATGACGTTATTTATTTACAATGCTACTACGTTCAGGCTAGTAGCCAATAGCTTTGGTCTAGGAATTTGATCTGAGCATGCCTTGCACTTTGTCCAATCGGAATTCTCTACAAACGGTTGGACAAAGTTCGATCGGGTCATGTTGTCGGAAAATGTTTATATCCAGCTCTCAAACTTTGTTGGTCGGACATTCCGATGGAAAAAGTCAGATGAAGCCCACACACGGTCGGATTATCCGACAACACGGTCCGATCTGACATTTTCCGTCGGAATATCTGACCCTGTGTACAAGGGCTTAGACTGAAATGTCTTTACTTCAACTCTAATTTAAGCAGGTATAAAAAAAGATTTATCAAGGTGTATGAAGCCAACAATATAGATCATCAGAAAGCGTCCATTAAAAAGAGATGCACATTCATCTATGTAAATATAAAACCGTCACAATATTAAAGTCATCAAAAATAGTTCTTCAGGAATCAATGATTGTCTTCCATGGTTTACAATTATGAGCTTTTATATCACTTTGCTTGACTTCTAGAATAAGGAACATAGATATATTTGCAATCTAAACATTTTAAAGAGGAAGTAAACCCTGATGGGTTTACTTCCTCTTTGATTCCCTGCAAATGTAAAGCATAATGGACGACTATGCATCGCATAGTAGTCTATTATGTGTCACTTACCTGACACAGGAGCCAGCGAAGTCACCGCTGTCCCCTGTAGTTCCGAGCGTCCATCTTCTTGGTAAGTCTCGCTGCTCCGGCACTGTGAGTCGCCGGAGCTGCGATGACGATGACGCACGGGAGCCGACACTTGCGGCATATCGCCGCGATCTGCGGCCTGCCTAGTGCGCGGTGGCTGTCTTCGGGTAAATATCTCCTAAACCGTATAGGTTTAGGAGATATTTCCTGGACCTACGGGTAAGCCTTAATCTAGGTTTACCTGTAGGTCAAAGTGGTTTGTAAGGGTTTACAACCACTTTAAACAAACAGCTTGCACTGTTTTGGTATAAAATGCACCATCCATTTGTACGACAGTGGTGTAATTGTGATTAATGCAATATTATTTTCCTGGAGCTCATAAAAAAACTGCTGCAGACAGATTTTGCAAAAATGTTTCTCATGTGTTCCAAAAGTTGTGCAGCATGCAACAAACTCATATACCGGTGTAGAACGTGTACTTGAATTTGGTGCATTGCTGTGTGAGACACTTTGGCAAAATCCGTGTGCACCAGTTTCTGTACTTCAAAAGAGAAGTAATTAAATCCATTTTTGTAAGATATAAACGGTCGATATTTTAAATTTTGAATTTGGCGCATTCAATGCACCACAATGTAGAAGTGGTGCAATTTAGAACTACCTGAATTTGGTAGTCGCTGTCAGAAATAAGTTGCAGATGCTTCATGAATTTGGTGCAATGCATTACCAAGAAGGGTTGATGGCAGAAAAGTCTTGTAGCAGCTTTACTAAATTCCCCTTTGCGTGTTAATATTGGGTCAACTATACCCTATTGCCCTATTCAAATACCTTTCACAAACCAAAATATAGATAATGGACAGGTGAAAGTAAGGTCTTCATAGAGTAAACAATAATAATAATAATATTAAATTATAATGTGTTCCTTGAAGTTTGGTACTACATCCGAACCCCCAAGACATCCAACTCTACATTGCCTCCTTACTACAGTGTTTGATCATAACTGATCACGTAAAATACCTAACTTTGCAGAGAGATGTAAAGTAATCTGATCTGAATAAAATTTCGAATTTGCTCAGAATATAATAAATGTACTTCTTTACCTGTTTTTCCAACACCACTGCCCCCCAGTACCACAATCTTGATGTTCCTGTTAGGGTCACAGTCCAGGAGAGGATATTCAGGGATAGGAACCAGCAGATAGTTGTGAGAATACTGGGACATAGTCTGTCAGAAATATCACAGGCAATTATCCAGCTATGGCGGTTATGTGTTACTATTAAGTTCCACGGCTTCTTGATGCCAACACCATGATTTAAAAAAGTAAGCGAAACTGGTAGAGACTTCCCTGGGAAAATCCAACTGTCCCCACTGAGGGTCTCCTTCAGAAGCAGAAGAAAACTTCTCTCTCCCAGCAGAGTGAAAACCGATTCCTGCAGCCGCCAGCCAATCAGGATACACGCTTTGACATTCCAAGGGGAGGGGTTTTGGGAAATGGTGATTTTAACTGTATCTTCCCAGATAAGTTATTCTTTAGATAACCTTCTATCCATTCTGCATCTTTTCTAAAAACTCTCCAGAACTGCTACAAAGAAGAAGAACAAGCGCACACAAAGAAACGATATAAACGATTAAAATAAATATCACTCTTCTATTTTTCCTTGCTGTTTCTTTAAATTAATTCAATTATTAAAATGAATACATTCAATTCAATTAATA
>NW_027507685.1:2890000-2977500 GCF_037356315.1 Lithobates pipiens | reverse complement strand
TTTGTAACTATCAGCCCTGCAATGCCTCATGGGACTTGTAGTTTTGCAACAGCTGGAGGGCTGCCAGTTTGAGACCCCTGTTCTAAAGCCCTATACCAGTGATGATGAACCTTGGCACCCCAGATGTTTTGGAACTACATTTCCCAAGATGCTCTTGCACTCTGCAGTGTAGTGGAGCATCATGGGAAATGTAGTTCCAAAACATCTGGGGTGCCAAGGTTTGCCATCACTGCCCTATACTCACCTTTCCACACTCCTGCCAGATCCCACCGAAAACTAGCCATCTATTCCTAAGACAAGGCCATCTTTTATGTGTCCCAACAATAGACGGACTCTCCATAAGCAAGGCATTTTTTCACACATGTGCAGCACAAGTGAGCAACTGGCTAGTGTTTGCAGTGGTGGCTGGACATCTCCCTTTGGGCCGCACAACATAGATTTAGTAGAAGCATTTACAGGCAAGTATGAATCTTTGGGGGAGGGTGGGGTAAGATAAAGGAAAACTGCCCTTTATTAAAACAATGCAAAATAATAATGTAATTCTATGCAATTATAGGCCCTGCAGCCAACTCAAGTTGCACGGTATCTTACGTCAGCCAGTTTGCAATAAAATAATAATTTCTATCTCAAACTGATCCAATGCTAAATGATCACAGTGATCTTCTAACAAGCTTTTGGAGTTATTTAACTGATATGAGCACCACTTTAGTTTGTTCAGTCCTACACAACCTGGTCATTGCAAGTAAAGCTGGCCACAGACGGCTCGATATAAGCAACCAATGCTTCAAATTTTGCACACTTATGCCACGTACACACGAGCAGAATGTCCGACAGAAAAAGTCAAACGGGAGCTTTTCATCGTATATTCCAATCCTGTGTATGCCCCATCTGACTTTTTACGTCGAAAATTCTGACAGACCTAGACATGGAACATGTTCTAAATATTTCCGACTGAACCAATTCCTATGGGGAAAACCACTCGTCTGTATGCTGTTCCGATGGACCAAAAACGACACATGCTCTGAAGCAAGTACGAGACGGAGGCTATTGGCTACTGGCTATTGAACTTTCTTTTTTCTAGTCCCGTCGTATGTGTTGTACGTCACCAAGTTCTGGATGTCGGACTTTGGTGTGATCGTGTGTACGCAAGACAGTTTCAGCTTAATTCCGTCTGAAAACCTTCAGAGTTTATTCCAACGGGAAAACCGGTCCTGTGTACAGGGCTTAAAGTGGAAGTAAACTCCCCTATCGTTTTAATCCACGGAAGCTGCCATCTTTGCCTCTGTTTAATCTTCATCTGCCACGGTGCTGCACATGTGATCCGTTATGACACCAGCCATTGGATGGTTTGACAGTTTGGTTGAGAGCACAGCCCATTCCCGGCATGCCGTTTTTTGAAACTGTTTAAATCGATGGGTTTACTTCCACTTTAAGAAGACTGGACTGTGCGAACTGAGCAAAATATTGTGACCAGGGTGTAAGTTATCGCCCAGAGAGATGCTTCATTGTCCCCACAAATTGGCCCTGTTCTCGTCTATGGAGAAAATGGACAGATCTTATGAACTTCTGTCTGCATAAGGTAATATCGCAGGTTCTAGAGCAATTCTGAGTCATTGAAGAACCAGCAAATATATCTCCGTCAGTTGTTTTAAGTCAGCATTATGCTCGTATTGGCAGTATCTTCTGTGAATTAGCCAAATAGAATTTGTACACACCTGTATTTGTCTCTCTAATGCCGGCCATACACGGTTCGAATTTCGAAAGAATTTTCTTTTGAAAATCGTATCTAAGAATTTTTGTATGAATTTCGCACCATTAGTGGGGCTGCAGCAACAGCCGATTTTCGTGCGGAAATAAAATTTGAGGAATCGGACATGTTGGAAATTTTTAGAAAAACTAACGATTTTCTAATCAATGATGGGAGAATCGTGCACATTTTTTTTTTTTTTTAGGGTTACAAACACTTTAAAGTGGTTGTAAACCCTTACAAACCACTTTGACCTACAGGTAAGCCTAGATTAAGGCTTACCTGTAGGTCCAAGAAATATCTCCTAAACCTACACGTTTAGGAGACATTTGGCAAAAGACAGGCACCGCTGCCTACGGCGCATGCGCCGTAGACAGCGGTGTGCAGGTGCACTGAGCGTGCCGCTGTTAACGGTGATATGCCGCGAGTGACGGCTCCCGTGCGCATGCGCGGGAGTGACGTCATCGCGGCTCCGTTGAATGACAGTGGCGGAGCAGCGGGACCCACCAAGAAGATGGAGGCTCCGTACACCAGGGGACAGCGGTGACATTGTTGGCTCCTGTGTCAGGTAAGTGACACATAATGGACTACTATGCGATGCATAGTAGTCGATTATGCTTTACCTTTGCAGGGAGACAAAGAGGAAGTAACACCCATCAGGGTTTACTTCCTCTTTAACTCTTAGCCCTTGTACACACGGTCGGAGATTCCGACGACCAAATCCGTTCGATTTTGACCGTCGGATTTTGTCTGACGGATTTTGTCCGACGGATTTTGTCCGAAACTGTTGTATACACACGGTCGGACTAAGTTGTCGGAAAATCCGACGTGATGACGTTATTTCGTTACGATGGGACTATGTTCAGGCTAGTAGCCAATAGCTTTGATGTAGGAATTTGATCTGAGCATGCGTGGCACTTTGTCCGATCGGAATTCTCTACACATGATCGGAGTATGTCCGATCAGAGAATTTTGTCGGAAAATATTTCCGGCAAGTTGGAAAATTTGGTCCGGCGGATATTCTGACGGAAACAGTCCGATGCAGACCACACACAGTTGGAATATCCGACAAAACGCTCCAATCGGACACATTCCATCGGAATCTCCGCTCGTGTGTACAAGGGCTTATTGTGCCAGGTATCAGGGGCTAGAAGCTGCTATTTATCTATTCATGTTCTCCCATGTGCAGATTTTTCACTCTTTGTTCAACATCCAACTACTGCATAACCCTGTTCACTGGTAATATGGAGCATGTAGACAAAAATGAAGAGCACATGGGAATCTAACCTATATCTAATAAGTAGCGCTCACCGAATATATTTCGGGGGGGTATATATCCAACAGATAGACCCAAAAAAGACCCATATTTTTTTTTGGGGGTAATATGGAGCCTACCTTTCTCCATCACTACAGTATATAGTCATTCACATTTAGCACTCTGCATTGCACTGTAGTAAGTGAAAACATTTTCCAAGTGCCAAAATATGCAATGCAAATGGTTTGTATAGGATCAGTCCTGAATAAAGCACTCTTCACCATTCATAACTGTTTGCAGGTTGTGTGATTTGCTTCCATTCTGAATCTACAGAATTATTTTAGCTGTGGGACAAATTAGTCTAGATACTGAAATCCCAGTCAGCCACATGGAACCTTTTGGTGCTGTTACAGTATAAACAAACGTCTCTTTATAGAATGTTTGTGCAGTTTATCATTCAGCACGCACTCCCACCACTATTTGAAGAACAAAATTCAATGTTAAAGTCAGCATGGAAAGCTGGGATTTCAGCATAGTCATTGAAATTGTTTGCCTAAGCTGCCGAGCAGTTTTCTGTGTTCTTTGAATGCTCTGGTGTTGCTATTGTTTGGCTGCTATAGGATTTTCTAATTAAGGTAAATTCAATTACAACAACCCCACCTGTATATTCTGTCCTGGTTCTGTGCTGCTGAGAAAGTAAAAAGGGATAGTGGCAATAAACAAGAGCCCCTTTGGATATGAAATGTGCTTTTACATAATTATGAATTAAGCAACAATGAATGTTATTTCTCAGATAATGCCTTCAATGCCTTTTCCTTTCTGATCCTGATCGCGTATGTCCTGGTAAACAAGATTCTATACCTAGAAATTACACATAGCTATGTGTGTATATGTGTTAGCCCTTGTACACACGGTCGGAGATTCCGACAACCAAATCCGTCGGATTTTGTCCGTTGGATTTTGTCTGTCGGATTTTGTCCGAAACTGTTGTATACACACGGTCGGACAAAGTTGTTGAAAAATCCGATCTTTCAGAACGTGATGACGTAATTTCGTTACGATGGGACTACGTTCATGCTAGTAGCCAATAGCTTTGATGTAGGAATTTGATCTGAGCATGCGTGGCACTTTGTCCAATCAAAATTCTCTACACATGATCGGAGTATGTCCTATCAGACCAGTTGGTCGGAAAATATTTCCAGCAAGTTGGAAAATTTGGTCCGACGGATATTCCGACGGAAAAACAGTCGGATGCATACCACACACAGTCGGATTATCCGACAACACGGTCCGATAGGACACATTCCGACAGATTCTCCGACCGTGTGTACAAGGGCTAACACTTACATAGAACTGCAAGAGTATAGAATATTTGTTATTCTCTTTAACACAGTGTTTTTCAACCTTTTTTCAATCAATGCACCCTTTAAAATTATAGGCAATCTCAAGGCACCCTTTAAAATTATGGACCGTCTGGAGACACCCAATTCTAAAATGTAAAAAAACGATTCTAATACTTTTTCATAATGCATCAACACGCGCATGTAGGACACTCAGCGTTAGAGGTGATTTATTATTCCAAAGCAATACACTTTCACACACTGGTACTGACTAGTATTCCAATGTTTCTCTTCTCCCTCAATTTCTATCCATCGGTCAGCTGATGTGACCCCAGTGGTGAGGGAGAGGGGCACAGGAGGGTCAAACAAGGATGCTGTGGAGGCAACAGACCTCCTCCTTATTAGCTGATGACATCATTGATTGTTAGGATGCCAGTGCCTAGAAAGTCATAATGGTGCATAATGAAAACCCTTGGTTTTGTGTAACTAAAAGGCAGGCTTCCTCCACCTGCTGGCTTGTATACAATTTCTGAACAATTTTTAGGCATTTTGCCAAGGCACCCCTGAAGAAACCTCAAGGCGTCCCAGGGTGCCTGGGTGCCCTGGTTGAAAAAGGTTGCTTTTACATATGAGTTACGTGTTATTCCAAGCAGATACAAATATGCATTGGCAGGGGCGGACTGACCATTCGGGCACTCGGGCACTGCCCGAGGGCCCCATGCCACTAAGGGGCCCCATCAGGGTTGCCAGCCTCAAAAAAAACAGGGACAGTATGTACAAGTCTGTGTTTTTAAAAAAAAATCCAAGATTATAGCTGCCTCGCCTCTCCAGTACCTTTTTCAGTGTGTGTATACTGTGTGTGTATATTGTGTGTCTGTGTGTGTATATTGTATGTGTGTGTGTGTGTATATACTGTGTGGCCCCATAGTCTATTGCCTGGGGGCCCCATAATCTCCTATTGCCTGAGGGCCCCATAATCTCCTATTGCCCAGGGGCACCATAATCTTCTCATAATGCCCAGGGTCCCTATAATCTTCTATTGCCCAGGGGGCCCCATGAGTTGTCAGTCCGCCCCTGTGCATGGGTATTAGTAGGATGGAGTGCCAGTGTACTAGCACACATGCCAACTGTACTTTTAATAACCCACAGAGATGTATTAGCATGCAAAAATTACCTAAAATATGATTATGAAGAAGTCTAGAGTAATTTATTTTGCCATAGTACTATACTGCAGCTGCTGATCAGTGTATTCTGACAGCTACGGGTGCTGCTGTCAGAATACAATGTCCTGGCAAGGGGGTTTGAGCCCGAATGTGTGATTGAGCCCGCATGAGTGCTCCCATTGCAAGCGTCAGAGGGGAAAAAGAGCCAGGAGCAACGGCGGGGGATTCCAGAACAGAAGGATGGGCTGCTCTGTGCAAAGTCATTGCACAGAGCAGGTAGACATAACATGTTCATTATTTCACTTTATATACCGGTACTTTATATATAGATATATATCTAGATCTATATATAATATCGCCCCAAAAATATAAAAAAAAGATTTCTTGCTCAGTTTAGGCTGATACGTATTCTTCTACATATTTTTGGTAAACAAAATCGCAATAAGCGTATATTGATTGGTTTGTGCAAAAGTTATAGCGTCTACAATATAGGGGCTACATTTATAGAATTTTTATTATTAATTATTTTTATTAGTAATGGCGGAAATCTTCAATTTTTTATCGTGACTGAGACATTGCGGCGGACACATCGGACACTTTTGACATTATTTTGGGACCACTGACATTTATACAGCGATCAGTGCTATAAAAATGCACTGATTATTGTGTAAATGGGACTGACAGGGGAGGGGGGCGATTAAGGGGTTAATAGTTAACAGTGTGTTCTAACTGTAGGGGGGGTGGGCTCACTAGAACATGACAGAGATCACTGCTCCTGATCACTGGGAGTAGTAGATCCCTGTCATGTTTCTAGGCAGAACAGGGGCATGCCTTGTCTGTTGCCATATCCCAGTTCTGCTTCTCTGTGTCACGATTGTGGGCCACCAGTGGACACCGAGTCCACGGGACCCACGGGCGCGCGCTGATGGCGGTAAACACACACGCCCACTAGCCTGCAATTTAAAGGGGTGACGTACAGGTGCGGCCATTTGTGCAGCTGTGTTATTGTGACACACACAATGCTGACGTACATCGTCGTGCGCTGGTCGGCAATCGGTTATAAAAACTCAGGAAAGCCAACCTCTGTTAACATGGCAGATACTACAGCTGTAACAATCAAAAGTAGTTACTTCTCAAAGACAATAAAATGTTTTGTGTAAATTAAATTTGCTAGTAAATGGGTCACACACCTCAGTGCAAAGATGTCATGTTGTATGAAATATAACATAACTTTCAGCATGTTGCCTCCAAAGTATTTGACAAAACTATCCATGCTTTCTTCCAGTGGCGTAACTAGAACCTTCAGGGCCCCAATGCAAGAAACCATGAAGGGCCCCCCTGAACCCCAGCCAGGGCCCTTCCCTCCGAGTCCGGCGGTGGAACTCCAGGGCGTGGTCACAGGTAGGACCTTTGTGAGCCCTGTAGTTCCACCACTGGTATCATTTTTCTTATTTTTATTTATTTTTAGGTGCCCCATTGGGGGACTGTCCCTAGGCAGGATGGGGTCCCCATCCCCAGAAGAGATGAGGTCCTTTTCTCCAGGGCAGATGAAGTTACTGCTCCCAGGTGAGAAGGGGTCCCTGTCCCCAGGGGAAGTGGGGTCCCTGTCCCACGTGAGAAGGGGTCCCTGTCCCCAGGGGGAGATGGAGGGGGTATGTAATGGTGTGTGGGGGATGGGGTCCTCTCACTCACCATGACCAAGCTGTAGGCCATGCACTCATCCATGTTGGCCTGGGCTCCATCCAGTGTGCTGCACGGGTGATCAGCATATCTCCCAGAAAGACCTTTCATCATCTGTGTATGACGGGGAGGAGGGGGGGCTGGCAGATAAGCCTGCAGTGTCCTCCGGGGAGCCGGCTCTCATAGGGCTGAACTGCATCTGTGTGCTTAAAGTTTGTTTACCCGGGAAAAGTTTGCAGTGCAGAGTGGGCCGGACTCGGGGTGGGCGGGACTCTGGCTGGGGAGAACAGACATCGGACTGAGTGGCAATGCATGGAGCAGGAGAGGGGTACTCTGAGGAGCCGGCTGAGGACACAGGTCATGCGGGGAATGCACAACTAAAGAGCAGCCATATGTAGAGGGGGCTGCATGGGCCCCCTGCATCACAGGGCCCGGTTGCGGTCGCAACTGCTGCACCCCCTATAGTTACGCCCCTGCTTTCTTCCTATACCTTTCAAAAACAAGAAGCTGAACATCATTAAGACATAATACAGACCAGGGGTGTCAAACTCAATTTCAACACAGCCATATCAGCAATATGGTTGCCTTCAAAGGGCTGGTTGTATCTATATGACTAGAATTCCAGAGCACCCCCCTTCCCCACCATCAGAAGTCAAGAGTCCCCCACCTTCCCTTACATCACAGTCCATCCCCCCCAACCTTGCACTACTGAAAAGCTTGGAAGCAGAAAGTGCAGGGTCTGGAGGAGGATCATTGGAGGGCTGGAGTCAGCAGCCAGGGTCTGCTAAATGCAGAAATTAGTGGAGGTAGAAACGACGGAGTACTTCGGCTTCACAGATCGGTGCCAGATCTGTAGGATGAGTTCTGCCTTCTCTCTGCTGCTGACTGCCGAGAAGGGGAGGGGGCCAAGACTAGCCTCTCCGTGGCTTCAGAGAGAAGCACAGGATCTTACGGAGGAGTTCTGTCCTCCTCTCTGCTGCTGCCTTCTCTCAGCTGCTGACTGCCGAGAAGGGGAGGGGGCCAAGACTAGCCTCTCCGTGGCTTCAGAGAGAAGCACAGGATCTTACGGAGGAGTTCTGTCCTCCTTTCTGCTGCTGACTGCTGAGACAAGGTGGGGGTGGAGACGAAGGGGGTGCTGCAATTGTAGGACAGATGCAAGGGCCACATGAAATGGCCTGGAGGGCCAGATTTGGTGCCAGGGCCTTGTGTTTGACACATGTGATATAGACCATAACATGTGTGTGGTTATAAAGAGGTAAATAACATATGCTAAAATGCAAAAGCATTGCTTAACCACTTCCAGCCTGGCCTATAGCAGAATGACGGCCAGGCGGTGGTTTCGTTATCCTGACTGGGCGTCATATGATGTCCTGCAGGATAACAGCTGTGGGGGCACACATGGCGGTGATCTGTGGTGACACACCGCTACATCGATCTCGGTAAAGGGCCAATCATGGCTGATCACGATGTAAACAGGAAGAGCTATTAATCGACTTTTCCTTACTCGCGTCTGACAGAGGAGCCGCTCAGGGGCTCTCCTGACGGGGAGGGGAGGGTCTGCGCTGATTGTTTATCAGTGCAGCCCCCCCTCAGATGCCCACACTGAGCCACCAGGGAAGCTGCCAGGACCACTAGGGAAGTGCCTAACATGTGGATGAGCAGGTACATCCCCCATGGCCATCCACATGTGAAAATTAATGCCCAACATATGCCAATCAGTGCCCACAAATCGGCACTGACTGGCACCTCTATGGCACACTAAAAATCAGTGATGCCCAGCAATGCCACCCATCAGTGTCCATCAGTGCCACCTATCAGTGCCCATCCATGCCCACCTATCAGTGCCTGTCAGTACCCATCCATGCCACCTTTCAGTGCCACCCATAAGTACCCATAAGTACTATGTAGTACGCCTGTGAGTGCCCATTGGTGCCACCTATCAGTGCCCATCAGTGTCGCATACCAGTGCCATCTGTCAGTGCCACCCATCAGTGCCACCTATCAGTGCCCATCAGTGCTGCCTATCAGTGCCCATCATCAGTACCCATCAGTGCCACCTCATCAGTGCCACCTCATCAGTACCACCTCATCAGTACCACCTCATCGGTGCCCATCAGTGCCGCTTTATCAGTGCCCGTCATTGAAGAAGAAAGAAAACATACTTATTTACAATTTTTTTTAAGAGAAACAAAGAAAGAAATTTGTTTTCAAAATTTTCGGTCTTTTTATTTGTTGCGCAAAAAAAAAAAAAATTGCAGACGTGATCAAATACCACCAAAAGAAAGCTCTATTTATGGGAACAAAATTATAAAAAATGTGTTTGGGTACAGTGTAGCATGACCGCGCAATTGTCATTCAATTTGCGACAGCTCTGAAAGCTGAAAATTGGCTTGGGCAGGAAGGTGTATAAGTGCCTGGTATTGAAGTGGTTAAAGGGGTTGTAAAGAATAAAGTTTTTACCTAATTTCTCTGCATTAAGGTAAAAACCTTTCACATTCATCCCCCCCAACCCTCTCCAAAAACTTACCTGAGCCCAATCTCAAACCAGCGCTGTGCCCGAGAGCAACAGCATTGCTCTCTCTCTCTCCTCACAAGGACCGATGCAGCAGCGGGAGCCATTGGCTCTTGCCGCTATCATTCAAATATTGTGAGGAGGGAGTGGAGGCGGGGTGGAGCTACGCTGTGTGTGTCAATAGACACACACAGCCTGACCTTGGATCCGGCCCACATGGGTACCCCCCAAAGTAATTGGCTTGCTATGGGGGCACTCAGAAGGTAGAAAAAGCTGAGAACGCTGGCAGGGGACCCCAGAAGAGGAGGATCAGGGACATTCTAAATTATTGCACAGAGCAGGTAAGTATAACATGTTAGTTATACAACAAAAAAAAAAAAGAAAAACCTTTACAATCACTTTAATACAGATAATACAGTGTGTGTTTAATACAGCAAATCCAGTACAAACGTGATTGTTTCTGTATTTTCAGTGCTGTCCCACTCAACAAACACACATTCTAATAATACACTCAGTGGCATGTGGTGTGTATTCACTGCCATCCAATATGCATCTGTTTTTTTTTTTTTATGTTAGGTTAATATCGTCTCCAAGATCTGAAGATAGAAGTGATCATTATGCTAATACAGTCAGCGCTCACTTACCCAGCGCTCAATTATCAGATTCTTTCAGTTAACTGGAAGCACATAATATTACTGTGTGATGCAAGCTCCAGAATTATAAATTAGTGGCCTACTTAGCTCCACGCCCTTTAATAGTACAAAGAAATACAAATGATTGCTTATTTGATGCAACGCTCATTGATATTTCCATTGAGTTATCATTCACGACAGAGAATCTTCAAGGAGAGGAAGGTAGATATAAGAAATCCTGTTCTGAGAAATCTTGGGTTTGATATATATATATATATATATATATGCATTGTATACCTCATTATTTCTTAAACCAGTTTTAGGGCTCTTGGTGACAGGTATTCTTTTCAAACACTCTGCTGCTATTCAAACAGAAATTCATGCAAATGACAAGAAAAAGCTGCAACTGACTGGCTTTGCCTGCAGTTCAAATGCACCTAAATAGGACATACCAGGCTTTATTCACAAAGCCGTATTGTTCCCCTTAAAAAATGCAGCAAAATACCCCTCAGCGTTTTTTTTTAAAAGGTTTTTGGCATATACAAATAAACGCTACTAAAATACCGCATTCGTTATTTTATGAAGTGTTGCGGCATTTTAGCAGTGAAAACATGCGATCATTTAACGCCTGGCACTAATACTTTATTAACATTAATAAATAGGCGTTGTTCAGGAGCGAACGGCACTTGAAGGGTAAACAGACAGAAAGGCGGACCAATATAAGCCTGGTTGTCAAGCCGTGAGATCATGCCCTCAGTTGAAGTCAGATATGACGAAACGCGCCAGGACATATCCTTCACAGTGATAGGAAGTGACGTTTGCGTCTCACAGTCAGCTGGATACTCTTAGGAAGGACACAGCGTGGCTGTGGAATTTACATAGACGCTATCCTGAGCAACAGACTGGCGATTACGCTTTTATACATGCTTCAAAAATAATTGTTTCACCAGTTTCACATTTAAATTCATTGCCGTCCAAAAACATGTGCAGCAATATAAAAACAAAATGTCTATTGATCCCCTACCACAACATAGCCAACTATATTACTAAATTAAAACAAAAACCTGGGAAATCCGGGTTTATTCCCCCGACATTAACATAACAATTCCATTACACAGAAACCACATGCTTGCGTTCCCTCAGGGGAGGGGGTTTGTTCATTATAATGGGTCAGATCTTTCTTCAGAGATCATGGGGAAGATGATCATGGGGGAAATTGAATACAGCATTTCCCCAAAAAAATTTGGCAGTGTATATGTAGTCGGAAACCTTGCGCCAAATTCATGAAAACCCCTGCAACATTTTTATTCTTAGTACTGTCGCATGCAAAAATTTCAAGTACCGTATTTATCGGCGTATAACACACACAGGTATATAACACGCACATTCATTTTAAGAGGGAAGTTTCAGGAAAAAACATACATTTTTGTATTGGCATATAACACGCACACGCTACGTGCACCCGATTTTCATGGTGAAAAAGTGAGTGTTATACGCCAATAAATACAGTAATTCCTATTTGCAACGCTTTTATTCTATGCTGTTATTGTTGCAACAAATTCATAAAGAAGAAGAAGACCATTGTCTTGTGATAAGGTGGTAAGGAAAGTGGAAGTTAGTAAGACCTTTCGTTGCCATATTTTATTGCTAGACTATTGGCCAATACGAATCCTTGCAAATCAATAATACACTCACTAATGCCCTGTGTATTTACCACTGCGCTTCCAGCAAAAGAACCCTTCCCCACTAAGCAGTAGGCTTGTGCAATTCGCTTTGTAACGAATCAAAATTTGGTAGAATTTTGCATCTTTCGGACATTCGGATGCATCCGAATGTCTGAATAAAAAAATAACGAATAACAACGAATACGAAAGAAATATAACGAATGAATTTGAATGAATTCGACATGATTCGGTAATTCTTTAAAGATCTAATGAAACAAAAGGTCAGCTCAAAGTAAATCTTATAGTCAAATCAGCTAATTAATTTTGTGCCGGAGGTTGGATTACTGGCAAAGTGCATTCCTGAGAACTTAGTGAGAAGGGTGTTGTATTGTATTTGAGCCGATGAGAAGAGACGTTGTCATTGTGTGTGTTAAAAGATTCAATAAACAAACGACTTTCCAAACTACGAATCATTATCACGAATGTCTATACATACATAAATAGCGAATTTCAACGAATACGAAAGAAATATAACAAATGAATTCGAATGAATTCGACATGATTCGGTAATTCTTTAAAGATCTAATGAAACAAAAGGTCAGCTCAAAGTAAATCTTGTAGTCCAATCAGCTAATTAATTTTGTGCCGGAGGATGGATTACTGGCAAAGTGCATTCCTGAGAACTGAGTTAGAAGGGTGTTGTATTGTATTTGAGCCGAGGAGAAGAGACGTTGTCATTGTGTGTGTTAAAAGATTCAATAAACAAACGACTTTCCAAACTACTAATCATTATCCCGAATGTCTATACATACATAAATAGCGAATTTCAACGAATATGAACAAATGAATTTGACACTCTACGAATAATAACGAATTATTCAAAAAACTTATTAACGTAACATAACGAATATAACAGAACGAAATGATGTATTTTACGAATGACAACGAACCGAAACTAAACAAAATTTTCCGTTGTACACAAGTCTACTAAGCAGCCACTTAAAATAATGTGTAATTTCTGTGTATTTGTTCCTATTATAAATAATTGAAACACGTGGCGCTAAACCAAGTGACTGTTACACCACTAAATATTATACTACAAAGTGCAAAAAAAATTTTTTTTGGAGCTATATCTGATGCACTTTGTAGTATAATATTTAGTGGTGTAACGGTCACTTGGTTTAGCTCCACGTGCCACAATACAAATCCTAATTTTTCTTTATGTATACAAATATAACATTTTTAGAATGTGTGAATCATTAAAAGAATTATTGAAAACAGTTCACAGTTTAGATATCCTAAGGTTAGCAAAACGAATGCATGTTAAAATATATACATTATATACATGAAAGTGTCACGGTAATTATTTTAAAATACTATTACTGAATTTTTCTTACCCCTTGCAGATTTGTATTCTCAAGTGTAAAGACTGTAAAGGGTCTGTGGTTCTATGCTTTTTTTTTTTTTTCCTTTTCTTTAATTTAACAGAGAATTAAGCTATATTAGTTAAAAATGTTTAACTTGATTAGTTCATCATTATTCACACCTTGTCCTCTCATTCTTATTTTTGATGTACCATATTTTTTACAATTATCATTGTATCCTACTGACATGGTAGAATTTATACAGCAGACATCCATGATCCATATAAATTGAAGCTGCACATAGCCTCACAGCAGGAAGAACTACTAATATATTACCTATTACAGGCACTGGGGCTCAGGCGGAAGGTCTGTGTTAGCCCTTGTACACACGGTCGGAGAATCCGTCGGAATGTGTCCTATCGGACTGTGTCATCGGATAATCCGACTGTGTGTGGTATGCATCGGACTGTTTCCGTCGGAATATCCGTCGGACCCAATTTTCCAACATGTTGGAAATATTTCCCGACCAACTGGGCCGGTCAGACATACTCCGATCATGTGTAGCGAATTTTGATCGGACCAAGTGCCACGCATGCTCAGATCAAATTCCTACATCAAAGCTATTGGCTACTAGCCTGAATGTAGTCCCATCGTAACGAAATTACGTCATCACGTTCTGAAAGATCGGATTTTTCGACAACTTAGTCCGACCGTGTGTATGCAACAGTTTCGGACAAGATCCGACGGACAAAATCCGACGGATTTGGTTGTCGAAATCTCCAACCGTGTGTACAGGGGCTAAAAGTGAGATGCAGAAGAGGTGTTGGCCCATGCCATGCATTCCATACACCCCAATTTTTCTTACACAGCTACTAAATAGTGATTTAAATGTATATTCAATGTTTGTTATAAAAAAAAAATGCAAAACAAAGGAACACATCAATGTATGTTTATGCCTCAAAAAAATCCTATTCCAAAACTGCACTTTTTCCAGCTGATAAGCAGCCTTCAAGAAAATTAGCATTTGTAGAGCTGTTGATATGATGATGTTCACAAGACATCAGGGCTGGACTGGGACAAAAATTTGGCCCTGGACTTCATCCAGACCAGCTCACTTTAATTTTGCAAACAAACACAAAAACAGTTTATAAAAGTATACGCAATTGTGCAAAAAAACATAAGTAGTATAACATAAAGGAAAAAAACAATAGTGCTGCGCTCCCAAAGTGAAATGATACAAAAAACAAGAAAAACGTCGTATTATCTTATAAAGTAAGTATGTGTGGCCTTATAGTGCGTGATCTACTCAAATACACTCGGAACTAGCCCAAAGATCCTAAGCCCCTGTACACACGGTCAGAGATTTCGACAACCAAATCCGTCGGATTTTGTCCGTCGGATCTTGTCCGAAACTGTTGCATACACACGGTCGGACTAAGTTGTCGAAAAATCTGATCATTCAGAACGTGATGACGTAATTTCGTTACGATGGGACTACGTTCAGGCTAGTAGCCAATAGCTTTGATGTAGGAATTTGATCTGAGCATGCGTGGCACTTTGTTCGATCTGAATTCTCTACACATGATCGGAGTATGTCCGATCGAACCAGTTGGTTGGGAAATATTTCCAACATGTTGGAAAATTGGGTCCGACGGATATTCCAACGGAATCAGTCCGATGCATACCACACACAGTCGGATTATCCGACAACACGGTCCGATAGGACACATTCCGATGGATTCTCTGACCGTGTGTACAAGGGCTTAGAATAAAAACTGTTCATATATAAATCTGCAATTAAAATATATCCACATATAGGTGAAATATCCAACCAACATACATTAAACGTGATGTGATCAGGAGGGGTACCCCCAACTAAGGTGCTCACAATGTGTTTATCTAAAGTCACATAAATCTAATGTGTATATACATTAAACAATTACTTCATGAACAACAAAGTGTCGTGCATGATAAAGTGTAAATAGTGATCAAAATACGTTAAAGTGCTAAGTGCATATAATAAACATAGAACAAAATAAAACACACGATAATTCAACTAAAGCCTCATACACACGATAGGACTTTGTACAAACTTTCCCTTGGATTTTTGTACAAAGGGCGTCGGCCCTGAACTTGTATTGCATACACACAGCAGGACTTTTTCAGCCAACTTTCACCAAATCACGTGGTTTTTCTGCTCTTTACCGCCACCTTTGGTCAACTTCTGTATTGTTGTCTGATCTTTTGCATTGGTTCTGAGCATGCCTGTTTGTACTTTGTACAAAAGTCCTATGGTTTTCTGTACACACGATCAGACTTTGCTCCATCGGACTTTTGTTGCCAGAAAGTTTGTCCGTTCGCACAGCCAACAAAAGTCCGATGAAAACCAAAAAAGTTTGTCCGATGGAGCGTACACACGGTCGGATGTTGCTCCAAAACAGCTAATTTGCATGTTTGTTGTCAAAAAGTCTGATCGTGTGTACGGGCCTTAAGTGAAAAAAAAGTCCAGTGAGAGTATCGGATGCAGTCATAAAGTGACTCAGTGCTTGCAAGGTGCAAAAAACTCTTTCTCCACTCCGG
This sequence comes from Lithobates pipiens, assembly GCF_037356315.1. Classification (NCBI taxonomy): domain Eukaryota; kingdom Metazoa; phylum Chordata; class Amphibia; order Anura; family Ranidae; genus Lithobates; species Lithobates pipiens. The sequence goes on along the minus strand of NW_027507685.1, from coordinate 2,961,563 downwards.
TGATTCCACGTGTTAGTAGGCACACTAGGTAATTACCTCACCGCTGTAAGGTATACAGCGTATCTGCAGCCTTTTCAAAGGTACACAGGGAATCGGGGGGGGGTGTCTTCAAATAGCCACACTGTAGTCACCATCCATGTAACCGCTCCATAGGTGGATTGCAATATTGCTCAAAAGATAAGTATGAGGGCGACCATAGTATAGTAAGTTTTAAAATCACAAAATGTATTTAACCAATTAAAATTACTCACAAACAGCAGAGGTGAGTCAGACAGTAACAGCACAGCTACGAGCGAACCGCTCGGGTGTAGGCGTCGCTTCCGGTCTCCGTATCCAACATAAGGAGTCATTACTAACCTCTTTTATTATTTCACTTATTCTCTATCTTTCTCACATCACCGCGTGAGAGTTGAGGGCGAGCCACACAGCCATTACTTTGTCACTGAAACCGGCCCACTGAGCCATCGGCCCACCGGGAAACTCCCTGTAGTCCCAATGGCCAGTACATGCCTGCTAGACATCCCGGTTTTCGTTATTATTAAGCCACGTTTCACCCAGCGAACAAGTTGTTAAGATAAGTTATTTTACCCACTGACATCCTGTACCGCTGTTCACAGTTGTCTGTCTGGGATTTAAACTGTGCTACAACAATAAATACGTGTGTAGTCTGCTAGGAGATGTACAGTATCCTCAGCAGTGTAAACTATCCAGCTTTAAACTTCAGATTTAAACACACAGCTCATCTATAACTACTCCCTGATGATTTCTGTTGTTCTATGACTCGCCAGCATTAAGTGCTAAGTTAATGGTCTATACATCACCAGCTGCTCTTCTTATTCATCCGCCAAGTACCCTTGAGCCAGAAATAGTTAGCTTTGTGAGCTTGCAGCAGAAAGTTCATAAAAGTGAAATGTTCTCTATTAACCATCTGAATACCTACATCAGTTAAATACGCAAACACACACACATACAATATCTCACAAAAGTGAGTACACCCCTCACATTTTTGTAAATATTTTATTATATCTTTTCATGAGACAACACTGAAGAAATGACACTGCACTACAATGTAAAGTAGTGAGTGTACAGCTTGTATAACAGTGTAAATTTGCTGTCCCCTCAAAATAACTCAACACACAGCCATTAATGTCTAAACCGCTGGCAACAAAAGTGAGTACACCCCTAAGTGAAAAATTGGGCCCAAAGTGTCAATATTTTGTGTGGCCTCCATTATTTTCCAGCACTGCCTTAACCCTCTTGGACATGAAGTTCACCAGAGCTTCACAAGTTGCCATTGGAGTCCTCTTCCACTCCTCCATGATGACATCCCAAAGCTGGTGGATGTTAGAGACCTTGAGTTCCTCCACCTTCTGTTTGAGGATGCCCCACAGATGCTCAATAGGATTTAGGTCTGGGCACATGCTTGGCTAGTTATATACTGTATTTAAAATTACTATTAACTCTGTAAATAATAAGTACTGGTCCTATTTTTCTTCATAATCCTACCCATTACAATATATAGTATATATACGGTATATAAAACAGTGAATGTGATATTCAGCAAACATTCACTGCAGGAGAATCTTCCTGGTAGATGTGGTATAAATTAGAGTGATTGATTCTTCTGCAATGAAGCTTTAGTGAATGTCACACTCACTGCTTTAAAAAAAAATGGCCTTAAGTGAGTTATCTGGTGAGAGGTATCAGTAAATGTCATTATTTCTTTTGCCTTTACCTAGCTATCAATTTATAAAGGGAGAAAGATTTTGATGCTTTGTGATCCTGCAGTAAATAGTTGGGGAAATATGGGAAATATCAATATAATATCATTGAAGATGCCTCCTGAACAAATCCCTGCAATAAATCAGCAGCAAGCCATTGCACTTTGGACTTGTCCATTTTCAACCCGTCTGCTTCTCAGACAAAAAACAGATGGATCACTAAATGACATAATGAATAGCACACTATGTGATTGCTTCAGTACGAATCATAATATCTTTAAACTTTTTCCATTTTATTCTCCTTGTTATAAGAAATTGGCAGTACCCAGATACGCTCCAATTGCTAATTTTCAAAGGGAGACTTTTCAGGCAGAACAGTCTGTCATGAATTAGAAAGCAGGAAGACTGAAAGGTAGATAATATGGCCTCAGATATGCTTACCTTCAGTCTTAAAGCACGAGAAATTACAGATCATGATTGTTTTAAATCTCTTCAATGCTATGGATTTAATCTTCCTACTCATGTTGATAGGAGCCAATTTTTTTTTTCTGATTTTATTTTTTTAAAGTGTAACTAAACCCACAAATCCCTTTGTATCAGGGGCGGACCGACCATTGGGCCACTCGGGCACTGCCCGAGGATCCCATGCCACTAGGGGGCCCCATCAGGGTTTTCAGCCTCAGTAAAACCAGGGACAGTATGTCAAAATTTGTGTTTTTTTTACATCTCTCTCGGAAATGTCCCTTACCGACATTCTTTTGGTCTAAAAATCCCGAGATTATAGCTGCCCCACCTCTCCAGTACCTTCTCAGCCAATAGAAACATGTCTGTGTATACTGTGTGATTGTATACTGTGTGTGTGTGTGTGTGTTTTTGTATGCTGTGCCTGGGGGCCCCATAATCTCCTATTGGCCGGGGGCCCCATGAGTTGTCAGTCCGCCCCTGGTTTGTATATGCAGTAAAGTGTGCTTATTATATCCACTGTGGCGGTTAATCTTCTGCATTGTGTAAAACGGCTGTTTGATCCTGACTTCTCTGATCCCCCTCTTCTTCCACTGTCCCCTAATAATTTCCTGATAATACAGAGTCTATGGAGTCAGGCTGCACATGCTCAGTTTGGTGTGTATTGCTAGAGAGGATTTTTTTTTCTTGGGAGAGTACATGTGATCAGCACAGGGCCAATCAGCACTGTGCAGACAGAGGGTCAGGGGTCCTGCAGTCTCACAGGACAATCAGAAAACTCCTCCTACAAGCTTTAACCAGTGCTTGGCTGGACACTGATATAAGTCACAAGACTGCTATATACTGCTGATGAGAAAAGGTATTTAACAGTTTATATTTACTGAAATAATTGTATTTCCATGTCCTGTGTACTGTGGGAGACCAGATATAGTGAATGCAGGGTCCTGGGTTTAGTAACGGGAACTGAAGTTGTTGCGTTTTCCAGTGCTGACTGAACTTTTCCAGGTATAACAGACATAGTTAAAATGTAAAAGTATTTGATATTTACTTTACCTAATTATAATTTGCATTGGCACTCTGCTAATATTTTTTTGTTTAAATCAGATCATCTATATTAAAAATCTTTTACAACCATAATGTACAATTCAGAACTAACAGCTTGCTTACAGAAAATTAAATAAAAGTAATGTATCTAGCTTTCACAGGGATCAAATTCAATATCATACTCAAAGAAGAAGCACATAAAAACATATCAGGCAAATATATCTCCATGTATTACACCAATCGTGCTATTACTATCCTAGACCTTAGTGTGCTTTTTTTTTTTTAAGGAGAATCACCTGCATTCTCATCTTCCTCAAATACTTCCAACCACCTGGACCATAAAAGAGCATTCTTCTTAAAAGCACGACGGCTTTAATAAGTTATTTTCTCATAAGAGATTTGCCCCTGAAGGTGCTATGCTGGAGAGCAATCTGAAAATGATCACCCTATGTCCTGTGAATAAAGATCTGGAAATTGCAAGGGAAGTGTACAAATCCAAAGTGGAAGAGTAAAGTATTTCAATAGGAAAGTAAGGAGGGTGTTATTGGGCTGTACCCCAAAGACACAATTCATTTTGTAAAAGTACTTCACCTCAATATCTTATAAGTTTAGGGCATTTCCATAGGAGGTGAATCAGGTCATCTTCTGGAGATTTGCATTTGGCACATGTAGGAGAGTCATGTTGTCAGGACCGAGATTGGAACCCGCAACCTCTTGTGTCTGGTAGTATCTCTTCTTGCTGGGTCACATGGGATGCTGGACAGCTAGACAACCTTGCTGTGTGTCTTGTTTCTCTTGAAACGTGAACCCTCTACTCTTCCCTTGAACTTACGATTTAAATCATGCCTTTGCACTTCCTGTTTACCAGATTATTGTGCTCTCTCCAGCAAATATCTCGCTCTTGTTACTTCTGTTGCTGTCCATATCTTTGCTACCACTCTTTACCGACCTCTGGTATGTTTACTGACTAAAGTTCTGCTTGATCCCTACCTGCTATTTCTGCTACTGGACCCCGGCTTTCTCACTTCCTAGTGGGGTGATCCTAAAGACTGTGACCTGGTACTAACATGCAGAAAAACTCATATTCACCATCAGAAGCTCTGGTGAATACCAGGTAGTGCTTAGACCCCGCACCTCTGGTGACCATGTGTGATCCACCAGGGTGACCTGCTTGTTCACTTATCCTGCTGGACATTGGAAGCCTCTGTACTGCTATAGCTACTAGTCTCCAAGCCTGACCCCTGACCATGACACACATATTCCTACCCTATGCAAATATTCAGGTGTAAAACAGACTCTGTGCAATTAATTTACTAAAGGCAAATAGACTGTGCACTTTGCAATTGCACTCTGCAAAGTGTGGTTGCTCCAGAGCTTAGTAAAAAGCTGCACTTTGCGAATACCCTATCAAATGAAAGAAAAAAAAAGCATTTTTGCTTGGACATGACTGGATGCTGGAAGTCAGCAGAGCTTTTTGTCAGTAATTGCCCCGTAGTTTGCTTCACCCCCAGACACTTTAGGTTTGTCAAAGGCTTTCTACAGTAGGTCTGCACTGGCACTGACAAAGATGTCTGGCTACTTCCTATGAAACATCCAATGTGTGAAGCAATGGGAGAATGTCTGTGCATTATCAGTGACAGATGTGAGGTTTGATGCTCTGCACAGGCAGGGAAGACTCAGGGTGTTCCCTGCTGTCACTCATTGAGTTCTGCAGGCTTTACAGGAAGCAGACTCACACCCTTTTGGCCAGCAGGGAGGACAGAGCAATTAGGGCTGTCTGAAAGTGTCCAAGGTTGAAGAAAACCACATTACTGTTGCAGACAAAAGGTGTAATGAATTGCTATAGCAAGGGCAGCATCAGCAAGTGCCAATTCTAAACATGCTATTTATGTGAGCATCCTGAAAGGTGATTCTTGATGACAGTATCTCTTTAATTACTACTCTAACACTAATATATAACACAACCCCTCACACTTAACTTTTCCCAACACTTATTTAACCCTAATTATAACTCCAAAATGAAAATGATATATTTATTTATATACTACCTACAGTAAACAACCCTTTTCTGCATACTCGGCTCATCCTGTGCCGTTGTTCCATCAGAATCGGCAACCCGTCAGATTAGGTAATGGAAGTGACGTTCCGTCAGCTGAGCATGCGTCCACCGCTACCAGGTTTGCTAATCTGACAGAACACCCGCAGTCAGAAGAAGGCAGTGGACATTTAACTACACCCAGCTACGTCTTGAATTTAAGAGTAATTTTAGCAATAAAGTGAGTAAATATAGTATGCTGACATCTGTGATGCTGTTTGCGTGTTTAGTTTTGAAAGCCTAAAGGTTTAGGGCTGAGCAGTGCGTGGTGTACCAACATGGCCTCCGCCACCTTCCTACTGCTGGCATCCAACTTCTTTCAAAATGTAGCATCAAAACAGCATCACACATGTCAACATACTATATTTATTTATATACACTCACTTTATTGCTAAAATTACTTTTAAATTCAAGATGTAGCTGGGTGTAGTAATGCCGCGTACACACGAGCGGACTGTATGGCGTACTTAGTCCGTCATACAATCCGACGGACAGTCCGTCATACTTTAGACTGAACGGACTTGACCACACACGGATGCACAAACAGTCCGTTGAAAGCTTGCGCGATGACGTGTACAGCACGTACAACGGGACTAGAAATAGGAAGTCCAATACACAGCAAAGCACCCTTCCGCCGTGTAAATCCTTTCTGAGCATGCGCCATTCTTAGTCCGTCGAACTAGCCTACTGACGAGCGGATTGTCCGCTGAAACCAAAGTACGACGGACAGAATTTCGAAAAATCCAAAATACTTAGTACGCCAGACTGCACGCTGAAAAAGTCCGCTGAAGCCCACACACGAGGGGACTGTCCGCTGAAATGTGTTTCGATGGACTAAGTACGCCATACAGTCCGCCCGTGTGTACGCGGCATTAGATGTACGCTGCTGCCTTCTTCTGACTGCATGCGTTATGTCAGATTAGCAAACCTGGTAGAGGTGTATGCATGCACAGCTGACGGAATGTCCCTTCCGTTACCTAATCTGACGGGGTAAGTGATTCTGATGGAACACCATGACCCAGCAGGCCACATCTTCACAGTTGTGCTTACAGCTCTGCAGCAAAAAAACACTGCCAAGCTGTCATCAGCAAAATCTACTAATCTTCATTTCCTGCTAACTTTTTTCAGTCTTTAACAAGTCAAGAAGCTATATGCTATTCTAATAAGAATGAAACGCTTTTGACCTTATTAAGCATTTATAAATGAATTTGAATTTAGCTTAACAACAAAATTTGTAAATTGATGAACAAATGATGATACCCCACTTGTTACTATAGTAACTCCCTCACTCATAACCATACTAATTTCTCACCTTCTCAAATTTAAATTCCTAGGTGAACAAAGAAATATGTAAGGAAGATATCTCTTCATTAAAATTTTACTCTAAAACTCCAGTCTGGTCAGCCCATTAACAAACCCTAGTTGGCGACTGAAAGATTCCCTTCTCAAAAACCCAACCACCAGTAACACAATATGTTGCCTTTCTAACCTACCTCTTCAACAGCACCAACAAAGTTGTTACCCCACTGCAATATGGGAAGTCCACAGGTACATTCTGATTAAATTAGGAACTTGACTGAAAAAAGAATGGGAGGCAACCACGAACTAGCTACTCAAATCGTATAGAACATCTTGAATTGCAGCATAAAACCTTGCAAACACCATATCTATTACAAACTTTCATCACAACAAGAAAGGAACTGAAATTTGACATGCTTTATAAACTCAAACATGTAGCCTCTAAATGCAAGAGAATGTGGGTATAAGTGTAGTAGCCTCTTAGCCTAAATCCTCAGGGAATAGCAACCCTCTCACTACATCGCCCATATAACATTCTCAAAAAATGTAGCAGCATTGGCACAAGGCCGTCACACGTTGTTTCAAATTCTACTATTAAAGCCGCGTACACACGGGCGGACTGTCTGGCCAACTTAGTCCGTCGAAACACATTTCAGCGGACAGTCCGCTCGTGTGTGGGCTTCAGCGGACTTTTTCAGCGTGCAGTCTGGCGTACTAAGTATTTCGGAATTTCCGTAATACTGTCCGTCATACTTTGGTTTCAGCGGACAATCCGCTCGTCAGTAGGCTAGTTCGACGGACTAAGTATGGCGCATGCTCAGAAAGGATTTACACGGCGAAAGGTTGCATTGCTGTGTATTGGACTTCCTATTTCTAGTCCCGTCGTACGTGCTGTACACGTCATCGCGCAAGCTTTCGACGGACTGTTTGTGCATCCGTGTGTGGTCAAGTCTGTTCATTCGAAAGTAGGACGGACTGTCCGTCGGATTGTCTGACGGACTAAGTTGGCCATACAGTCCGCCCGTGTGTACGCGGCTTAACAATCATATTATCTATACAGATCACACCTTTCTTCCCATCTACATTCTTACTTTTAAATTCAAGGTTATCTGCAAGCATCTGGGATGCCTAGGCTATCACCAGAACAGGAGCTACAAAAGCAATACAGGATCCATTTTTGATGTAAAAGTTTTCTTGCCAGATATAGAGGCTAAAAAAAGATACTATAAAAGCTCCTACTGAATCCTGGCTCCCATTTAAAAAAGGCCATCAAATTAGCCAAGGGTGATGCTCCTTGACCCCTACACTCTAGCTGTGACCATAGGCGCGATCCCCAAATCACTAAAAGACCCAACCAGTTGCATTTGCTATGATTCATATCCTCGCTCAATCTCGAACTAAAATCTTTTAATAGATGCAAGCTAGTAGACCACGCCAATATCTGCAATCCCTGATCCATAAAGCCCAAACTGGCTTCACTGGGCTCCTCATTCCAAGCCCACAAGATGCTCCTTTCCACCAACACTGAAAAGGCATTCGAATGAGTGGCTTGGCTGTTTACCCTTAAAAATCTTAAAGCGGTTCTCCCTAAAGTAGAAGTTCCACTTATCTCATCCCCCCCCCCCCTCCGGTGCCACAATCGGCACCTTTCAGGGGGGAGGGGTGTGCAGATACCTGGATAATCCAGGTATCTGCACCCACTTCCGGGACAGACCGCCGCAGATGCCCCCCCCCCGTTGTGTTCTGGGAAACACACAGTTCCCAGGACACAGCGGGGACCAGCGCATGCGCAGTAGGGAACCGGGCAGTGAAGCCACAACGCTTTATTTCCCGATTCCCTGACAGAGGATGACGGCGGGGGCAGCAGAGAGACGAGCGATTGCTCGTCATCTGCCGCTGACATCGCTGGACCCTGGGACAGGTAAGTGTCCATTTATTAAAAGTCAGCAGCTGCAATATTAGTAGCTGCTGGCTTTTAATATTTTTTTTTTAGGTGCAGAACCGCTTTAAAAACATGGAACTCAGTTAACAATGTCCCTATATTGTTTGTTACCTCTGTAACGCTTTACTGGAAAATCTTTAATAAAAATTTAAATACGATAAGAAAATGTTTGCAAACTCTTTTTGCCATTTGTTTATGAATGACCAGTAAAATATGGTGCAGATATTGTGCCTTATAATGTAAAATGAAAAATAAATGGTTTAAAAAAAAAAAATAATGGTCTGTCGAACACTCAATTAAAAAAAACACCGACTTATGCATGGTAATATTGTATATTTTTTATCACTATAAGCATATCACTTGTAATCCATAACTGTATGTTAACATGCGTTCAATAATGAAAGATTTTTCTTAAGCAGCAAAACTTGGATTCAGTATTTTTTTTAAAGACTCAATTTTCCCTGAACAAAAGATTGACACTCATATGAATTAAACTACAGTGGTTTTCCAGAGAAATACACTGAAGACGGCCCTGGGAGTGAGTAAGCAGGTGATACCGCCATGGCCTGCAGGCAGGGATCCAGACTCTCTGGGTCTCTGGGATTAAGGCGGCAGGTGCACTGGGGGTCAGGATGCTGCACAGAAATTGGCCTTGGGATTTATCTTTTGCATTTGCCTCTGTTTGGTGGAGGCTGAAAGTCATTACTTTGTGACAGGCACCAGCCAGGCTAAGTAAAATAATGTGCTTTCTATATCCTCCCTGGTGGGCAAGCATCCGCATTACAAAACTACCAATAAAACTGACACTAATTGGCCGCTCGGATGATGGGTCCTGAAAATTTAGAGGAAAACGTCTGCACATTAAGATCTCAGTGGCAGATTCAACCATCCTCGGAAAGTTTAAAGTCTGGAGCTCATGATGTCATGCCCTGAAAATCTGCTGCAGCATGTGATGAGAATATCTACTTTAACTCCTCATTTACCATCTGTTCTGTATGTGTATATATATATATATATATATATATATATATATATATATATATATATATATACTTTTATTTAAAAAAAAATACTTGGCCTGCATTCAGACCTACCGTATATACTCGAGTATAAGCCGAGATTTTCAGCCCCTTTTTTTAGGCTGAAAGTGCCCCCCTCGGCTTATACTCGAGTCACCGCCGTCTGCCTACCTGATCAGCGTGTCGTGCAGACAGACGGCGGCCATTCCACTGTTCAAAAGCCGCGCCTCCCTGTTTGTGATAGGCGGAACACTCAATTTCCCAGCAGTCAGTGTTCCGCCTATCACGGACATCCTCTCATCCTCGTCTGTAGTATGAGGATGAGCGGATGTCCGTGATAGGCGGAACATTGACTGCTGGGAAATTGAGTGTTCCGCCTATCACAGACAGGGAGGCGCGGCTTTTGAACAGTGGAATGGTCGCCGTCTGTCACAGACGAGGAGGAGAGGTGCGGCTTTTGAATCCTGGAATGGCCGCCGTATGTTTTTATGACATGCTGATCGGTGCAAAATGGCACACGGAGCTGCAGATGGGCACAGAGCTGCAGAAGGACACAGAGGCTGCAGATTGGCACACAGAGGCATGCACAGGACACAGGTAGGCTGCAATGGACACAGGGAGGTACACAGGGAGGTATGCAGCTACAGATGGGCATTGTTGACCCTCTTTTCCACTCTTTTAAGCTGTAACAGTAGCTGCTGCATGTCTCATCTTCGGCTTATACACGAGTCAATACGTTTTCCCAGTTTTTTGTGGTAAATTAGGGGCCTCGGCTTATATTCAAGTCGACCTATACTCGAGTATATACGGTATGTGCTGAAGAGAATAGTGTGCAATTTTTGTATAATTATAAAGTATTTTGGGGGAACCTTTCTCCCTGAAATGTGCACTCAAGCGGCTGTTTGCTTGGAAGCACAGTGGGGAGATTTACTAAAACTGGAGCACTCAGAATCTGGTGCAGCTGTGCATGGTAGCCAATCAGCTTCTAACTTCAAATGAAGGAACCGAAAAAAAACTCTGGATAGCCGCACTCCGGATCAGGTAAAATAAGTTGTGCCTTTATTATTTCCACTAAAAAACCTTCACATCACACGAGTCACAACAGCAAAGGGAATGTAGAACAGGGAAAGCTGACGCATTTCACGCTGAAATTAGCTTACTCATAGCTATGAGTAAGCGCTAATTTCAGCGTGAAACGCGTCAGGATTTCCCTGTTCTACATTCCCCTTGCTGTTGTGACTCGTATGATGTGAAGGTTTTTTAGTGGAAATAATAAAGGCACAACTTATTTTACCTGATACGGAGTGCGGCTATCCAGAGTTTTTTTCGGTTCCTTCATTTGGCTAGTGCAATCAGCCTGCACCCCTATCTGTTTGGAGTGGCCAGTTTCTTGGTGGATCAGCCTGGAGCGGTGGATCCTTCTTTTTAGCTTCTAACTTCAGCTTGTTCAATTAAGCTTTGGCAATAAAACCTAGAAGCTGATTGGTTTGCACTTTACAGTTTTAGTAAATAACCCCACTGCTACAGCATACCTCACATAGCTCGATCATGCCATAGATCATCCCATAGTTTAGCGTGGTAAGAAGAGTATTCTCAGTTCACATGCAGTGGAAAGGTACGGTAAACCACATTAAGAGGGTACAGATTGAACAAGGAATTTATATGTAAGGTTTGAAATAAACAACAAGTTTCTAGAAAGCCACAGCAATAGACAAAGGGTACTAAATTACCCTGGGTCTAAGAATTTACATCTGCTTTTATTTTTATATATAACATGACACAAAAAAAAGTAAAAGAGCATGCTGATATTATCATACATTTTAGAAGGCCTAACACCAGCCACATTTTTGGATTTTTGGATACAGTGGTGGATAGTCTTTATTTCTGTCTATAACCCTATTGGAGAGATTGGAGAAAAGTGGCAGTGAGGTCCGTTTTAGATAAGGCACCTCCTCCCATTAAATTAGTTCAAAAAAGTGGGAGATCGGAAAGGAGGGATTATTGTGGTGCCAAACGATTCAAACAGAAAGCAAGTTTAAGAAAAATATTTATTTTATTACATCATAAAAAAAATACAAATTTTATAACCGATAAAAACAATAGAGATTTAGGGAGCAATACACAAACAATAAAAGGCCAGATTGGTACAAGGCCTTAATACAGTTTCGGGTCAAGTCTTCCCTACGTGTTTCGTCAAACCATTGGCTTCCTCAGGGGAATAGGACAGACCAATATTTGAAGGGAAACTCTATAGAACAGAGAAAATGGAGAGATGATTTCTCACTTCCCGTCCGTATGATGTCTGTATGACATAAGGAATGAGGGCTTCAGTGGCCACTGTATCATGACAGCAGAAAGGCCTCGTTGTACTGTGTTTTTGGATTTTGTCTCTGTCGGAGAGATTTTTTATTACTTCCTCTCCTCAGTGGAACAGATACAGCAATAAAAACCTGACAATGGCTTTAGCTCTATCCTATCCTATCAAAAAAATGTCTGGGGTTATATACATATTTTATGCCAAATTAATTAACCTCCCTGGCGGTACGATTATTTCAGATTTTAGGTGCTGAAAGCGGTGCAATTATTTTGCATGGAAAATTTGGTGTTTTATATTGTAGTCCTGTAATTCTTAGGAATAACTCACTTAAATCTGTCCAAACCAGAGTCTAGCAGACATCCCGGGTATGATAAGGTTTGAAAAATGAAATAATAAATTATAATATAATAAATAACTATAAATAATTATACCAAATAATAATATAACAATAATAAAAATTATTCAATAATGTCTTAATAATGATTAATCAAAAACTTGCTCAGTTGCAGAATTGTCACTGTTATTACTTTTCAGTATTTGATGACGGATCTCCACACAAATCGCTCAATTCTGCGAGTGATTCTAATTTATTATCGCTGTTTTCTAGCTGGTCTAAAATCATTTTTGATGTAAAGGGACAGTTTTGGTTGCTATGGACAATCTCCAGTTTCCAGGCATAAAGAACAGTTTTTATAATATAAAACTGCATGCAGGACACTGGACAGAACACTAGGGACAAAGGGGATGTGAAATAATTACATACAGATTACATTATACTGTATGTAATGTGTGTGTTTCACTTTTTGAATTTGGCGCCGTTCTCCGTCCCCGTGCGTCGCAACGCTCGCAGGAAATGGAGATCGGCTCCGTGATAGATCGAGCGGCGCGCGGCTCGCTCGTACAGCAGGGGGACATCGCTGGATCCAGGGGAGAAGGTAAATAACATCTCCCTGCATTCAGCGATGCGGTCCTGAGTCTAACTCAGAGTTACCGCTTTTGGTATAAAATCTCCACCCCGAGCCAGACTCGGGAATACCGCCAGGGGGGGTTAAATAAAAAGGAATTTGTCAAAAACCAAACACCTCTGCAGTTAGGCTTTGATGGAAGCATCAGTTATCTGACTTGTGCTGTTCATTGGGGTTAATTTTCTAAAGGAGTACAAAATGTTCTTTCAACCCAGTAAATGTTTACTCAACTTAGTGAATAAAGAGTTTACGTGTAATATCCTGTGATGTGTAAGTGATTTTTTTTTTTTTAAATCAGCAGTATTGCTTGCACATTATTGGATGATTGAAGTGAACACATTTTTACCTTATGCACTAAAATTTGTACATTTAGTTTCTCTTCTCCTTCAGTAAATCAACTCCCTCGAGTCACCCTGGAACTAGTATGATGCACTTGAGTACAGGAATGGCTGCTTCTATCACAGCCGTATCAAAAATACATATTTTACCTTATGAAAGACTTCCTTTATGTACACTACTACTGATGATTCATGAAAACAGACAGAAAGAGTAAAAGTAAAAAGTAAGAGTAAGTAAAAAGTTGGATTAAAGAGGGTATCAAAATTTGGTAGGATATTAAAAAAAAAAAAATCTCAAGTTGAAATGTTTGTTACCCCAGGAGTTCATTTTTTGGGCTATGGAAGTGCTTTAGCCAAAGATAGAACATGATGTGAGTATTTATGAATGTATTACAATGGACATTATGTACAAGTCTACAATATATCAATTCTTAAAGTGATATTACCTTATATTGCAGAAGTGGTAAAAAAAAAAATCCTGATGAAGAAATTTATTTATATCCATATCCACAATTCGAAACATGTTGGAACCCCCATCTACTGGACATTATCCATCAGCTTACTATTATGGTGGAATTTATAAGCAATTAGTTGGGGAATACCCCTTCAATGCTTTTCAAATATACTTTATTGTTGAAAGCACTTTGTTATATGCCATGATGAATTTTGTGATTTTTGGAAAATTATATACTTAAGCCACTCAATAAAATATATTTTTTTAGCATGGATGGCTGACTTATGGTGTCTTCTGTCCGGCTGCGCACCCCTGGTCAGACTGCCTAATTTTGCTGCACCTCCCCATACTGTGTTTTTCTGCACTGTTTACCTGCTTATGACCTTTCACAATTTGGGAGCTAAACTGCTGCTACTGTATGCTTGTACTGCTTTTTCTTTTATGCGACTAAGAAAAATAAATAAATTGTTATTTGGAAAAAATAAAATAAATTTTTTTTTATACAAAACATGTTTGAATTGCCTTTAAAATCCCAAGAATGAGGATATATTTTGTGATGATCTAAAAGGAATGACGGCAATTACACCCATAACCACAGAAGTTCTTTTGTTTAACCCCAGGATTTCAAATTCCTGGTATGTGCCTCTGCTGTATGCTGTTCTCTTTGTATTGCTTCCTTTAAGTGAATTCCTTGGGGTTCTCAGTCCCTCTGCTTTCCTATTAAAAACTGTCCATACTAAGCAGGAGCACACACCGTGGTCAGTTCTCTAGCCATGATGGGAACTCAGGCTGCTCTCCTCCAATGATGATGACTTGTCCCAACACCCCCCCCCCCCCGCACAACCATTCACTGGGGAGATCAGTGTACTGTTGCTTCTCTTCCCCCAGCTCTTATGCAGCTGGGAACAGAAAGACTGTAATCACTTATAAAATAGGGGAAAACAGGGTATTTATAATGTTTTTTTTTGTAACTATACACAAATGTTTCGCCTTTCATTTCAATTTTAAACGAAATGGGTTGTTTTATAAGGTGATCGTTTACACTCGCTTTAACAAAATAAGCAAAATTAAAATTAGATATACCCCCAGCATGTTACTATAATTACATATAGGACAAATACACTGTTAATAATTTGCTTTTGTACAGTTAACGGCTTCTAAAGTTGGATGTATTCTCAAACTGCTTGGCAAGAAAAAAAAGAAAACTATGTACAGATGGCACACCAGCCATTACTTTACACAAGATGTTTTCAAATGTATGGACAGATGCTGGGGTCTCTTTTGGAGAAGGATGGCATGCTGGGAATTCATAAACAATCCAAATCCAACGTCTTGATACTAAAAGCATCCGGGGAAACCTTTTCCCTTTATCAGGTGATAGCAGGTGTCTGTTACCGCAGATGCCAAGTACAGGCAATATGTGCTAATCTAAAATACTGGTTATTTTATAATAACAGGCTTTAATCCAAAATCATTTTTTTTTCTTTGATTAGTATTGAAAATTATTCATCAAAAGCTGCATAGGCTATAAAGCAGGATATAATTTACCTCCGATATCTATGAAACTGTTTTATCCAAGTTATTATATCATAAAAAACCTTTATGCGGTGAAGCTGTCATACATGTTATAATCTTATTGTGCAATTTACCAAAGCTATGTAATTTGAGAGACTACCTGATCAATTCATTAAATTTTTATTTAGTTAGGGAGGTAACTGAATTCCATATTTGTTTATAGATCTTATGCCGTGTATACACGGTCGAATTGTATGACGTACTTAGTCCGTTGAAACACATTTCAACGGACAATCCGCTCGTGTGTGGGCTTCAGCTGACTTTTTCAGCGTGCAGTCCGGAGTACTAAGGTTTGCACAACAATCTTTCCGTCGTACTTGGGTTTCATCGGACAATACGGTCGTCAGTATGCTAGTCCGACGGACTAAGAATGGCGCATGCCCAGAAAGGATTTACAGGGCGGAAGCGCTCTGTCTTGTAAAACTAGTGTTCGTATTGAAGCTAGCATATTCGTCATGCTGCTAATTTTGTGATTTTTTAATATAGCACATTCTTTTCTTCTTCATAATGCAAGAAAAGTGAAGTTGCTTTGCTGCTTATATTCACACAGAGTTATCACAAATGTCTTTATTCATCCTCATCCTATGATTAATATTCCAATTCGAGAATAAATTAAAAAAACAAAAACGGACGAATTAAGCTGAAGTCTGAAAAGCGCGAATCGTCTCTAACCAAACTTCCACTAACGCAAAGTCAGCAGAAGGAGCCCAAAGGGTGCTTTGCTGTGTCTTGGACTTCCTATTTCTAGTCCCGTCGTACGTGCTGTACACGTCATCACGCAAGCTTTCGTCGGACTGTTTGTGTATCCGTGTGTGGTCAAGTCCGTTCAGTAGAAAGTACGCCGGATTGTCCATAGGATTGTATGACGGACTAAGTACGTCATACAATTCGATCGTGTGTACGCGGCATAAGGAAACTTGTATGTCAGACTGTAACATTTATGGCCAGCTTTTTATGAAGTAAGGATGATGATCAGGCACAGATCTATGGCCTGGTTACACCGGCTTAGACTTGGGGCATTGTGGCTTTAGGGCATTCCAATCAGTAGGCCCAGAAATCCGCACCTAAGACACATTAGCTACATAAGTGACATAAATGTTTAATACACTGACTTTTTCGATTTTTAATTCAGAAGGGCATTAAAAATTAAAAGCATTTGATAAAAAAATAACAAGAATAAAGCACACAAACAATTTATACCACACTAAGCCCTTGTACACACGGTCGGAGATTCCGACAACCAAATTCGTCGGATTTTGTCCGACGGATTTTGTCCGAAACTGTTGTATACACACAGTCGGACAAAGTTGTCGGAAAATCCGATCGTTCAGAACGTGATGGCGTTATTTCGTTACGACGGGACTATGTTCAGGCTAGTAGCCAATAGCTTTGATGTAGGAATTTGATCTGAGCATGCGTGGCACTTTGTCCGATTGGAATTCTCTACATATGATCGGAGTATGTCCGATCGGAGCATTTTGTTGGAAAATATTTCCGGCAAGTTGGAAAATTTGGTCCGACGGATATTCCGACGGAAACAGTCCGATGCATACCACACACAGTAGGAATAACCGACAAAACGGTCCGATCGGACACATTCCGTCGGAATCTCCAATTGTGTGTACAAGGGCTAAAATATGCATTGTGATAAAATGGTACTGCGTCATTTCTAAAGAAGCGACTCCAACATGCACCAATAAAATGTAGGGTGGTAATTGTGATATATAAATTCACCTTCAAGCCACTGTTGACCACATGATATTTCTGGGGTCAAAGCACTTCTGCAACCCTTTGGCCTGTGCTTACCTCCCTCTCAAGTTCTATAAAAGTGTATACAGAGTTTTCAATATCCAGAAAAATAGAGGCATATATATGTTAGCAGTAAGATGCAGCAGCTGATCTGCAGACCATGGCCAAATGAAGGAGCTCAGCTGGGGCTTGCTGAAGTTGCATTTTAACCCCTTCAGCCCCAAAAGAATTTACCCGCTTCCTGACCAGAGCACGTTTTGGGGAAATCTTTGCAGCATGATGAGATACCGGGAATATCTATTTCCGAATTTACAAATTTACGAATTTATGAATGTATAAATTTAAGAATGTACAAATGTACGAATTTAAGAATTTACGAATGTATGAATTTACAAATGTGCGAATTTAAGGATTTACGAATGTACGAATTTACGAATGTATGAATTTACGAATGTGCGAATGTACAAATTTATTAATTTTTGAATATTCAAATTTATGAATATTTGGAAACATTTGTTAAACGGTTTTCATTCATTCAGAACAAAATGAATTGCACATGTCTACCAGATATCTGTTGCTTCAGGAACAGAAGCATGAGCGAAACAGATACATAAGTTGGACTTGACATTCATTGTTGGGGGGAGATCTTTGCAGCATGATGAGATACCGGTAATATCTGCCTGCACTTTACAGACAGGGTAAGCTATGGAAAGCACAGCTCCCCAGCTCCCTCATAACAAAGATAACTAAATAGAATTTTTCCTTGCTGGAAGTTCCAGAAAAGAAAATCAAAAAATGGTAAGCTGCAATTTTTACATTTTAAAGTTATGCTATGTGAATGGGGGAATGTAACAAATATAAAAAAAACAAATGATCCGATTTTGGCTGCAAAAGTGGAAATGCACTTTAAAGTGGAAATATACTTTAAACTGTTCCTAGCTAATAGAAACACACGATCTGTCACTCCTGTCAGATCAGAACAGGAAAGTCTGTGTTTACACACACTCGTCCCAGTTCTGTCTCTTCTGCCCACGATCCCTCGTGGCCATCGGTCATCATGTCATCAAGGTTACAGTGTACTGTATTGTGTGTTTTTCACTTTTTAAATTTGGCACCGTGCTCCGTCCCAGCACTGTGTGATAGATCGAGCGGAGGACGGCTCACACACACAGCGGGGAGACATCACAGGATCCTGGGGACAAGGTAAGTAACTTTACCTGGATCCTGCGATGCAATTGTGAGTGTGCCTCATGGTTACCGCTTTTGGTACTGAAAATTCACCCCGAGCCACATTTGGAAATACTGCCAGGGAGGTTAAGGGTGCATGTATGCCGCCCCCCCATCCATCGCCGCCTTCCCCTATCCATGCATCCGGCCCCTTTCAGTACGCCGCATGCATGGATTCCAATGCGGGGTGGATCTTTTTTTGAAGCACTGATTACAACCAGAGGTTCTAATAGGCTTCAAAATAGGGTGGGCTGGGGGCGTAGAGAATGTGTTCACACCCCACAAAGGTATGTTACAACAGCGAATGAATATTCCCGATCGTAACACTGATCCTCCTCCCTGCCAATCAGGAAGCGGGTATTGACACCCATCACCCGATTGGCTGAAAGGACAGGGGATCCTATTAGATGCCTGTGAGGAGGGGAGGAGCCGCATGCTGTAAGCCAGCAAAGGAGGAGAGGACCCTGAGCCGCTGCATGCTGCCCCCTGCCTGCCACCCGCTGCTTGCCTAGATGGTGTAAGTGCTGAATGGACAGTCAACTAGCGGGGGGAGGAGGGGGGTGTGACACTCGCCGTTCGGGGGTGGTTGTTTGTTGCCCCACCCTCAAAAAAAACACCAGCTGCCACTGCAAGATATATTGGTACAAACTACATACATCCTATAATAATTGAAATGTACAGTATTCAAGCCCCAGTTGACACTATACCCCACATGTGCATCACCCAGGAACCACACCTCAATCATGTGTATGTCACATGCAATTCAGTGCGGTGTGGTTAGCGCCCATTCATTTTCAAATCGCACCAAAGAAGTGCAGGTAACCTTTTTTGGAGCCGTACCACATTATATGCTCGTTTTGTACCATGCAATCGGGTGTGGTTAAACCGCACTGTGTTTGTGTTTTGGGGTGTCATTAACTTTGTAATGACACCCACAGTGGATCTCGAACACAGTGTTATTGCAATATGGTGTGGGAAACACGCAGGGTGTGTGGGAACCTAGGCTAACTGTTAAAAAGTTGGAAGCAATAAAATTGATCCAACTTGTACAAAGATAAGGAAAACAAGTACATTAATCGCATAGTATCTTATGATTTAAACAGACGCAGGGCAAATAGCATTGTAGAACAATCTAGCATTTTTTAAAACAAGATTTCATCTTTAGATTTAGGAAAGTTGTGCACTGTGAATTGAAGATTTTACAGTTTTTGGAGGAAATATCACAGTTGCACAAGACCTTCTGTCCGGCTGGGCCTGGAGAAACTTCTCTTATTTTAAAGAGGCCTAAACTTTCCCACACTGTCCTAAAGAAAGCAAATATAGAACATAACTAGATATCGAAGGCAACACCAGCACTTTGTTTTACCATTTTCCACAAGTGTACTCAATACGCATCCTTTGTAATATGTCATTTACAATGAAATGTACAAAAAATATATTCCCTGCACCTTAAGAGCAAAGCAGGCAAGGGATACTTTAACAATGTTTGCCTCTCTTCTTTAACAATTGAGGCCAATTGAACAGCTAAACCTCCATATGACACAACATTTATAAAACATCAAAATTGAAATTGCAATGAAATGAAAAATGTTTTTAAATTCTATATAAAACAGGAGTTTGGTTGTTAGTTTGGCAGTTTGGTGGCATTTTATTAAATAGTATTGTTTTTCTAATGGCTAGTAAAACATTTTCTCCAGAAAGAGGATTAGCAAAATATATATTTTCCATTATCCGCTACTAATCAGCCACAATTTGAATGATAGCTACATTTTTTCATGATTGTTACCTGTTGCCAAGGGGAGCCATTCGTTAATACTTCTTTTTGCCTTACGATGGGTTGGAGAACCTAAATAAATAAAATAAACAATGTTTTAGACTTTACCTGTGCTAAAGATTGAAGTAGAGCACAGAAGTCGGGGGGGGGGGGGGGGGGGGACGGAATCCATGGATAAGCTGTTGTACTTTCTTAACACTTCGAGAAGACCTGACATGATAATTGCAGATCAGAAGAGTCTGTTGCACTGTATTTATCTTTTATCTTCCCATCCCTTTCTTGGTCTGAAACTATGTCAAATTATTAGTAGTAATTTTTTTTTCTATGTCAGCCTTCTTACTTGCAGTTCCTGCTGATTTAAATATTTTGACCCATTGCGCCCCCTGAATTCGAAAATTCCTGTTATTTATGATAACATTTATATGTTAACGTGTTATATTTCCTCCTTCACCGTTTCCCCCTGTGACTTCACCATTAATATCAACAACACAACCATTGGTCCCTCCACACATGCCAGGGTCCTGGGTGTAATCCTTGACTCTGACCTCTCCTTCAGCCCCCATATCCAATCACTGGCTAAATCCTGCCGTCTTCATCTCCGCAATATCTCCAGAATTCGACCCTTGCTGACTAATGTTCCAAGCCTGCGTGCTGAAAATTTATCGTCCCTAACTGCAATAGCACACTGCTCAGCGCTTCAGGATTCCGATTCAAAAGGAAAAATAATAGTAATCTTTGGGCCAATACTTATGATTACTAAGAAATTCAATTAAATCAGAAGAATGATAGTGATAGCTGCTGCTTGTTTAAAACATACGTCATATAAAATAGTATATATATAAAAAAGCAGATAAAACTTCAAAAAGTCCACTAATTAAATATATATATATATATATATATATATATATATAGCAGCGCTCAATATGCAAAATCTTGTTCAGATGTTGTTCATATGTGCTCTTGAAAGAATGGTGATAGAGTCCAACACGTGAAAAGAAGAAGAGAGATCGAAACCACCTTCCACCTGGCGTTTTCCACCTTATGTGCTCTCCAAATACAAGCCCCCCTTGGGGATGCACTCACCAGAAAATCAAGGATATAAGAGCCTTCAATATACCAAACCACTATATTCTTTGGTCTTGGGAAATCAAGGATATAGGAGCGTTCAAACCATTACATTCTTTGGTCGCTAGATGTCACCATAATGGGGCCTAGATTGGACCGCCCCATTATGGTGACATCTAAAGGCTCTTATATCCTTGATTTTCTGGTGAGTGCATCCCCAAGGGGGGATTGTATTTGGAGAGCACATAAGGTGGAAAATGCCAGGTGGAAGGTGGTTTCGATCTCTCTTCTTCTTTTCACGTGTTGGACTCTATCACCATTCTTTCAAGAGCACATATGAACAACATCTGAACAAGATTTTGCATATTGAGCGCTGCTATATATATATTTAATTAGTGGACTTTTTGAAGTTTTATCTGTTTTTTTATATATATATATACTATTTTATATGACTTGCTGACTAATGACACCACAAAGCAACTCGTTCACTCCTTGATTATTTCCCGCCTTGAATACTGCAACTCTCTCCTTAATGGCCTACTCTTAAGCAGGCTATCGCCCCTTCAGTCTATTATGAATTATGCTGCTAGACTAAGCCCTTGTACACACGGTCGGACATTCTGACAACCAAATCCGTCGGATTTTGTTCCGATGGATTTTGTCCGAAATTGTTGCATACACACAGTTGGACCAAGTTGTCGAAAATCCGATCGTTCAGAACGTGATGACGTTATTACGTTACGACGGGACTACGTTCACGCTAGTAGCCAATAGCTTTGGTGTAGGAATTTGATCTGAGCATGCGTGGCACTTTGTCCGATCTGAATTCTCTACACATGATCGGAGTATGTCCGATTGGAGCATTTTGTCTGAAAATTTTACCAACAAGTAATTTTACACGGTTGGGTAGGGGGAGCCAGTGAAGGGATTGGCAGAGAGGAGCAGCAGTTATGGATCGATTAGTGAAGTGTATTAGCCCTTGTACACACGGTCGGATACTCCGACGGAAACAGTCCGATGGAGACCACACACAGTCGGAATATCCGACAAAACGGTCCGATCGGACACATTCCGTCGGAATCTCCGACCGTGTGTACAAGGGCTAATACACTTCACTAATCGATCCATAACTGCTGCTCCTCTCTGCCAATCCCTTCACTGGCTCCCCCTACCCAACCGTGTAAAATTCAAAATGCTAACCATAACATACAAGGCCATTTACAACATCACCCCCATCTACATCACCAACCTCATCTGCAGATATCGCCCAAATCGTCCCCTCCGATCCTCCCAGGACCTCCTGCTCTCTAGCTCCCTTGTTACCTCCTCCCATGCTCACCATCAATACTTCTCCAGAGCCTCTCCCATCCTCTGGAACTCCCTGCTCCAGTATATCCGATCAGCCCCTACCCTGTCCACCTTCAGGAGATCCCTGAAAACTAATTTATTCAGGGAAGCCTATCCCACACCCACCTAACTGTCCCGAGCCACCCCCATCAAACCATTCTCTGCAGCTATTACCTTTTGCACCACCCCCTCCCACCTCCCTTTAGAATGTAAGCTCTACAAGCAGGGCCCTCCTGTAACTTTTGTGTTGAACTGTACTGTAATTGTGTTGTCCCCCCTATACATTGTAAAGCGCTGTGTAAACTGTTGGCGCTATATAAATCGTATAAAATAATAATAATAACATATTTTAGGAGAGCTTCATGTTTAGGAAGTCTTACCCATCTGTCTTTCTAACTGCTAGAGAAAAGGAAGGACAAAAAAATAAGGTAATGCAAACAGGACAGTAAGTTTATGATACAGGCACCAAAATGCCTCTGGGAGCCACTATCAAGAAGAATTCCAGCACTTCCATGCTTCCTTCCATGTATAGACAACTCACAGTAAAAAGGAATTTCTATGCTACTTTGCTCACATCCTAAATTCTATAAACTGAACAAACAAATGTGTAGACATTAAAGGGCACGTGTGCAAAAATTGTGGTAATGACCAATATAATTAAAAAGTTACATACTGTATGATTAATTTAACTTAGATAAAAATTATATGTGACCATTTCATACATCTTGCATCCACACAATCTGCCAATGGCAAGGCTCATATATCAATTGTACATAATTCTTATTGAAAGTTGACAGGGTCTACATGAAAAAACCCAACGCATTTTGAACACTTGTCTTCTGCAGGAGAACATGTGAACAGTAACATAGAAACTGAAACATAGTGTACATTATAAGACTATAATTCAACCACTTTAATGGTATTAATGGCTCTCATATTAATTTTTGTTCACTATGATTAGGATTGAATATGATGGTAACAACCTATATGTAAACATATTTTGTATGAAAGCCAATATGATAATTAAAGTGGTCAACCTGGACCCTCTTGTGATTTTGTTAGGGACGGGAGGTTTTGGTTCAATCAGTGAGATTTGGAAGGCCACCAGAAGAAATTTTAAAGCCTCTGCTAATTACTTTTGTGATGCTACCAAAATACCAAGTATAATCTCCTGTTAACTTAATTTGCATACTATGAAATGGAAAGGTTGCATGTAAACAATCTGCATAACATTATTTAACCTTTAGCTATTTCGTTACACTGAGCAAGCAGAATAGAGATACAGTATTGCATGATGTTCACAGATATGTACTTGAGTATTTTCCCATTATACCAATTAAAGTAAGGTAGTGAAGTTAGCATTTAATACACAAATATACCAGGCAGATCCTTATTAAAATATAAGGCTAAACATACTTTTACGTTTAGTTTTGGAAAAAAATGTTTTTTTGTTTTTGGCCCCCATTGAGGTGATCTTATTTCAATGAATGGCACTTTGAAGGGGGATGAGGAGAATTCTCCAGTGGACCACACACAATGATTTAAACCTAATGATGTAAATCCTGGTTCTTACCTAAACTACTGACAGTTCCTGACTCTAGTGTATGGACAAATAATGGTATTATATACTTACATCAGGTGTAACCTCCACCGGAACCTAAAATGTTTCAAATGTTGAAAGAAGAGTTTTACTCAGCTATTGCTCAGATACTTTCAGCTTAGACATGCACTACAAACTCAGGTTCCTGGGGGGTATCTTTCCTTGACCACTTCTTCCATTCTACATATTATACTAGGAGCGGAACCTACCAAATTGTTCTCCTCTCTCTATACCACAATATGCCTCCCTAATGTCACAGCTTTAGCATATGGTGTTAAAACAAAATGGGAGGTGGATCTTGGTGCCATAGATGATGAAGATTAGGATGAGATTCTGGATACCGTCAAACTAGTTTCCCCTATAATACCCGACTGGTTAACGCAGTTATATATCATACATCGAGCTTATATCACCCCCACAGAATAGTCCGCTTTCAATCGACTTGTAAGCCCTTGTACACACGGTCGGAGATTCCGACAACCAAATCCGTCGGATTTTGTCCGATGGATTTTGTCCGAAACTGTTGCATACACACGGTCGGACAAAGTTGTCAGAAAATCCGACGTGATGATGTTATTTCGTTACGACGGGACTACGTTCACGCTAGTAGCCAATAGCTTTGGTGCAGGAATTTGATCTGAGCATGCGTGGCACTTTGTCGGATCAGAATTCTCTACACATGATCGGAGTATGTCCGATCGGAGCATTTTGTTTCGGAAAATTTTACCAAGTTGGAAAACTTGGTCCGTCGGATAATCAGACGGAAACAGTCCGATGTAGACCACACACAGTCAGAATATGCGACAAAACAGTCCGATCGGACACATTCCGTCGGAATCTCCAACCGTGCGTACAAGGGCTAACACACTATGTTTACTGTGTGATTCGGCCCCTGGTACCTTCTTTCATTTATTATGGGCATGTCCCGTAATACAGACATTTTGGCTTCAGGTGGTTCATTTTTTGCATGATGATATGGGGTCTCCAGTTACTCTGGACCCTATTAGGTCTACCACCTGGTGTACATATAAAAACATCTATTGCAGTATTTGTGAGAGAAACACTATATATGGCTAGAAAAACAATTGCTAAGACCTGGATGCAACCGACACCTCCAACCTTTCAAACATGGTTGAGAGAGATCAACACTGCGCTTCCCTACAAAAAGCTAATTTGTGAACATAGAGGGTGTCCTCACAAAACTTAAAGATAGGGGACAGATGGCTCTCTCACACAGCTACCTGCACTGATTAATACTAACTACCTACGCTCTTTGTATCATTAATTGCTGAGTTATTACCATAGCACAACAATGTATCGGTACCCCTTATGTCACTTAATCTTTTTGATTACTGTTTATCCACATCACTCTGACGAATGGATTTCAACCATATTAGTTCCAATGTTCTAGTATCCTGTTCTGCAATACTTATTTGTTTTCCCTGCACACTCGTGTGTTCATAGAAATGGAAAAGTCTTTATACCATATGATAGATATACTTGTTATCTGTATTTGATATCTTTTGAAATATTTGTAGCATGTGGGTTTCCTACTAGCTTTCGAATAAAGTTGTTTTTTCAATGAAAAAAAAAAAAAGAAAAACATAATTATGTAAATCCTGTTTTGTATACCCTCACTTTCTGTCCTTGTCACAATATTATTGGATATTATAGAGTTGGTGATAAAAAAACCAATCCCCTCTGCTTGATCTAGATACATTGCAAGGATTTTAACACACTTTGTAGAGTCCTACAAACTCAGAGTCCTGATTATGTTCTTAACCACTTCCCGCCAGCCGGCCGTCAAACGACAGCTGGGCCCGCGCAGCTCTCGTTCTGGGTGGATGCCATATGACGACCCTCCAGAACGTCCATTCTCACGTGCCCTTGGGGACACGCATCGCGGCGATCAGTGGGGTTATGTGTCAGTCTGACACACCACTATACCGATCTCGGTACGGAGGCTCTTTACCACGTGATCAGCCGTGTCCAATCACGGCTGATCACGATGTAAACAGGAAGAGCCATTGATCGGCTTTTCCTCATTCATGTCTGACAGAAGCAAGTAGAGGAGAGCCGATCGGCTGCTCTCCTGAAAGGGGGGTCTGTGCTGATTGTTTATCAGCGCAGCCCCCCCTCGGATGCCCACCCAGGACCACCGGGATGCCTCCAGGACCAACAGGGTATGCCACCCTAGACCACTAGGGAAATGCCAATTGGTGCTCAAGCAGCTGTCAATCATCCCTAATGCCTGTCAGTGCCATCAGTGATGCATATCAATCGGTGCCGCATATCAGTGCCCACCAGTGCCACAAATCAGTGCTCAGCAATGCTTCATATCAGAAGATGATGAGTGTCGCCTACCAGTGCTTATCAGTGCCCATCGTCAGTTCCTCTCAGTGCCCATCAGCGCCACCTCATTGGTGCCACCTCATCGGTGCTACCTTATCAGTGCCAGACAGTGCCGCCTTATCTGTTTCCATTAGTGAAGGAGAAAACATACTTACCAGTCGCCATGGTGCTGCACATGTGATCAGTTATAACACCAGTCATTTGATGGCTTGACAGTTTGATTCAAAGCACAAGCAACTGTGACAGTTATCATCAAGGCATACCTTGAATGTTATTGTTTTGTTAATTTGATGGGTTTAGCTCCACTTTAGAATAAAGTTGTATACTTTTTTTTTTTTTTTCATTGTGAACATCTAATTTTTTTGTTCTGTGAAATATTTTGCATTTTGTGTCCCCGATGACTATCAAAGCTCAGATTAACATTATGAACAGGGATTGAGCAGGAAAGATTCATGAGCTAATTTTAAATTGCCTATCACCGCTTGTTGCACATGCGTTGTGCTATGTAATCTGCACATTGTAACAGGCAAGTAAAAATGTAGGTGATACCTTTCACCGACTAACTGAATATAATTTGTGGTGCAAGCTTTCAAGAATACACGTTATCCTCGTCAGGCAAAGATTTATTATGATGAAAACATGAAGCAGTGCCTGACCGGCAGAACTGGGTATTCTGAAAACTTTGCACCACAAAAGTATTCAGTTAGCCGCAAAAGGTATACCACTGCATAGTCACTGAACAAGGTTGTGGTTAGGATTCCTAATAATTGGAACGTGGGAAAAGAAAACTCGAGCTAAAGCAACTGACCAGGAATCAAACATTTTATTTGCTTTACACATGATACAAATCAAAAATTGTATTTCAGAAAATATATATATATTTTAAATATACAAAAGCGATTCAGCCACAAGACAATTCACCGGTGGCAAAATCTCTAAAGAGGATGCCAGTCTGTTCCTAAGTAATCCCTCCCCCTGTAGCCAATTGCAGCGGGATGTTGCTCTGTTGCTGGCCTGAATGCAGCTGAACTTCAATTGCTAGCGATTGGAGCGACATCTCACTGCCTCGCCTACAGGATTGCTAGCCGCAAACACGCCAATCTGATCAGAATAAACATCAGGTGTACAATAATAACCAAAAAAGATTAAAGTTTTGGCTAAAATAAAACAATATTGCACAGAGCAACCCCAGTGCGGGCACACTTCCAAGCCAGACTGTGTGGATCCATAGACGCACACAGCGCGGCTCTCTTCACAGGATATGGCATGGTAGCAGCTCCATCTGCTCTCAGAATCTCCTGTGATCCCAGGAAGAGAGGAGAGCACTGCTGCAGCCGGGGACAGTGCTGAATCCTGAGAGGACTCTGGTAAGTGTTTAGTGATGGCTGGTAAAAGATAGCAGGGTGTTTTTTAGCTTAATGCTGGGAATGTGTTAAGGTAAAACCAGTTAGGCCCCTTTCACACATGCGGACGATATGTCCGTATTTCATCCATCCGTTTGCGGATGAAATATGGACATACATTCATCCCTATGGGATAGCGGGTGTCTGCGGATGAGCATCCGCAGACACCCGATTTCGTCCGCCTCCGCAACAGTCCGATTCTGCAGACGGAGGAAAATCCTATTTTTCTATCCGTCTGCAGAGCGGATCGGACGAACACGGACAGACGGTCCGTGCTCGTCCGATCCCCATAGAGGAGAGCGGAGAGCTGACAGGGCGGTCCCCGCACAGTGTGCGGAGACCGCCCTGTCCGCAGCCGGCTCAGCGGGGACAACGGAGCGATCCCCGCTGAGCGAGCGGATCATCACGGGGCGGATCATTACTGATCCGTCCCGTGTGAAAGAGGCCTTAACCTTTAAAACCTCTTTAACAAATCCTTTTCACTATAACAAATCAGATTTTTTCTGATTATCACGTGAGGAATTATATTAACACCATATTTCAACATCTATTTATACCTGCAGCCAGCTAAGCCCCGATTATGCCACATAGGTGTAGCTGGTATATTTCTATTATTCATTCACAATCAATGACCATTTTTATGCACCATGTCTCATAAATAACTGCTGATACGTGCTAGCCACCGTAATTAGGTAGGCATTTCAGAAAGTCTAGGCTGACTTGACAGCCTTCTGTCTTCTTGCAAGGGAAAAAAAAATTAGGCCATTGACCTTCAGGTTTGACAAGCAGTTTTGTGAAAAGAGACTGTAGTATTTATGTTAGAAAATCACTGCTGTCATTGGTTTCTACCTAGAGGAACTGGAAAGGCATCACTCAGCATGGGTTAATGTGAGCAGTGCAGGGGTTAAAAATATACAATTGGCTACATACGTTTTGATGACCTCCCCTAAGCATTCTCACACTTCCCCTCCTTCTGTGAGAAACAGCCTCCCCTACAGCATCTGTCATTGTGTTGGAAATGCAGATTGGTGCATTGTGCGAGTCAGCTGAAGCTGAAAAGGTAGGGCTCGATGAGAAGGTCACCGACTTGACTCCCTCCTCAAGTGGGCTTTAGAACACAGATTTTGCCGTCAATTTCTTCTGCATGGCAATTAATACTTCTGGCATTTTAAACATATAGATAGCAGGTAGGAACATATGCAAAAGTCAAATGTGACAGACAGCTCTCCTGAGGATATATCATGGATCCGTGATAGAGATGAAGATGTAGAACAAAGGTTTTATATGAAAATATATATAGGAAAAACACGCTACATTCGTAAATGTAACTAATGCCGCGTACACACGACCAGACTTTCCGGAATACTAGTTTCAGCGGTCTTCCCAACTGACTTTTCAGTGGAGTTCCGACAGACTTCTGAACGAACGGACTTGGCCACACACGAAAGGACTAAAGGCCCGTACATACGATCGGACTTTTTGACAACAAACATGCAAATTAGCTGTTTTGGAGCAACATCCGACCTTGTGTACGCTCCATCGGACAAACTTTTTCTGTTTTCATCGGACTTTTGTTGGCTGTGCGAACGGACAAACTTTTTGACAACATAAAGCCTCATACACACGATAGGACTTTGTACAAACTTTCCCTTGGATTTTTGTACAAAGGGCGTCGGCCCTGAACTTGTATTGCATACACACAGCAGGACTTTTTCAGCCAACTTTCACCAAACCACGTGTTTTTTCTGCTCTTTACCGCCACCTTTGGTCAACTTCTGTATTGTTGTCTGATCTTTTGCATTGGTTCTGAGCATGCCTGTTTGCACTTTGTACAAAAGTCCTATGGTTTTCTGTACACACGATCAGACTTTGCTCCATCGGACTTTTGTTGCCAGAAAGTTTGTCCGTTCGCACAGCCAACAAAAGTCCGATGAAAACCAAAAAAGTTTGTCCAATGGAGCGTACACACAGTCGGATGTTGCTCCAAAACAGCTAATTTGCA
The DNA here is from genome assembly GCF_037356315.1 of Lithobates pipiens. Taxonomy (NCBI): domain Eukaryota; kingdom Metazoa; phylum Chordata; class Amphibia; order Anura; family Ranidae; genus Lithobates; species Lithobates pipiens. The sequence continues at coordinate 2,931,813 of NW_027507685.1, read as the reverse complement.
TGTTTGTTGTCAAAAAGTCTGATCGTGTGTATGGGCCTTAAGTCCGATGGCGCAAAGTCCGATCGTGTGTACGCAAAACCATCGGACTTTTGTACAAGGTACAAACACGCATGCTCAGAACCAATGCAAAAGATCAGACTACAATACAGAAGTTGACCAAAAGTGGCGCTGGAGTAATTGAACGCCCTCTTCTGTCATCAGTACATTGTGACGTCACTACGTTCGTGTTTGTTGCCTAAAAAGTCCTGCCGTGTGTATGCAATACAAACTTGCGTACTACGCCCTTTGTACAAAAGTCCACGGGAAAGTTTGTACAAAGTCCGATCGTGTGTATGAGGCTTAAGTCCGTTTGAAAGTCCGTTCATTTTGAACGTGATGACGTAAGACAGGACTAAAAAAGGAAGTTCAATAGCCTGTAGCCAATAGCTTCCCTTGCGTTGTTTTTGGTCTGTCGGATCAGCATACAGACGAACGGTTTTCCCGATAGGAATTGAGTCCTTCGGACAGATTTTATTTCTGGGTCCGTTGGATTTTTAAAATGAAAAACGGTAGGATTAGCCCACACACGATCGGATGGTCTGACGGACTGATTTTGTCGGACCTAAGGCCCATACACACGATCAGACTTTTTGACAACAAACATGCAAATGAGCTGTTTTGGAGCAACATCCGACTGTGTGTACGCTCCATCGGACAAACTTTTTTGGTTTTCATCGGACTTTTGTTGGCTGTGCGAATGGACAAACTTTCTGGCAACAAAAGTCCGATGGAGCAAAGTCTGATCGTGTGTACAGAAAACCATAGGACTTTTGTACAAAGTACAAACGGGCATGCTCAGAACCAATGCAAAAGATCAGACAACAATACAGAAGTTGACCAAAGGTGGCGGTAAAGAGCAGAAAAACCACGTGATTTGGTGAAAGTTGGCTGAAAAAGTCCTGCTGTGTGTATGCAATACAAGTTCAGGGCCGACGCCCTTTGTACAAAAATCCAAGGGAAAGTTTGTACAAAGTCCTATCGTGTGTATGAGGCTTTAGTCTGCTGGAACGTGTGTACGAGGCATAACAGTGCCTCAGGATCTTAGGGAAAATGGCTGTAGTTAGTCTGGCACTCATTGGCGAAATTTAAAAGGGGCCCATAGTAGTCTGATATTCCCATCCTTCCAAAGCAATACAGGAGAAGAGAAAGGAAAAACAAGATTAGTTAATATGGGCGAAAAGATATATATGTTCTTTCTTTGGATTGTTTTGATCAAGAGGTTAAGTGTATTGCTATGCAATATAAGCTGATCTACAGTATAAATACTAGTCACCTTATTATCATTTGATTAATTCATTTATAAACTGATTGATTTGGCAAGTCTATTCGCCTAGGAGGAAGCAAGAAGTTGCCAATCATATCTGATCCTGATCAATTTAGTACAGGTTAAAAGCTTTCTTAATTGATAACCTTGAGACACTAAAGTTGTCTGAACAAATTGAGGCAAGCAATCTTCCACTGAATTATTTGTTATATAAAGATAAGCGGCGTTCCACTACTGAGGACAGTACAGGATTCTCAGATTCATCGATCATTTGGATCATTTTCAACATTTCCTCTTCTGCATGGCAAACTTTTAGGCCTTTTGTTCTGTAAAATATAACATTTATTTCCCCACCCAAAGCATATTACTTTGAAGGTATGCTAATAAATTGTGTACAAATACATATAAAGAGAAAGAAAAAATGAATAAAAGAGTCAGCAAGCGTTATTAATTGTATCTAACGTGATGAGATTTTATGCAAAATTAAAGTGGACCTTACACTAAAATGCAAGGTTTGCTTATGCGGCATGCCATCCCCACTACCTGCTATCACAATGCTGCATTACAGAAATGATAACCAGGAAAAACACTTGGGGAGAAAATTGTAAAAAAAAAATCCTTACCTTACTCTATAGCAGTGATTCTCAACTAGGGTTCCTCCAGAGGTTGCTAGGGGTTCCTTCAGCATTGGGCAATTTCTGCTTCTCAGATAAGTTTCCACTCACACCATTGATCTTTTTAGTTATCTGTAATGCCGCGACCGGACTTAGGTCCGACAGACTTTCGATGGAGTTCTGACAGAGTTCTGACGGAATTTTCGAATGAACGGACTTGGCCACACACAATCACACCAAAGTCCGACGGATTTGAACGTGATGACGTACGACTGGACTAGAATAAGGAAGTTCATAGCCAGTAGCCAATAGCTGCCCTCGCGTCAGTTTTTGTCCGTCGCACTAGCATACACACGAGCGGATTTCTCGGTAGGAACTGGTTCCGGCGGAGTTCTGGCAGAAAAATTTGAAACATGTTCCATTTCTAAAGTCTGTCAGACTTTTGCGAATCAAAAGTCCGCTGCAGCCCACACACGATCGAATAGTCTGCCGGAATTGTTCCGTCGGACTTTTGATGTTGAAAAGTTTGGTCGTGTGTACGCGGCATAAGAAGGTAATTCTTCCCAATGACCACAAGTGTAAGGACCATTCTTCCCGCTGACCATCACACTAATGTATCATGAGTTGTAGAGTTCTCATTTTTTAGCAGGGGGTTCCTCGAGACCGGAGAACTATTTCATGGGTTCCTCTGTGTTGAAAAGGTTGAGAAAGGCTGCTCTATAGCCTCGTACACACAATCGGATTTTCGGCAGGGAATTGTGTGATGACAGGCTGTTGGCCTAAAATCCGACCATTAGTACGCTCCATCAGACAATTGTTGTCCAACTTTCCGCCAACAAATGTTGGATGGCAGGCTAGTAAATTTTCGGCGTACAATGGTCTGTTGTCAGATTTTTCTATTATCTGTACACAAGTCTGTCACACAAAAGTTGAAAGTACAAACACGCATGCTCAGAATCATTGCTTGCCAAACACGACATGAGCAGAAGGTGCCCAAAGGATGGAGCTCAAGAGCTAAAATTCCTCGTAGTACGTCACTACGTTCATGTTTGTTGGCCGACAGTTGTGTACTGTTTGTATGCAAGACAAGTTCCTGGCACACGTCCTTCGGACAAAAGTCTGACGCTCTTTTGGCCAACAATTGGATCGTGTGTACCAGGCTTTAGGCTTCCAGAGGACTCGCTTGAATGACATAATGTCAATGCATATTATTACAGGATTCTTGAAAAGTTGAGAATCAAATCCCATGAGAACATGCTTCCAGACAGAGCTGTATCATCTTTTCACAAGAACTGAGACTCTAAGCTTTCAGAAAATCCCTTTGAGATGTCCAGTAATATCAGCACTGGGAAGTGGCCATAACCCAGGAGTAACATGATTATTTTTCATGCAATTTTTCTCAAGATGTTTTTTCTTTTCATAATACAGTCTTTTCTCAACAAAGGGTGAAGGCAGCCATATATATGAGCCTTGTATTTTAGTGCAGGGTCCACTTTAACCACTTGCTGACCAGCCGCCGCAGTTGTACTGCGGCAGAATGGTATGGCTGGGCGAAACAACGTTACCTTGTGTCTCTTCGCCTTTTGGCCACTAGGGGTGCACGTCGCGGCGTGTGCCCGCAGCCGATGCGAGTGCCCGGTGGGCACGATGACCGCCAGGCTCCCGCAATCGTTTGTGACAGGGCGAGAACACACAGATACTGGTTCTTTCAGGGGAGAGGAGACAGATTGTGTGTTCATACTATGTATGAACACCAATCTCTCTCTCCTCCCAGACAGTCCCATCCCCCCACAGTTAGAAACACACATATGGAACACAGTTAACCCCTTGATCTCCCCCTAGTGTTAACCCCTTCCCTGCCAGTGACATTTACACAGTAATTGGTGCATTTTTATAGCACTGATCGCTGTATAATTGTCAAAGGTTTAAAAAATGTGTCAAAAGTGTCCGATGTGTCCGCCATAGTGTCGCAGTCACGATAAATAATAATAATAAAAATGCTATAAATCTATCCCCTATTTTGTAGATGCTATAACTTTTGCGCAAACCAATCAATATACACTTATTGTGTTTTTTACCAAAAATATGTTGAAAAATACATATTGACCTAAACTGAGGAAAACATTTTTTTTTTTTTTGATAAAAAATGTGGGATATTTTTTATAGCAAAAAGTTAAAGATATTGGCGGTTATTTACAAAAGGCAACTCCACTTTGCACTACAAGTGCAAAGTGCACTTGAAATTGCATTGAAAGTGCAATTGGAAGTGCAGTCTCTGTAGATCTGAGGGGGACATGCAAGGAAAATAAAAAAAAAACAGCTTTTTAGCTTGCATATGATTGGATGACAAAATCAGCAGGGCTTCCCCTCATTTCAGATGTAACACTCAGATTTACAGGGACTGCACTTCCAAGTGAACTTTCAGTGCAATTTCAAGTCACTTGTAGTTTGTACTTGTAGTGCAAAGTGGATTTGCTTGTCGTAAATAACTGGCATTGTGTTTTTTTTCAAAATTGTTGCTCTTCTTTTGTTTATAGCGCAAAAAATAAAAAGCGCAGAGGGGATCAAATACCACCAAAAGAAAGCTCTATTCGTGGGAAAAAAAGGACCTCAATTTTGTTTGGGTACAGTGTTGTACGACCTCGCAATTGTCAGTTAAAGCGACACAGTACCGAATCGCAAAAAATGGCCTGGTTATTGAGCAGCCAAATCTTTCGGGGCTGAAGCGGTTAAGTTCAATCTAAGCATGATATATTTGGATCAAACAAATTTATTTGATACTGTTCCATATAATAGCTTAGTACAGTTACAATTTTGGAAAGACTACAGGAGAAATTTTGTACGTATGTGAAACAGGGAAAAATAAGAAAAAAGGGTAGGTGTACATGGAACATATTCAAATGGGATAATTTTAGCGTTGATGTACTATAAGGATTTGTATTAGGGTATTAGGCTGTGTTTATGATATAGTGACCAAAAGTTTGTGCCTAGTGTGAAATATTCAAGAGTGCAGCTCAATGAGAAGTGATTTTCTTTGTTTTTGTTTTTTTTACTACCATTTTAGCTACCAGAAACTTGTACAGAAATGCAGTGGTGGAGCTGAGTGCGGAAGAAGGGTTATATTACTGTGGGGGCTGCAGCTACACCGAAAGGTGGCTGCAGTGGTCAGCTAAAGTGGGAAAGGGTTTCTAGTAGGGCTGTTACTGATTACAATTTTCGTGTTCGATTAATTGTTTTTTTTTTTTAATCGATTAATTGACTAATTTCGATTAATTATAACGCACATTCAGATCCAACTACTTTTAGCTGATCTCCTTGCATTGCAACTCTGCATTAGTCAGTGGTAAATGTGGTATACACTATATACAATCACCTGACACTAGTTAGTTTCCACAATCCATGACTTAACTTCGCAGTTCACACAAATACGTTTTAAATTCAAACTGTAGTACCGACATAAGTAATTTTTTTTCCACAGTAGCGTGACAATCCTTCCACCTCCGGTCTAACTAATCACTCTCAGCTTATGGCATGGACCCCTATGCAAACAGGCGGTCATGCAAGCGTGTATCAAAAGGGTTAACACGGACCATAAACTTCTCTCACGTCTCCTTAGATCTCAGCAAGGACGCCAGGTCATGGGTAGAAAGAAAAGATCTAAGTGCTCACCGCTTGAGTATAAAATTAAATTTTTGTGTTCAAACACAAACTACTCACATAAAGATGATAAAAACACAGCATGTAAAGCTGACAATCGCGTTAGTTCCGTAGGGCAGCAGCGGGTGACGTCATGCGTAGCTCCTCCCCCATACGGCTACATTCATTTAGAAGTTCGACGTCACCGGGATCCTCCCCCCTTCCCTTCATTAGCAGACAAAGGCGCTTGGGGAAGGGGGGAGGAGTCCAGTGACGTCGATGTCGGTGACGTCACTGGATCTCCGACGGAACTCCCTGAAGACCCAGTAGCTGGTGGAGAGGTGAGTACCGATCAAAAGAATTTTGATCGATCAAAAAAAATTAATTGATTAATCGAGGAATTAATCTTTAATTTCCACACCCCTAGTTTCTAGTTTTTAGCAGACCCTAAAACTTGGTTACAACTTTGGAGTTATCTCTGCTCAAAACAAACTAAAAAGTTTTTGCTGGAGTTGGGATTAAAGTAGCCACGTTTTGATCTCCATATTATAGCCCAGTCCATTCAAAGCATTCGAGACATCTTTCCGGGCAGACTAGCATGCACCAGGAAAGGCTAGCAAGGCTGGACAAGAATGGAGAAAGGAGTGAAAGGAGTGTCCGAGATTTTAGACCTAGATTTCGGTTACTGCAGACATGCTCCACAAAGCACCAGTATGCAGTATGTTTCTACAGCAGCCTTTCTCAACCTTTTCAACACAGAGGAACCCTTGAAATAGTTCTCTGGTCTCGGGGAACCATTGCTAAAAAATGAGAAATCTACAACTCATGATACATTAGTGTGATGGTCAGTGGGAAGAATGGTCCTTACACTTGTGGTCATTGGGAAGAATTACCTCCTTACAGATAGATTAAAAGATCAATGGTGTCAGTGGGAACTTATCCGAGAGGCAGAAATTACCCAATGCTGAAGGAACCCCTAGCAACCTCTGGAGGAACCCTAGGGTTCCACGGAACCCTGGTTGAGAATCACTGTTCTACAGTGTCAAGCATGGCAGCCACATGTGTGTATTATTAGTAGAGTACTACAGGATAAAAAAACACTGCATAACTATTATGGCTGGATGAAAAAAACTGGTCCTGGGCAGATGTTTCTGTTTTCTGGATCCATTTTAAACCTTAAGTTTGACTTGTGTATGCAACTTGTATCCAAAACTGCTGTAAAAAGAAATCCAAAGCCCCCCCCCCCAACTTCCTGTCATGCCAAGCATCTTTCAGTGCCTATAACTGCATTTGCTCCCCCGATGGTCTGATTGCTGTCATTGCTCAGCAAAAACCTCCTGTATCCCAACAATGTAGCGCTTGGAGCCACAGTTGCAAATTGCTAGACCCCACTGCTGTCACATGGCACCAGAGGATGTTTCCATTGTTTTTGCCACCTCTGCTCCCGTGGGAGACAATTGTCCGCAGCTTCGCCTTGGAATCCACCGCCGCACTCCACGTTCATTGTTGACCTGTAAGTAAGGGTGAATGTTCCATCATTCCCCCTTCCCCATCTTATGTGTGTTCAGTTTGCTTCACCTTAACATTTTTTAGACATCCCTACAGCGTCTGCTCCTGATGAGTGACAGTCATGAAACGCGTCGAGCTATAGATGCTACAATCATGGTTATACATTCAGTTGTTTGAGCCTACAATGCTGCTACCTTATGTTTACAGTAAGTGACTATTTTATCACTAATGTATGGGACGTCATATACAATTGTATCTTATGTTTATGTATTTATATCGCATATTATAAATGATGCAACTCAGCTTTAGATGGCTTGCGGGTCTTAATGCATCTCTGTTCCAGTAATATAAAATGAGTGGCCTCACAGAATAATTAAGAATTCTAAAGTTTCAATGTGCACCCTCATCCCAGTTGTATATGAACTAGGTATGTCAAGATCTCTGGTCTCCAATCAGAGATATGAAGGAGATGTGAGCGAGGGGACTATTACGGTGCACGTAAATTTATTACATCAAAATGAGAAAAAAACAAAAAAACTAATGTTACATAAAATAGTACAATTTATTAGAATAAAAAGCATTACAAATTTAAGTTGTATCAAAATTTCATGGGGGAAGGTGAGGTACTTCCACTAGTTTCGCTTCTCAGCTTCTTCAGGAATTACTCATAGATATAACGTATAAAGTTATATAATATAAAGTTTATATCTATGAGTAATTGATGCATTTTTAGATGTAGGTAATTCCTGAAGAAGCTGAGAAGCGAAACTAGTCGAAATACCTCACCTTCCCCCATGAAATTTTGATACAACTTGAATTTGTAATGCTTTTTATTCTAATAAATTGTACTATTTTTATGTAACATATTTTTTTTTTGTTTTTTTCTCATTTTGATGTAATAAATTTACGTGCACCGCAATAGTCCCCTCGCTCACATCTCCTTGATATCTCTGATTGGAGACCAGCGATCTCGACATACCTAGTTCTGTTCCAGTAATGTATTGTATTGTATGTTGTATTTATGGAATAAAATGAATTTTGATAACCTTCAGTGCCTCCTTGCTCTCCAGCTGCATGCTTCACTCAAAGTCCTAAACCCTTTCTCTCTTTTTGCTGCGCAAAAGCCGGGATGGAGGTACCTCTGATTCCTATTTCAGAGGCCTCATCTAAAGTCCCAAATTCTTTTCTTTTTCACATGGCTCAACAAGACCTTTAAAAAAAACAGCCTTTTACATATTCCTAACAATGTTAACTTTGGGGTGGTGTAAATCAGCACTGGTAGAATTAGCTGATATGTCTCATTTTACATTTAGAAGTAACTGCTAGAGCATTATACACCAACGCATTCAGGTGCTGCACCGAAAAGCTACAGCACTTCATTTAAATGTTTTAAATCAGTATTTTTCCAGGCTTTAACTGAAGCCGAGAGCTTCTAACTTGTTCAACAACCCATCTGCCTCTGCTAAACTTATGCCTCGCATGGGCTCGGTGGGGAGGCTAAATCAAAAATGGGCATCGCAATATGTATTATATTTGGCTTTTTCTGCTTTCTTTTATTAATATGGCACTCTACTGTTTAGAATGTGTGAATATAAGGGAGGCGAGATTGAAATTCCATGTTATAACTCCAGTCTTTTCCAACCATATTTAGCTTTTTTTTAACACATGACAGATGACTGGAGTGAGAATAGTGGCATGTTCACCACTTTACTAGTAATTGGATTAGACCATTTTTAGAAAAGATCATGGTACTATCTGTACTAAGTGGTAGCTTACTGTGTGCTATATTTTCACAAAATGCCATTGAAAAGGGCAAACTAAAAAAAAAAAAAACAGGATTTAACTTTTAGTCTGAAAAAAATATTGAGCATTTTTAGTAGCTGGCTTATGATTTTTACTTACAGACTCCTTGCATACACCATATCTGTAACTCACAATTCATTTATATGGACATAAATTACTAATAAAATATGGTTTAAACCAGTGGTCTCCAAACTGCGACCTGGGGGGCCGGATGGGGCCCTTTGCTTGCCTTTGTCTGGCCCTTGAGGCATTTTTATTTCCATTGACACTAACAATGGGGCATAATTCCTGCCACTAACATCAACAATGAGGCACTATTCTTTCCACTGACACCATCAATGAGGCATAATTTTTTCCCACTGACGTCAACGATGAGGCACTATTCCTTCCACTGACACCATCGAAGGGGCACTATTCCTTCCACTGACACCATCGAAGGGGCACTATTCCTTCCACTGACACCATCGAAGGGGCACTATTCCTTCCACTGACACCATCGAAGGGGCACTATTCCTCCCACTGACACCATCGAAAGGGACACTATCCCTTCCACTGACACCATCGAAGGGGCACTATTCTTGCCACTGACGCCAATGATGAGGCACTATTCCTTCCACTGACACCATCGAAAGGGACACAATTCCTTCCACTGACACCATCAAAGGGGCAATATTCCTTCCACTGACAACAACGATGAGGCACTATTCCTCCCACTGACACCATCGAAAGGGACACTATTCCTTCCACTGACACCATCGAAGGGGCACTATTCCTTCCACTGACACCATCGAAGGGGCACTATTCTTGCCACTGACGCCAATGATGAGGCAGTATTCCTTCCACTGACACCATCGAAAGGGACACAATTCCTTCCACTGACACCATCGAAGGGGCAATATTCCTTCCACTGACAACAACGATGAGGCACTATTCTTGCCACTGACGCCAACGATAAGGCACTATTCCTTCCACTGACACCATCGAAGGGACACTATTCCTTCCACTGACACCATCGAAGGGGCACTATTCCTTCCACCGACACCAACATTGTGGCACTATTTCTTCTACTGACGTCAACGATGCAACACTATTGCTCCCTCTAATACCAAATATACGGCATTGTTTACTCACCTTGAGCACGGTCCTGCCCCCCCTAAAGTCTGAAGGACAGTAAACTTAGTGAATGAGGTGAAGCTCTGTTGACATCCATCATCATCATATGCCAGGAAAATGCTGTTTTTTTTTTTACATTTTCCTTGCACATGATTGCGCAAAGTTCTTTGCAAAGTGAAATAGCACCACATCCATTAAAGGGGTTGTAAACCCTCAAGGTTTTTCACCTTAATGCATTAAATGCATTAAGGTGAAAAACCTTCTGTAGTGCAGCTGCCCCCAGAGCCCACCTTTTACTTACCTGAACTTGATCGTTCCATCGACAGGGATAAGCACAGCAGCTCCAGCCGCTGTCTCGGGTCCTCATTGGATAGATTGATAGCTGCGGGAGCCATAAATCAAATCCAGTGACACAGGAGCTGGGGGGGGGAAGTGCAGAGTCCTACTGTCTGTGTCAATAGATGCAGCAGCAGGACTGGGAAGCACGCCCGCACAAGTGCCCCCATGGAATGTGGCTCTCCGTGGGGGCACTTAAGAAGAGGAGGAGCCAGGAGTCCAGCTGAGGGACCCCAGAAGTGGAGGATTGGGGGCTGCTCTGGACAAAACCCTTGCACAGAGGAGGTAAGTATGACATGTTTGTTATTAAAAAAAAATGAACCTTAACAACCCCTTTTAATCTCTGGTGAAATGTTCCTTTAACCACTTAAACCCCGAACCAATTTTCAGCCAAAGGACCAGGCCCCTTTTTTGCGATTCGCCACTGAGTCGCTTTAACTGACAATTGCGCGGTCGTGCGACGTGGCTCCCAAACAAAATTGGCGTCCTTTTTTTCCCCCACAAATAGAGCTTTCTTTTGGTGGGATTTGATCACCTCTGCAGCTTTTATTTTTTGCGCTATAAACAAAAATACAGCGACAATTTTGAAAAAAATTCAATTTTTTTTTTACTTTTTGCTATAATAAATATCCCCAAAAAATATATATAAAAACATTTTTTTTCCCTCAGTTTAGGCTGATACGTATTCTTCTACATATTTTGGGAATATTATGGGAATGGTGAGGCTGCAATTATGGGCACAGTAAGTCTAAAATTATGGGCATGGTGAGACTGCCATTATGGGAAAGGTAAGGCTGCGATTATGGCCACGGCGAGGCTGCGATTATGGGCATGGTAAGGCTGAGATTATGGCCACGGCGAGGCTGCGATGATGGGCATGGTAAGGCTGAGATTATGGGCACGGCGAGGCTGTGATGATGGGCATGGTAAGGCTGAGATTATGGCCACGGCGAGGCTGCGATGATGGGCATGGTAAGGCTGAGATTATGGCCACGGCGAGGCTGCGATGATGGGCATGGTAAGGCTGAGATTATGGCCACGGTGAGGCTGCGATTATGGGCATGCTAAGGCTGAGTTTATGAAGTCCTAGCCATGCCCTACTACGTCGGACTTCGGCCATTGCCATAACAACGGTGCTAAAAAAGCTAAAAGTAGTTGGATCTGTATCTGCGTTATGATTAATCAAAATTAGTTTAAAAAAAAAAACGATCAAACATTTTAATCAGTAACAGCCCTAATTTTAACATATTGCCTGTTCTTCACCTATCTTCGGAGACTTTTGTAAAAAGGCTTTCACATTTTCTGTCTTAAAGAAAGATGTTTTTGTATACATAACAATATTCTAAGAGCGTAGTATAAATACAAGACTGTATAGGCAATGCATAGCTGTAACGCAGTGTCAGGGCAGGATAATAGGGGTTAAAAGTGATCCAGCTATACGGCACGATGGTGTGTGCCTGCCGCAGCTTGTTTCTAAGCATTGCAGCTCTCTGCTTGCGTCCCTTCCCCTTCTGGTTTTCACTTGTCTGCAGTGAGAGATTGAAGTAGACAAGTGTGAAAGAATCAGAGGCAGAGGCTGCATTAGGTGCATTGGCTGACAGGTCCATGGTGGAAACGATCTACTCAGCTCTGGGGTATGAGGGGAAGGAAGGAAGCACTATTACAGCTAACGTACACACATTTTATGGGTATGAGCATGATCAGACTGAAATCTGTATTTGCACTGTGAGCCTTTCTGCTGTTTGAGACATAATATTATAAGGCAGCATGCACACAAGCGTATTAAAAATACTACCATCTATGCTGGATCTCTTTGCCAAGAGCTGGCAGAAAAAGTCAAGAAAAGGAATGCTTGTTTTGGCATGTAATTATGTGTATTTATGGGCATTTATGGGCATATGGCATTTAGAAGCATTTGTAAACTCATTCTATTGGCTATAATATTACTTTATTCTAGCCACTGAATGAATTTACACACATTTACACACATATACGTATGTGTTTATGTGCGCATGCACATAAATTATGACAGCATGCTCCTCTCCAAATGCAGGTTTTAGAGCATTTTTTTTTTTAATGCCCCTGGGAAAGAGAACAAAGTGGAAGGAAGTTCCAAAAAAATGGTAACTGCCATATAAACATTTATTCGTGTATGAAAGTTTATAAGAAAGATCTTTTGAGATTGTCTCTTTTCGGTGGGTTGACTGAAAAAAAAAAAAAAAACGTGCAGTTTCCTGCATCCACACAAGTGATGTGGATGCAGGGATCTACCCACTGCACTATTGTATTCTGACAGCGGCAACTCACCCCCCCCCCCCTCCTCCATTAGAATACACCGTTAAGCTGATAAAGTGCAAGACTGTTTGATAGTCAATGACCAGATTCTGTTGATCAGAGAGGGCTAAACATGGAATGAAATTTGGTTGGTTCCTGCTGAACTGATGGAATTTCCATACATGTGTACCCGGCTTTAGGGTATAATAAAGTGAGAGCGGTATTAGTGTCACCTTCTTTTTCCAACTTATGCCGCGTACACACGGCCGGACTTTTCGACATCAAAGGTCCGACGGAACGATTCCGGCGGACCATTCGATCATGTGTGGGCTGCAGCGGACTTTTGATTTGCAAAAATCAGACAGACTTTAGAAATGGAACATGTTTCAAATTTTTCCGCCGGAACTCCACCGGACCCAGTTCCTACCGAGAAATCCGCTTGTGTGTATGTACAAAAACCGACGCGAGGGCAGCTATTGGCTACTGGCTATGAACTTCCTTATTCTAGTCCGGTTGTACGTCATCACGTTTCGAACCCGTCGGACTTTGGTGTGATTGTGTGTGGCCAAGTCCGTTCATTCGGAAAGTCCGTCAGAACTCCGCCGAAAGTGCGTCGGACCTAGTCCCTCGAAAAGTCCGGTCGTGTGTACGCGGCATTAGTGTAGTATCCCAGTTTAAAGGTTTAATAGCAATGGATTAAAAACACTCACAAAAAGTAAAATCGAAAATATGCTCCTCTGGTACACAGTCTGTAGATGTTGGTTACTTCCTACAAATCCGTCCTGCAATTTCCATTTTCTGCACTTTCTAATTGCAGAATTGCAAGAAATCTCTAAAAAAGATTAGCAATGTTGTTGTTTCTAGAGCGAGAGTGCTAGTAATGTGCATATTAGCTGCTATTCTGCACCAACCATCCAGAATAATTTGTCGCTTCATGATCATTAGGAATCAGTGGGAGTCATGCCGTGTGAGCCCTCCCCCACCACTGACATCTATAACATGCTGAAGAAGAGTGGCCACAAAGAGCCTCGTTTTTTCAGGTCTCCTGCATTTGTACATCTATAGGAGGCATGGAAAGCATATAAACTGACAGCATTTTATTGTTCAAAGAAATGGATGTACAGTATTTATTCTAGAAATCGCATAGGATTTATGTTACATGATCAGTATACATGTAAACAATGTTCCTTTAAGGGACTTCTGTCTTTACCTACAACATAACACTGGGCATATGAGTCTCAACACCATGACCCTCGGCCGCTGCTGCAGCTGACCTTCCTCCTCACTGTTCTGCTTGTCATGGTAGTAAGATTCAGTGCCAAGGGAAGTTCCTTGACGCATCACATACCACAAGTTGAGGGGGAACTTGGAGGAACCCCCTTGCTTTCTGCACTGTATAAGACTTCTGGTAAGTTCAGGGAGGTGGAAATATGCTTGGGGGCAATAATGACTTTTGCAACAAAGTTGTTCAAGACCTTCTTGTGCATCACTTTTGACAACACTTTATTTGAAAAATCCAATAAAATCCTCACAAACGTGTTCAAATTACAGGCATGTAACCATCCTTCTCATCTCATGGACAGGACTTTGCCACATGTGCATCTTCGAATACATCAATGGAAGCGCTCCCTTAGAGGCCTTTTACACTGGGGGCGTTGGGGGAGTTGGCAGTAAAGCCCCGATATTTTTAGAGGTGCTCTACTGTCCTTTTATCGGTGCTTTTTCGGCCGGTAGCGGTGGCGCCTTGAGCCCCCGCTACCGGCTGTAAAAGGGGTTAACCACTTTCAGACCGGACCATTTTGCTGGTCAAAGACCAGACCACTTTTTGCGATTCGGCACTGCGTCGATTTAACTGACAATTGTGCGGTCGTGCGACGTGGCTCCCAAACAAAATTGACGTCCTTTTTTTCCCACAAATAGAGCTTTCTTTTGGTGGTATTTGATCGCCTCTGCGGTTTTTATTTTTTGCGCTATAAACAAAAATAGAGCGACAATTTTGAAAAAAACGCATTATTTTTTACTTTTTGTTATAATAAATATCCCCCAAAAATATATAAAAAAACATTTTTTTCCCTCAGTTTAGGCCGATACGTATTCTTCTACATATTTTTGGTAAAAAAAAATCGCAATAAGCGATTATTGATTGGTTTGCGCAAAAGTTATAGCGTTTACAAAATAGGCATAGTTTTATAGCATTTTTATTAATCATTTTTTATTATTTATTTTTTTACTAGTAATGGCGGCGATCAGCGATTTTTATTGTGACTGCGACATTGTGGGGGACCCATCGGACATTTTTGGGACCATTGTCATTTATACAGTAATCACTGCTATATAAATGCAGTGATTCCTGTGTAAATGACACTGGCAGTGAAGGTGTTAACCAGTGGATGGCAGAGTAGGGGTTAAGTGTTCCTAGGGGTGTGTTACTAACTGTGGGGGGGGTTGGGCTTTCATTTAGTGAACACTGATCTCTGCTCCAATCACATGGAGCAGAGATCAGCGTCACTAGTTGCTAGGCAGAATGGAGAAATGCTGTTTACAACGGCATTTCTTCATTCGGCCGCTCCGTGAGACGATCGCGGGTATGCCCGCGGCGATCGAGTCCGCGGGTCCCACGACCGGACTCACGGGGGTCCCGACCAGCGCGGGAGCGTGCCGCCAGCGGCGCGATCCCGATGGCAGGGCGGCAAATTTAAAGGGACGTACATGTACGCCCATTTGCCTGCCCGTGCCATTCTGTCGACATACATCGGCGTGCGCTGGTCAGCAAGTGGTTAAAAGCGCCCGCAAAGCGCTGCTGCAGCGGAGCTTTGCTGGCACTGCCCATTGATTTCAATGGGCAGGGGTGCTTTAGGAGTGGTATATACACCGGTCCTAAAGCACTTTAAAGCTGCTGCTTGCAGGACTTTTTTGACATCCTGCCAGCGCACCGCTCCAGTGTGAAAGCCCTCTGACTTTCACATTGGATTGGCAGGAGAGGTGCTTTACAGGCGCTATTTTTATTGCTATAGCGCCTGTAAAGCGCCTCAGTGTGAAAGGGGTCTTAACGACTTACAGTTGGTAAACTGTCACTGACAGTTTCAAGGGACAAGTCGTCTTCCTCAGAGCCAATGCACTTTCATTATTTTATTATATTATTTGGTGCAATAAGACAATCTTTTATTTTCAAAGCAGTGCACTACAACCCATTTGTGTTGTGGTAGACTGAAACACAAGTGTGTTAAAGTGCACTGCAAGGTGCATTAAGGTGACATTCAAAGAGCAAGGTACCACAACGCACAGCACAACTAATTGGTATAAAGTTAGCCTAGACTTTTGTCAATTTTCTATTGCTCTCTGTTTATTAAAACCAAAAGTAGCCATCAAAACAGGAAGAGAGGGGAAATCTTTCAATGAGGACATCGGTTCTGATGAAGATGTCCGAGAGGGGAATTCACTCACATCTAACGCCGCGTACACACGACCGGACTTTTTGACAGCAAAGGTCCAACGGAACGAGTCCATCGGACAATTCGATCTTGTTTGGGCTCCATCGGACCTTTGCTTGCCAAAAATCCGGCAGACTTTAGAAATAGAACATGTTTTAAATTTTCCCACCGGAACTCCGCCGGACCGAGAAATCCGTTCGTGTATATGCTAGTCCGACGGACAAAAAACGATGCTAGGGCAGCTATTGGCTACTGGCTATGAACTTCCTTATTCTAGTCCGGTTGTACGTCATCACGTTCGAATCTGTCGGACTTTGGTGTGATTGTGTGTGGCCAAGTCCGTTCATTCGGAAAGTCCGTCGGAACTCCGCCGAAAGTCTGTCGGACCTAGTCCCTCGAAAAGTCCGGTCGTGTGTACGTGGCATAAGAGATTTATTCTGACTTTCTCTTGTATCTCCAGCATAAGAAGTGAAGGGAAATCTCCCCAATGGGACACAAACGGTAAAAATAATGTCACAAGAGCTTTAACCATACCCTACTAACTAAACATTTTTATTTTATTTTTAGGCACACATTTAAATGATTATAATTCCTGAAGGATCTGATAAGTAATGGCTGGAGTAACATGAATATACTCATGGATTATTCCTATATAGAACATCAGAGCTACTCTTCCACAAACCATTACATGGATTCTGGATACATCTGTAAAGATATTCTTGTGCTTCTATTGTTCATCCTGTTCAGCAGCCCTTTGCATTCATGCTTGAAAGCCAAATCCTGCCAAAAGCTGTGATTCTCAAACCCACCAGAGACTGACTCAAAAGGAAAAATAATTGCACAGCAGAACCAGTTGTATTACTATCTCTGTATTTTTACAAATATTCCCACTGGCAACACATTGGAGTTTTGTTTTTATCTAATCATAGACATTAGCAATATTCTGAAGTGTATTATTGGCTATTTCCAGCTGGGTGAAAAAGGCTTTTGCTTCTGAGGTTTAATTAATAAATACAAACAATCCCTGGACACATCCTCCATTATCATCAGGCAGACAACCTCTAACTAGCTTTGCTTAAAGTGATATTAAGCCAGAAAAAAAGTCATATATTGCGGCTTGTCAATCCTTAAATGTGGTGGCTGCATTCGTTTTCTTTTCAATGCTTTCTTCCTTTATTTTCACCTGTTGATCCAGCTGGTTACACACTTACTGTCTTAGCCCTTGTAAACGCGGTCGGATATTCCGATGGAAAATGTCCGATCGGACCATGTTGTTGGATAATCCAACCGTGTGTGGGCTCCATCGGACTGAATATCCGACCGACAAAGTTTGAGAGCTGGGCTATAAAAATTTTCCCACAACATGATCCGATCGGACTTTGTCCGATCATTTGTAGAGAATTCCGATCGGACAAAGTGCCACGCATGCTCAGATCAAATTACGACAACAAAGCTATTGGCTACTAGCCGCTATAATGATTGGTAAGCTGCACTATATTACATTTGGGTTTTAGATATTCTCTAAACCTCCAAGTTTTCTGTAAAGGACTTGAAGTCAGGTTCTACTCAGGTTCTCAACAGCTTAGTTTCTAATATCAACACCTGCTCTTTGTTTACATTTTAAAGCTGAACTCCGGGAACAAAAATCTTGACTTAAAGAGGAGTTCCACACAAAAATGGGTTTTCCAATTTTTGGAACCCCCTCCGGTGTCACATTTGGCACCTTTCGGGGGGAGCAGATACCTGTCTAATACAGGTATTTTGCTACCACTTCTGGGACAGCGTGTATGCAACACCATTTTCGGACAAAATCCTTCAGAAAAAATCCGACGGATTTTGATGTCGGAATGTCCGACCGTGTGTACAAGGGCTTAGGGCAGTGATGGCAAACCTTGGCACCCCAGATGTTTTGGAACTACATTTCCCATAATACTCATGCACTCTGCAGTGTAGTAAAGCATCATGGGAAATGTAGTTCCAAAACATCTGGGGTGCCAAGGTTCGCCATCACTGGCTTAGGGTGTCTCCATTCTGGATGGAGGAGCAATGGAGACACCATTGGACAGCAGCATTCTGAATCTAGGGAGAGGGCAGTGTTAGATGAACTAGCAGATTTAGAGGGACAAATTAAAGCCAAACTTTAGCTAGCACTTTTTAAGAAGTTACAGTAACAGTTTTTTTGTTTAAGATAAATAAAGAAAAGCTCACCATTGTTGAGCACTGAAACAAAAAACAAAATATGGAGCTGGGAGCCCAATCTCAATTGGAATAGTGAGGGGTGCCGCCCACAATTAAGGGGAGGATGTCTCCGCATGTAAGTATACTGCAAAACCAAGAAAGAAAAAAGAAAATACAATTGACCACCCAAAGGCTACTTCCTCATAATTGATTGTATAGATAAAACAGCATAAAAAAGCAAAAAGCTCCTACAACAATCTGATTCCTCCCTCCCTCCTAGAAAGATACCACCATCTCCCAATATCCTATACCAGTGATGGCGAACCTTGGCACCCCAGATGTTTTGGAACTACATTTCCCATGATGCTCAACCACACTGAAGAGTGAATGAGCATCATGGGAAATGTAGTTCCAAAACATCTGGGGTGCCAAGGTTCACCATCACTGTCCTATACCCTCCCAAACCACAACCCCTACAACCTTCCACCTTAAAACGATTGCCCTCTCATTGAAAGCTGAGATAGAGGTGACTATATAACCTGGACCCCTCTTACTCTGATGGAACCCCTGATTTGAGAACCTGCATGCTAAAGGGACCTAAAATCCGTGTGTGTCATGGGACCCACTCATGACCAGAAAACCTGTATGTGGTAGCACTACACCTTAAAGCCACAATGGGCGAATGCAGTGCATAGCCAACGCACAGATAATCCCATGGAGAACGCCTTTGTTGCATAATTGGTAGCATCACTAACACAAAAATCTCAGCTTCTGATGAGGAGGGGCTAAAGTTTTTTGCTGTATTAAGGGGGAGGGTTAGAGAGGTTGTGGTTTGGAAGGGAATAGGATACAGGCACACCCCACGTTTAAGTACACAATGGGGTTTATTTACTAAAGCTGGAAAGTGCAAAAGCAGGCTCATTTCTGCATAGAAACCAATGAGCTTCTAACCCAGTGATTCTCTAACAGGGTTCCTCCAGAGGTTGCTAGGGGTTCCTTGAACATTGGGCAATTTCTGCCTCTCAGATAAGTTCCCACTCACACCTTTGATCTTTTTCTTTTAACATATTTTATTAACATGCAATATAGCAGTTACACAGTACAAATCACATGTTGGAGTGCATAATTACAAACCGTTTAGTGACAAAGTAACAAAAGCTATACAATCGTAGCGGGCGTCAAAACCCGAACAGTAAAACAGAGTGATCACAGAAGGATGCATTATAAAGAAGATGCACAACAAATGCATAGTAAGGAAGGTTATGGATAAAAAGGCACATAGGAACGGGGAACGGAGCCTTCCCAAATTGGAGGGTTGATCCCGAGTAGGCATCATGGTACTGCGTAGCGGGTTATTTTCAGTAAGGGGGGGTATAGAAAGGAAAGGGAGAAAAAAGAAGGAAGCAGGAAAGATGGATTGGGGGTAGTAGAGAGGGGGGAGAAGAGTGGAAAGGAGGGGGGAGGTCGGCCGGCCCGCCTGGGTCCGAGGTCTTAGAACCAGCAACGTTTCATACAATGTCGATCAGACTATTTCAACAATCCAATGTGTCTAAGTCAACATTAAGAGGTAAAAAGTGGTCTACCCATGGTTGCCAAATTTTATTATGTTTGGGGAGGCGGTCAAGGATTTTGGCCTCGATCCTGCAGTGGATCATGGCCTGTGTTACCCCTTTGATCTTTTTAACTATCTGTAAGGAGGTAATTCTTCCCAATGACCACAAGTGTAAGGACCATTCCTCTCACCGACCATCACACTAATGTATCATGAGTTGTAGATTTCTAATTTTTAGCAGGGGTTCCTCGAGACCAGAGAACTATTTCAAGGGTTCCTCTGTTTTGAAAAGGTTGAAAAAGGCTGGTCTAACCCCAGCTTGTTCAATTAAGCTTTGGTAATAAAACCTGGAAGCTCATTGGTTTCTATGTAGAAGTGAGTCTGATTTCGCACTTTCCAGCTTTAGTAAATAAACCCCATTGTGTACATAAAAGTGGGGTATGCCTGTATTGAGGAGATGGTGGTAGCCTTTGGGTGCTCAATCTTATTTTTTTTTTGTTTTTACACCATTGTTAAGCACCCCTATCAGTGTTAAATGGTTTGCCTCAACCCTCTATCTGCTACTTTGGTTGGACAATGTCATACGATTAACAAACCAATAAAAATGAATGTAACTAAAGGGGATAGCAAAGGAGCAGCTATATTAGTCAGGTGTTAATATTTCTTTTGCATTGCAGAGACTATAAATGAAGATATATCTAAACCAGGCCATTGGCACACTCATCACCTGCAGTGTTAAGAGCCCGTAAACATGACACAAAATATTAAAGAAAAATATACTCTATATAGAAACAAGGATTATTTCCCTCAGGTGGCCAGTAAAATACATGCCAGCGGTTCACTGTGTAGAAAACTTGCTGCCTATACGCATTTGCATTTTTCCACATCAACATGAGTCTATGCAAGCTGTCACATGGGGGATTAATAGAGCTTATTTATCTTCATTTTCATCACATTATTCCAAGAATTGGAAAAAGGTAAAAGTCAACTACACAGGAAGCATGCAGAAAATGAGCTTGGAAATCAGTCCACACTGGTTCCTGTGGCTGCAGGCACTAAAGCATATTCAAACCCAAAAAACAAAAATGTGATATATTGCAGCTTACCAGTCCTTAGATGTTGTAGCTCTATCTGTTTTCATACTTTCTATATTTTCACCTGGCAGTCCTGCCAAGACTATACTTCCTTTCCTAGGATGACAACGTTCACTGTACTGTATCTATGGAGGATCGATGTTGACACTCTAGGTTGCTCTCCTGATTTGGTCTTCAAATACCTTCCGCTTTCCACATGGACATTTCATAGGGAAGAGGAGTTGTGTAGTTCACTGAAGATAGCTTGGAAAGCTGATAACATTCTTTGATATTTCAGTTCAGTACAAATTACACGGATACTGGATCAAGATCAACAGGCATTTTTCCCTACTGCACATGTGTCACACATGTGCAGTAGGGAACCAGGAAGTGAAGCCGCAAAGGCTTCACTTCCTGATTCCCTTACCGAAGATGGAGACGGCAGCACTTGAGAGCCAAGGGACCGATCAGCTTCGGATGCCGACATCGCGGGTGCCCCCCTGGACAGGTAAGTGCAGTTTTTGTATCTGCAGTATTTGTAGCTGTTGACTTAAAAAAAAACTCCACTTTAAATATATTCCTCAATAGCCACCGAGTAATAATACACTTTGTTTTCACCAAATGCTTCTGCAAACTCAGTTATTACCTTGTAGATTTAGCATTGACATTATGACTCTGCTGCACACAGTCTGTGCACAGAGAGGAGCTGTAAGAGGGACCCAACAGGCCCATTCAGTACATGATGCCTGCAGAAGATCAGAGGAGGGGTGGATAGAAGGCCAGTCACCCTGCACAAGAAGCAGTCACTGGTTTTGATTACAGGAAGCTCTTGCACACAGGCAAAGTTTTACATGAGTATACTGAAGAGATCTGGAAGAAATACACAAAGTAGACAAAGATTCAAGAAA
The DNA here is from genome assembly GCF_037356315.1 of Lithobates pipiens. Classification (NCBI taxonomy): domain Eukaryota; kingdom Metazoa; phylum Chordata; class Amphibia; order Anura; family Ranidae; genus Lithobates; species Lithobates pipiens. The sequence continues at coordinate 2,910,083 of NW_027507685.1, read as the reverse complement.
GAATACACATGCCTCTTCTACTTTAATGCTAGAAGTTGCTAAGCCACTGCTGTGAGAGGGAATAGGGTGAGACAAGCTGCATGAGAAAAGCTGCACCGCTTATCTTTTTAACCACATGTTGCTCTCCTATTTGCACTTCATTTATTGTCTGCATGAGAAAAAGGCCACGATGGGCTTCAGACCCTTTGTAAAAATGAATTGCTGTACAGTGCTTTCAGCTGCAAAGGTCAGTAAGGGCTTGTGTAACCACTTGCCATCCAAGCTATAGCCAAATTATGTCATATGATGGCCTCCCATGATCGTGCCCGCGGCAAGGTGCGGACGACGGCGCTCTGTGATCCGGAGGACACTGCTGGTCACAGATTGTGGTAAAGAGCCAATCAGCGGCTCTTTACCATGTGATCATCTGTGTCCAATTGCAGTTGATCATGGATGTAAATAGAAGCTGGTTATCAGCACTCCTTTCCTCATGCTGAGAGCATGAGGAGAGAAGAACAGAGCCAATAACCAGCTTCTCTAAAAGGGACATGTACACTGATGATCAGCGCACTGATTATCAGTGTCCTGATTATCAGTGCAGTCCAAACAGTGCCCACCAGTGCTGCCATTGTGTGCTCACCAGTGCTGCCAATCTGTGCCCACCAGTGCAGTTTTAGTAAATAACCCCCCCCCCCCCGCATATCTGTCAATAATCCCCTGGTTCCAACAAATTTGCTGGGTGCTTTTGATGAAATTTTTGGTTACTATATAGGCATCAAATACTCAAGACAAACACATGCATGCTTTTTTAAGTGTCATTTATTGTTTTATGAATTTACTGTGCAAAAAACCCCCCAAAAAAACAGATCGTTCCCTAATATACACTTTAGCTCAATAGATATGTTTTACCTGTGTGTATTGTGATGTAATCTTAAAAGAAGAAAAAGGAAAGCATTGAGCATCAAAACTCTACATTAACAACTGCACTTATGTAATAACCTTTGAGCTAGAAGATCATTAAGAACCGATCGTTAGACTGGCTTCTGTCAGACAGGCTGCTGTACACACAGGCCTAATGTTGGACAGTTTCTGTTGAACCAGCCAATACCGGCTGATATTCGGCCTTGAGACTGAAATGACTAAGCATGTACAAGTCAATGGTAATTGAATGTAGAGAATTATACATTGCGTTATTACTGCACACACAAAAATGGAAGGTTGTGTAATCTCAACACCTACATTGCAATTGACTCTGTTCTAATTAAACATTTTCTCCTCCAGTAGCAGTTTTATATATCTTTATCTAGTTTTTAAAAATAGATTATATTTAACCACTTTCTGCCTGGCCTATAGCAGAATGACGGCTGGGTGGTGGTTCTGTTATCCTGACTGGACATCATATGACGTCTTTCAGGACAACAGCTGGCGTGTGCCCGAAGGGGGCGCGCAGAGCGCCAATCGGTGGTGCAGCGCGTCAGTCTGACAAACCACAACACCGTACTCGGTGAAGAGACTCTGACAGAGAGAGCCACGTGATCAGCCATGTCCAGTCATGGCTGATCACAGTGTAAACAGGAAACGCCATTTATCAGCTTTTCCTCACTTGCATCTGACAGACGAGAGTAGAAGAGAGCTGATCGGTGGCTCTCTTGTTAGGGGAGTCTGTGCTGATTATCAGTGCAGCCCCCGCGGATGCCCACACTAGACCACCACCAGGGTTGCCCACAATGAATAGCCACCAGGTATACCCACCCATAAGTGCCCATCAGTGCAGCCTTTCAGTGCCCATTAGTGTCACCTATCAGTGCCCATTAGTGCCACCTATGCATTCCCATCAGTGCCACCTATCAATGCCCATCAGTGCTGCATATCAGTGCCCATCAGTGCTCTTCAGTGCCACCTCATCAGTGCCCATCAGTGCTGCCTTATTAGTGACGGTCAGTGCCACCTCATCAGTGCCCGTCAGTGGAGAAAAAACTTACTTATTTACAAAATTTTATAACAGTGCCCTTCAGTGCTGCCTATCAGTACTCTTCAGTGCCACCTCATTGATGCCACCTCATCAGTGCCCATCAGTGCTGCCTTATCAAATACTCTTCAGTGCCACCTCATTGGTGCCACCTCATCAGTGCCCATCAGTGCTGCCTTATCAGTGACTGTCAGTGTCACCTCATCAGTGCCCGTCAGTGAAGAAATAACGTACTTATTTGCACTTGTTACAAAATTTTATAACAGAAACAAAGAAAAACTTTTTTGTTTTCAAAATCTTCTGTCTATTTTTATTTGTTTAGCAAAAAAAAGAAACGCAGAGGTGATCAAATACCACCAAAAGAAAGCTCTACTTATGAGAACAAAATGATAAAATGATTTGTTTAGGTACAGTGTAGCATGACCGCACAATTGCCATTAAAAAAGTGACAGCGCTGAAAATTAGCTTGGGCAGGAAAGGGGGGGGGGGGGTGGAGTGTCTGGTATTGAAGTGGTTAATATCCACGCATCCAGCTTTAGTCACATCTTTCCAGATGCACCTGTTAGCCTTTATGTATATATACACACTCACGGGCTACTTTTTTTTTAGGCACACCTAATTGCTTGGTAACACAAATTGCTAATCAGCCAATCACATGGCAGCAACTCAATGCATTAAGACCCCTTTCACACTGGGGCGTTTTGCAGGCGTTTTTCAAGCGCTTTAGCGTTAAAAAAAGCGTCTGTAAAGCGCTTGAAAGAAGCCTCATTTGCAGTCCCAATGTGAAATGTCAGCGCCTGAAAAACGCTCGTAAAGCGCCGCTTAAACTAGCAGCGCTTTACCAGCATTTTTCAAGCGTTATTGGGGCGCTTTTAACCCCTGCTAGTGGCCAAATAAAGGGTTAAAAGCGCCCACAAAACGCTGCTGCCAATAGCGTTTTTCAGGCGTTTTTCGGGCGTTTTACAAGCGCTTCCCATTGATTTCAATGGGAAGGGGCGTTTTAGGAGCGTTGTATTCACCGCTCCAAAAGCGCTGCAAAGAAGCTGCTTGCAGGACTTTTTTTGACGCTCTGCCAGCGCAGCGCCTCAGTGTGAAAGCACTCGGGCTTTTACATTGGGATTGCAGTTGCAGCTTCTTTCAGGCGCTTTTTTTAACGCTAAAGCGCCTGAAAAACGCCCCAGTGTGAAAGGGATCTTGGTGTGAAAGCACTCGGGCTTTTACATTGGGATTGCAGTTGCAGCTTCTTTCAGGCGCTTTTTTAACGCTAAAGCACATGAAAAACGCCTGAAAAACGCCCCAGTGTGAAAGGGGTCTTAGGCATCTAAAGGTGGTGAAGACGACTTGCTGAAGTTCAAACAGAGCATTAGAATGCGAAAGAAAGGGGATTTAAGTGACTTTAAATGTGGCATGGTTGTTGGTTGTTGGTGCCAGACGGGCTGTTCTGAGTATTTTTAAAACTGTTGATCTACTGGGATTTTCACGCACAATCATCTCTAGGATTTACAGAGAATAGTCCAAAAAAGAGAAAATATCCAGTGAGAGACAGTTGTCTTATTGATGTTAGAGGAAAATGGGGAGGCTGGTTTGAGATGATAGAAAGACAACAGTGTCAGAATGGTGTGGGGGGTACTTTATTGGCACCCTTTGGGCCCCTTAGTACCAATTGAGCATCGTTTAAAGGGTAACTCCACTCTCTTGGGGAAAAAACATAGCAAATTATTTAAAAAATAATATAGCGTATAGAATTGTGACACAAGTCATATTGTAATTGAATGTTATTAAAAATTACCTTTAAAAACGACCAGCCGCTGTAATTTGCTGAAAATGCAATACAATATGGCTACCTGGAGATTTTCTGTACACAAAATTTTGTTTTTTGAGATAATGAATCTAGAGAGTTAGTTGTGTTGATATATTCCCTATACAGTCTATCTATGGTATTTAAAAAAAAAAAAGAAAAGAAAATGATTGTGCTTTAACAAATTTAAAGGGGTTGTAAAGCTTTGTTTTTTATTTTCTAAATAGGTTCCTTTAAGCTAGTGCATTGTTGGTTCACTTACCTTTTCCTTCGATTCCCCATCTAAATGTTTTTTTTTCTTTGTCTGAATTTCATACTTCCTGTTTCTCCTCAGTAAACTTCACACCATCATCTGAGCGGTGTTTAGTCAGCCAGAACAGCTTACTGAGGAGGAACAGGAAGTGAGAAATTCAGACCAAGAAAACAAAGTAAAAAAAAAAACATTTAGAAGGGAAATCGAAGGAAAAGGTAAGTGAACCAACAATGCACTAACTTAAAGGAACCTATTTAGAAAATAAAAAACGAACCTTTACAACCCCTTTAAGATCACCTAGATTCCAGGGTCCTCTAGTTGAAATGAAAGCCAAGATTCATATTGAATTCCAAAGTTGTATCTTTAGAAATCAGATATTCAGCTTTTCATCTCCGCTGCAGTAAGAGAAGGCAAAAAAGCCAATTATTAAATTCCTTCCTGTTCTGTTACTATAGACTTTCATACATGGCATATATACAATAATAATATGCATAATCAGCTCCAGCAATTCTCTAGGAGGAAATCATGCTGTACAGTTCAACCTCTTCTTTCAGGCTTTAACATACTGCACTGCCAAGGTGGATGGTAAAATAGAAACGGCCGGGAAAATGACTGTATTGTATACACATTCCTTAAAGCGGGAGTCCGGCGTTTTTTTTTTTTTTCAAAAGCCAGCAGCTACATATACTGCAGCTGCTGACCTTTAAAATAGACACTTACCTGCCCAGCGCGCCCGCGATGTCATCACCCGAAGCCGATCTCTCGATCGTCTCTCGGGTGCTGCCGCCGCCATCTTGGGTATGGGAATCAGGAAGTGGAGCCTTTCAGCTTCATTTCCCGGTTCCCTACTGCGCATGCGCGAGTCGCGCTGCGCAATAAGGATGGTCCCCGCTGTCTCTGGGATCCATGTGTTTCCCAGCAGGCAGCGGAGGACTTTCGGAAAGGGGCGTAGATTCTGCGGAAAGGGGCGTACCTTCTGCAGAATCTATGCCGGAAGTGGGTGCAGATACCTGTACTGTACAGGTACCTGCACCCCCCTCCCCCCTGAAAGGTGCCAATTGTGGCGCCGGAGGGGGGGGGGGATTCCAATGAGCGGAAGGTCCATTTTAGGGTGGACCTCCGCTTTAATATTCAAGAATGTTGTCATGATCTAAAAAGTCATTTTATTAGTAATTATGCTCCCATATTACATATACTACCTTTCCCAGGCCGCGTCCTCTTGTATTTGTATACGGCTGTGTTTGAAATGAATAAAATACTAATATAATTGTAATATAATAAAATCTAATTTATTATTGTATATCATACACATATACTGAACATATGGATGCGCTTAGAAAATAATCCTTGCTTAATGTTCTTCAAATCGCAACCAAACATCAAGGTTTTTGGCTAGTCCGAGACACTGTTCTGTTTTTACTCATTAACAGCGCCATACACTAAGGCTCCATGCACACTGGAGCTCATAAACTGCAGTTTATTGGAGTTTGGGCATTTTTTTTAAAAAGCCCATAAACTCCACTCTATGTTAGCTTATGTGTCCATGCACACATGGACGTTTTTTTAGCTTTAATGAGCAGTGGAGTTTATGGGCTTTTTTTCTGAACGCCAGAAATTTGCGTTCATAGTGCCGTTTTTCACCGCCAAAAAACGACAAACGCCGATAAACGCTCATAAACACGTGTTAATTAGTGTTCGGGAATTCTATTTTTTCAATACATTGTGGGAGTTTGGAATGCACTGTGGGATTTTTGGAGTGTCCTCTGTGTATTTTTATAAAAAAACGCCCATAAACGCTAGTACAAAACGCTGTTAAAAGCAGGTTTTTCAACCAGGGTTTTTTTGCCAGCAATCTGGCGTCCAGAGAAAGCTTTTTTGAGCTTCAGTGTGCATGGAGCCTTATGCCGCGTACACACGATCGAATTGTCCGGCGTACTTAGTCCGACATACAATCAGGCGGATAGTCTGGCGGACTTTCTACCGAACGGACTTGGCCACACAGAAAGTCCGACGTTCGCTTGCGTGATGACGTACAGCACGTACGACGGGACTAGAAAAAGGAAGTTCAATAGCCAGTAGCCAATAGCTTCCTTTTTCGTACTTGCTTCTGAGCAGGCGTCATTCTTCGTCCGCCGTACTAGCATACTGACGAACATATTGTCCGCTGAAATCCAAGTCCGACGGGAAGATTGGAGTGCAAAAATACTTTCTTAGGCCGCGTACACACGGGCGGATTGTCTGCCCAACTAAGTTCGTCAGACAATCCGACAGACAGTCCGTTCAAAATTTGCATGAACGGACTTGACCACACACGATGAACAGACAGTCCGCTGAAAACGTGCGCGATGACGTGTACAGCACGTACGACGGGACTAGAAAAACGACGTCCTATACACTGCAATGCAACCTTCGGCCGTGTAAACCCTTTCTGAGCATGCGCCATACTTAGTTCGTCCAACTTGCCTACACACGAGCGGACTGTCCGCTGAAACCAAGTTTGGACGGACAAAACCAAGTTTCAGCGGACAAAATTACGGAAATTCCGAAAGACAAAGTCAGTCGGACTGTCCGCTGAAGCCCACACACGAGCGGATTGTCCGCTGAAACACGGTTCAGCGGACTAAGTTGGACAGACAATCCGCCCGTGTGTACGCGGCCTTCGTCCGCTGGACTTCACGCTGGAAAAGTCCGCTGAAGCCCACACACGATCGAATTGTCCGCTGAAATGTGTTTTGGCGGACTAAGTACGCCTGACAATCTGATCGTGTGTACGCGGCATTAGATGTGATTGGCAGCATATAACTAATGTAGGCAGTCCAATCAGGATCTTTATAGTGCCGACATGTATTTCAGAAAAGCTCTGTTCTGATTTTTTGGGGAAATAGTGACCTCTTTACATACTTTATGTACACAGAACAAAGTCTGTTACTGGAAAGTAGGTTTGAAGGATGGTTCGAGGGATAAAAAAAAACCTACAATCGCACTACAATAAACTCTGCTCATTCAGAGCATAACACACACTGTATACAGATTTCAGTTTCTAGCTTAGCCCTGATTTAAAAGCATGTAAGAAACATTTATGGTATCCACATAAAGCACAACACTTGAGTTGGCTTTTCTGACATCCAATCAGAATAAAGAATACCTGTTTCATTTCCACACCTCTCTAATTTTCCTGACAAATAAAGGAGAAACATATCTTGCTAGTGATTTATTTCTTTTAATTAAAGAAGTTGCCCCAAACCATTGTGAAGGGTTTGCCAAGTGCACATGGCAACCAGTTATACTTCATGTTATTCATTTGATTTCAGAAAATGAAGGTCTGACTGGAAGCTAGGATTACCATTCCTTGTAGAACTAATCTACTTTGCAGAACCCAATACACCCTATAAACATTATAGACCCTATCAGGGCCGGGACAAGGGGTGGGCAGGAGGGCCGGCTGCCCCTGGCGCAATCATTTATTGCAGGGGTAGGGGGCACCCTAACCCTAAGGGAAAGGGGGGCGCAGTTTGGCATCTTTGCCCCCTGGGCGCTGGATGACCTTGTCCCACCACTGGACCCTATATGAGATCTCCAGCCCACTTTTATTTAGTGAGGTTTGCACATCTGTCAGCTTTTATTGGTGTATTCATTCCTGCTGGGAAGATTTCTCATTATCTTCTTTTTTGCTGGAGAGGAGCCTGAACAAACATGACCGCATATTAATTCTGTACATGCTGCTTGGAGTATGCCATGACATTAATCCCATATTTGAACTTTTTAGAAAAATGGCCCAATGTAATTAAAAGTCAGAAAAGATGAAACAAACCTAATCTGCAACATGAACGCTCAACTGCTAACCAACAACCAACTTACTTTTACATATGGCTTCTAGTAATAAATATCATTGTGACTTTTCCATTTCTTTGTCCTTTGAATTAATGAGTTTCCCAAGAAATAATATTGAAACATTGGCCCTGCAAGGTTATTGATCCGCTGTCAGCTATGATATCACTGCATAAGTGTGCTAAGAACAATGGATTGACAGAGGCCAATATAATTTCTTCTACTCCCGGAACTCAGAAAGGTCAAGCAAGTAGAACTGATGATAGACTGCTACAAGCCTAACCATCAATCTCTTACAAGAAGCAGCTTACTTCAATCATTTTGAAATACCTTCATTCATGCAGATCTACTCAGAAGACACGGTCTTGTCCACCATCTTTTTAAATCTACCCCTGTAAATGATTGCACTCTTAACCACTGGTAATCTGATATTTGATCTATATATTGCATTACAAAATGAATAAGCAATTTTATTAGGTTTCTTTCACACGTAACTATGGTCTGACATGGAGCAAGGCCAGTATACTAATTAAAAAACTGTAGAAATGTGATTAATGAATCAGATCTCCTGTCATTACCCCATATCGGTAATTAATTGACTGTTAATTATTGGCAGCAATGTTTGTTTTTTCCATTTTTTTTTAACAGGTCCATAAATCTTGTCACATATTGTACAACATTGTTTTATCTCACAATATATGGTTTCATAATTAGGCTAAAAAAATAACTAGCCATTGATATTAAGATTTTTCTTAAAAAATAGTGACAAAACAACAAGTTCAAATGGCGTTCATGATACTTCAGTGTCATATAAGTAATCATTTCCATACATTTTAAAAGCCAAGCTTGTTAGTAACTGCCATGCCATGTTGAGTGCAGTTTTTTTTTTTCAACCTCAGATGTAACATTTCGTCTTCATATTATTTAATAAAGAGAATAAAAAAACAGTATAAAGGCCCGTACACACGGTCGGACTTTTTGACAACAAACATGCAAATTAGCTGTTTTGGAGCAACATCCCACCGTGTGTACGCTCCATCGGACAAACTTTTTCTGTTTTCATCGGACTTTTGTTGGCTGTGCGAACGGACAAACTTTTTAACAACATAAGTCCGATGGAGCAAAGTCCGATCGTGTGTACGCAAAAGCATCGGACTTTTGTACAAGGTACAAACAGCCATTCTCAGAACCAATGCAAAAGATCAGACTACAATAGAGAAGTTGACCAAAGGTGGCGCTGGAGTCATTGAACGTCCTCTTTTGAAGTGTCGTCGGTACGTTGTGACGTCACTACGTTCGTGTTTGTTGTCAAAAAGTCTGATCGTGTGTATGCAATACAAACTTGTGGACTATGCCCTTTGTACAAAAGTCCACTGGAAAGTTTGTACAAAGTCCGATCGTGTGTATGAGGCTTTGGGCTGGATTCATACCTATGCAGTTTTAGCCCTTGTACACACGGTCGGACGTTCCAACGGAAAATGTCCGATCGGACCGTGTTGTCGGATAATACGACCGTGTGTGGGCTCCATCGGACTGTTTTCTGTTGGAATATCCGACCGACAAAGTTTTAGAGCTGGGCTATAAAATTTTCCGACAACATGATCCGATCGGACTTTGTCCTATCCTTTGTAGAGAATTCCGATCGGACAAAGTGCCACGCATGCTCAGATCAAATTCCTAGACCAAAGCTATTGGCTACTAGCCTGAACGTAGTCCCGTCGTAACTAAACTACGTCATCACGTTACGAACGATCGGATTTTCTGACAACTTTGTCTGACCGTGTGTATGCAACACCAGTTTTGGACAAAATCCGTTGGACAAAATCCGATGGATTTTGTTGTCGGAATGTCCGACCGTGTGTACAAAGGCTTAGTGCTTTTCGCATTTATCATGGTTTCCTATGGAACACGTTCTGTAGTGCAAATCTGCAAAATGCAAAAAGCACTAAAAATGCCATAGGTGTGAATCCAGCGTTACAAGGGTTGTCATTGCTGAACTTCTCCCGAGATGCTACATGCCTGGTTATCTTTGGCCTAAATATGTATGACCGCAAACAAGCATGGAGAAAGGCGACTAAAATCTGGATCTCATGATAGTGGCTCAGAAAGTGCTAAAGTCAGTAGGCATGACAGCTAGTCAAGTAGCATTTTTAAGAAGTAGATCAGCAATGGCAATCATCATCTCTCTCATAACAGAAAAAAAAGGCAAGCGCCACAGAAATGCTAGGCAAAAATGGCCTTCAACATGCTAGAAAAATGCTGCACTGTCCGCTCAGTTGACAAGGAACAGAGCTCATGATCTTAAATATAAGGATAACAGGCAATTCTCTGATGTTTTCCCTTACTTAAGAAAAGATGTTTAAGGCTGATTTTTATTTGTTGCTGTTTCAAATGATGTTACTTGACTTGTTACATTTGGATTTGAATCCGTTTTTTTGTAAATTGGCAAAAAATATAAAGCTTTGCCATGTGTTACAAGTGAAAAAGGTCAGGTCAGCATAACTAAACAATCAATGAAATTCCCTCCTGTATGGCTCTCATTAGGGCTCTTTCAAACGAAACTGTTTTTTATTCTTTTATTTTGGATTTTTTTTTATCCTACGATAATTTAAGAAAGGGTAACACAACAGCGGAGGTTTGTACTGTGTTCTAAAAGAAAAACTCAACCTTGTGGATAAAAATACATATTAGAATCACTACACACACACAAATACTGGCAGAGCTATAAACTCTTAGCCCTTGTACACACGATCGGAGATTCCAACGGAATGTGTCCGATCAGAGCGTTTTGTCGGATATTTTCCGACTGTGTGTGGTATGCATCGGACTGTTTCCGTCGGAATATCCATCGGACCAAATTTTCCAACTTGCTGGAAATATTTTCCGACAAAATGCTCCGATCGGACATACTCCGATCATGTGTAGAGAATTCCGATCGGACAAAGTGCCACGCATGCTCAGATCAAATTCCTACACCAAAGCTATTGGCTACTAGCCTGAACGTAGTCCCGTCGTAACGAAATAACATCATCACGTTCTGAACGATCGGATTTTCCGACAACTTCGTCCGACAGTGTGTATACAACAGTTTCGGACAAAATCCGTCGGACAAAATCAGACGGATTTGGTTGTCGGAATCTCCGACCGTGTGTACAAGGGCTTATGGTATAATAAAATACTAGAGAAATTGTCATGCAGTGCAATCAGATATATAAATCGATAAAGTTTGTAGTGTATTGCAGTTAAATAAAATCCGTGAGACTGTCCAGACCAGAGTTCAATTCCTGCTTGCAAGATGCTAGACCAGTGATGGTGAACCTTGGAACTACATTTCCCATGATGCTCAACTACACTGCAGAGTGCCAGAGCATCATGGGCAATGTAGTTCTAAAACATCTGGGGTGCCAAGGTTCGCCATCACTGTGCTAGACTGTCACCAACACCTTGACACGTGAAGAAGCAGGGAGGTACTCACATCCCCCTTTAGATTCAACTCTTACCGAATCTAACAGGATTATAGGCAGAAAAACCAATCTCCCAAGGAAAGCTGCACCAGAGGGTTTGGGTCACACAGTGATAAACTCGTTTCAAATCATAAAAAAAAGAAAAAAAAAACTCCATAGTGTAATCCTATTAAAAACTATTTATTAATATCAACAACAACACCCTCTTAGGACTTGCACTTACATCAACAACATAATAAAACAGCATAAAAAAAGGTTGCATCAGCAAACCAGAACGAAGATAGTGCAGTGTCTCCCACCACATTAGACTGCCTTTGCAGCAGTGGTGAATGCTGTTTCCCCAAGCGGCGTGCTGACGTCACTGATGGTCGCCGTAAAGCCACGCACCGATGAGTTTCATCATCAATGACATCATCTGAGGGCGTGGTTTTACAGAGAGATGCCCCATCCTTTATACACTGCTAAACCAGGGTAGTTTAACCCGTGGTGTCATGCGGCATTCCAAACTCAATCCAGGTATTGCTATCCGGACAGATGGATCGTGGACACGGGCAAATTAACCAGGCAGCCAGCGCCATTCCACACACACAGAAAGACGTATGTGTATGTGGAGGCAAGGATGACACCACATACACACAATCACCCATAAATGACTTGTTATTCATTCTGCATTGTTATATAAAAAAACTATTGCACAATAAATAGTCATATTAATACCACAATACTAACAAATTCATAATCCTTAAAGATAAGTCATTTCAATGTGAATTTAAATTTAAAACCATCATTTAAGTGTGGTGTTTCATTTGTTTCTATAAAATAACAATGCTAGGTAAAAATCAATTGATCTAAAAAATACATATATACGTTATTCCACCATAAAAAATATATACCTTAAAAAAAAAAAAAAAAATATATATATATATATATATATATATATATATATATATATATATATATATAAAACGTTTTCTATATATATATATATTATATATATGTATGTATGTGTGTATATATATATATGTATATATATATATATTCATTTTTTCTCTAGTAGTTTATTATACTATTAGCGTTTATAGCACTGCCAGTATTTGTGTATATTTTTTCTTTTAACCCTGATCAGGTTTTATGGTTGCAGCTTTTGTCTTAATTCCTATTTAGGAAATGATATCGCTTTCACTTACTTCATAAAGCGATTGTGTGAGTGGGAATTTTAAATATTAGAATCACTGATGAAATGTACTTAAATCATCAAATATATTTACATTTCTGGAGTGGGTATATGCTTCAGAGAGCCACATTACCTGCTGCCTAAAAATCTGCTCTAACTCCCGGATAAAATTTTTGAGACATATCCTTCCCTTTCTACTGCTAAGAGTCTGAGACGTTAGTAGTATTTTATTTATTCATTTGTTATGGGTGATTACTGTATATAGCACCATCAATTTACACAGCACTTTACCTATACACTATATTGTCAAAAGTATTGGGATGTCTGCCTTTACACACACATGAATGTTATCTGGCATCCCAGTCTTAGTCCGTGGGGCACAATATTGAGTTGGCCCACCCTTTGCAGCTATAAGAGCTTCAACTCTTCTGGGAAGGCTGTCCACAAGGTTTAAGAGTGTGTCTATGGGAATGTAATAAAATTCCTGCGTGCCTCAATCAAGGCTTATAAATCCATGCGTCTAAAGATGATTAGAGGTGTTGCAGATCATGCATTGGTGCTCTTATTCCAGTGACCCCCTAGGTATTAGATGCTCACCTTGGAGCATGTGACTTAGCAATTATGCTCAGTCAATACACGCTTGTGAACCACCCCTGTGTTCTATAATGGTAACAGGATCCTGGGCTGAGCATTCTTCCAGAAGCGCATTTGTGAGGTCAGGCACTCATGTTGGACTAGAAGATCTGGCTCGCAGTCTCCCCTCTAATTCATCCCAAAGGTGTTCTATTGGGTTGGGTTGGCAGGCCAGTAAAGTTCCTCCATTCCAAACTCACTCATCCATGTCTTTATGGACCTTGCTTTGTGCACTGGTCCAAATCATTTGGTGGATGGGGGATTATGGTGTAGGGTTGTTTTTCCAGGGTTGGGCTTGGCCACTTAGTTCCAGTAAAGGGAACTCTTAAGGCGTCAGCATACCAAGACATTTTGGACAATTTCATGCTCCCAACTTAGTGGGAAAAGTTTGGGGATGGCCCCTTCCTGTTCCAACATGACTGTGCACCAGTGTACAATGTAAGGTCCATAAACACATGGATGAGCGAGTTTGGGGTTGAGGAACTTGACTGGCCTGCACAGAGCCATGACCTCAACACGATAGAACACTTTGGGATGAAGCAGAGCTGAGACTGCGAGCCAGGCCTTCTCATCCCCTACAAACTAAGACTGGGATGCCATCAAAGTTCACGTGTGTATAAAGGCCCAATAATTTTGACAATATAGTGTATATTCTACATTCACATCAGTCCCTGCCCTCAAGGAGCTTACAGTCTAAGGTCCCTAACTCACATGCTAGAGCCAATTTGGCTAACCACCTATGCAGCAGCACAATGGCTAAGTGGAGCACCAAATAAATCTACATATATATTATTTGACCCTCTGCCAAATAATTGGTGGGGCAGATCTTTGGATATTTACTCAAACAAATATGTTACTATGGGCTGTAGTAGTAGTAGTATAATAGCTGAGGCAAATAAGCAAGTTCTATTAACAGAGGACATTATCAGACAGTAATTTCTGACCAATAATCTACAATTACTAACATATGTCCTGATAATATTATTTATTTGCATCCAATCTATGCTAGAACATTAGTACATTGCACAATGTTGATAAAAAATGTTTTCTAAGAAGTAAACTAATTAAGTTCCTCAAAAGATCAGAATAGTTGGAGATTACACCCTCTTTATTAGGACCTACCATAAAAAGATAGCATAATACTACTTAATTAGGGCAATTAAGTCATGGGAATTTTACCCAATAATCCTTTGTGCCCCCTGCCAAAAAAAAAAATGTGATGCCCATTTAGTTATGGTCACTAGATAATGAAGTTTAACTATAATAATTAAGAACATATGATATACTGTATGTACTATAGAGATTCACAGATGGTAAACTCTTTGTTTAAACCACAGAACACCTAATACATAGTAGTAAGTTAGACATTCATTACCTTAAATTGTAAAAACACCAACATAAATATTTTTTATTGTGACTGCCATGTTTCCTGCTTAACCCATGAATTATTTATCAGACAGCCATTTCTATAGAAATGCATTTTTTACTCAAGGTCCTGATCTACTTTAACCACAAGTACACTGTTTTTCACAAGTACACAGATGTTTTCAGGGATTGTAAGGGCTTCACATTAATATTACGATTAAAATGTCAAAGAAAATCCTACACCTTATGGGAATGCCTTGAAGCTCTGCCTTGGCAAATACAATCACTTGTTTCATTACAACATATCAATCAGTGACACATCAAACAGGACCTATGTTATCTTAGTTTTTTTATTTGCTGGCCATCTATTACAAAGGATACATAAAACGAATGTAACCTAAATATAAGCATAGTGTTAATTACGTTTTTGACATTGGGTCAAATACTCTTGTGGTTTTGATGACCCTAATCCCGTGTACACACGATCAAATTGTCCGGCGTACTTAGTCCGCCGAAATGCATTTCACCGGACAATTCGATCGTGTGTGGGCTTCAGCTGACTTTTCCAGCGTAAAGTCCGGTGGACTTAGAAAGTATTTTTGCAGTCCAATCTTTCCGCCGGACTTGGGTTTCATCGGACAATACGTTCATCAGTATGCTAGTCCGGACTAAGAATGACGCATGCTCAGAAGCAAGTACGAAAAAGGAAGCTATTGGCTACTGAACTTCCTTTTTCTAGTCCCGTCGTACGTGCTGTACATCATCGCGCTAGCAAACGTTGGACTTTCTGTGTGTCCGTGTGTGGCCAAGTCCGTTCGGTAGAAAGTCCTCCGGACTATCCGCTGGATTGTTTGCCGGACTAAGTACGCCGGACAATTCGCTCGTGTGTACATAAAAGTTTGATTTATTTATAAAATGTGGTATATGCAGTAGAATATCAATAGCCTAAAATGGTACCATCATAGCTTCTATTAAATGTTTAGCTTGTTGCAGTGCAGTTATACTCTAAACCCTTGGTGCCAAACTGTTAGCTCAGGGACTGCTTGTCAATTATCATAAGGTCCTTGGAGCCCCGAAAACACTAGCCCCTTACTCATGGCAATTTGACACGGCATGCTTACTCATGGTTTCTATCAGTTTTTTTCTGTGTGGTCAATTCCCTTTATTATTTTTATGTGTTTTTTTTTTTCTTTTATGTAGGATCTTGCTGAAAGAAATATTAAATATGTTTTTTTATACATTACATTTTATTAATCTTTTCTGAGAAGAAGGACAGAGAAAAGAAAAACATATACAATGACAAAATACGATAGGAGAAAAAATACAAAACTGGAGTAAAGTAGTACAGGTACCGTAGTCACAATACAGGTCACATGTTCCAAAAAATATCCATCAATGTGACCAACAGTGTTCAAACAATTAGGTATAATAAAGACATTATCCATAAGGCATGAATAGTATGGATTCTAAAATCTGTAAAATGATGTGTCAGAGTGCCATCCGACCATAGCATTTAATATATAAATATACAATAAAACGAAAAGTAGAGGCACCTGCTGTATCATAAATGGTATGACCACCAGAGATAATTTTAAAGTTGGCTGTAGGGAGTGCAAACATGGAAGCACTGATTTTTAAAGCAGCATTTAGTACAGTGATCCCTAGCAGTCTCATGTAATGTGTCTCCAATCTATGACTATCTCCTAAAGCATGTCCTCAGGTTTCCCACAACTCCTATAGCATGTTTACAGACTCTAGCCTTCTCCTTCCTCATGCCTGCACTCCCTGTAGAATTCCATTCATGAATTATGTGCAGCCCTTTGGTGATGATAGTAGCTGCAGTTGGGGCTCCTATATCAAGGAAGTTGACAACTGCCATAAACCTTCAAGCTTGTTTTGCATCTCCGCTTCCTATTATGTTTTCATACTTGTCATATCATGAGTTTGTTGAATATTTTACTTTTGTGAACAATGATGTCTTATGTCTTATGTATTGTTTTATTTTTTATTATTGTGCTCCACAAACCTCACTGCCCTCCTTCGCAAACCTTTGTTTTATCCAGGACATGTGTCTCCTGTTTCATTTGCAGCTTGGGAACAACTTGGGATCACCAGTGTACATGCACTGGTAAAGAGGAGTTAACTATTTTCACATTAGGGAATATAACTTGATAGAATATAACTTGAATAGATACAACGTGAACTTCCTGCCTCTGAAACCTTCATCTACAGGTCAAACATTACCTGTTGCAAATACTTAAAGGCTCAATCACTTCTCGCTCCCTTCCACACCTTAAACAGAAGTATTTAGGGGTTTGCACTCCCCAGTCTTATTATTCTCCCTATAGTCCATAACGATAGCTAAACTATTTCTGTGCCCTCCCTCTTAGCCCTTGTACACACGGTCAGAGATTCCGACGGAATGTTTCCTATCGGACCGTTTTGTCGGATATTCCGACTGTGTGTGGTCTCCATCGGACTGTTTCCGTCGGAATATCCGACGGACCAAGTTTTCCAACTTGCCGGTAAAATTTTCTCCGATCATGTGTAGCCTACTCCGACGGACAAAGTGCCACGCATGCTCAGATCAAATTCCTAGACCAAAGCTATTGGCTACTAGCCTGAACGTAGTCCCGTCGTAACGAAATAACGTCATCATGTTATGTACAATCGGATTTTCCGACAACTTAGTCCGACCGTGTGTATGCAACATCACTTCCGGACCTCTTCCTGAATTAATCCGTCGGAATTAATCCGACGGATTTGGTTGTCGGAATCTCCGACCGTGTGTACAAGGGCTTACACACACAAGTGGATAATTGACCTTAATAAATCCCTTGAAGGGGGTGACTGAGATCAAAATTTGAGAAACCATAAAATCTTGCTCAATAAAAGTCACCGCACTTGAAACAAATTATTACAAATTCTACATTTTATTATTAAACAAACAGTTTTGTTCTATCCAATAGCAGGTAAATAAAGTAATAAAGTAACAATTTACATGTCTGTTTGCCAGTGGTTGTATAGGAACCATGTTGGATCATTAATAAACCTTTTCCATTTCAGGCATGAATTTTTAAGAGTTTTTAGTTTTGCAATGTATTAACTATTAAGATTCAATGAACCTGTATAAGTAGCTCACAAAGATTACTATTAAGCATACAGTATATATCTTTAAAGTGTAACTACACTTTTGCTGAGAGAACACAATCAATGTACAAAGGATTTTAACAAACTTTGTTGCAGATACCAATTTTTTGGTATTAAGGAAATAAGTTTTTTTCACCATGTCCTTTGGAGACTGATTCCAAAATGGGAGGGTTTGCACTTATTATAATCACCTGGTGCATGCTCAGTGTTCTCTCAGTGTTGCAGTGTCTACATCACTTAATTATACATGCCTAAAAGAAGTATCGACCAAAAATGAAATTTCGATTGCAGGGGATGCCTAACATTTTACTTGTATCTTCATGCAGACTTCCAAAAAAATCAATAAGCCAATTGCAAAA
Organism: Lithobates pipiens; assembly: GCF_037356315.1. NCBI lineage: Eukaryota > Metazoa > Chordata > Amphibia > Anura > Ranidae > Lithobates > Lithobates pipiens. The sequence goes on along the minus strand of NW_027507685.1, from coordinate 2,892,111 downwards.
ACATACTGCGTTGACTTTTTAAAAAGTTTTAGAAAATTTCGATCCCCTGCTGATTTTGTACGTTTGCTCACTGACAAAGAAAAGATCAGTCTATAATTTTAACCTCCCTGGCGGTATGATTTTTTCGGATTTTAGGTGCTGAAAGCGGTACAATTATTTTGCATGAAAATTTGGGGTTTTATATTGTAGTCCTGTAATTCTTAGGAATAACTCACTTAAATCTGTCCAAACCAGAGCCTAGCAGACATCCCGGGTATGATAAAGTTTGAAAAATGAAATCATAAATTATAATATAATAAATAACTATAAATAAGTATACCAAATAATAATATAACAATAATAAAAATTATTCAATAATGTAATCAAATCAAAAACACAGATATTTGCTCAGTTGCAGAATTGTCACTGTCATTACTTTTCAATATTTGATGACGGATCTCCCCACAAATCGCTATCCCTCAATTCTGCGAGTTATTCTAATTTATTATCGCTGTTTTCTATCTGGTCTAAAATCATTTTTGATGTAAAGTGACAGTTTTGGTTGCTATGGACAATCTCCAGTTTCCAGGCATAACTAACAGTTTTTATAGTATAAAACTGCATGCAGGACACTGGGCAGAACACTAGGGACAAAGGGGATGTGAAATAATTACATACAGCAATGTAATCTGTAAGATTACATTATACTGTATGTATAGTGTGTTTCACTTTTTGAATTTGGCATCGCAACGCTCGCAGGGAACGGAGATCGGCTCCGTGATAGATTGAGTGGAGGACGAGCCGCTCGTACAGCGGGGGGACATGGCTGGATCCAGGGGACAAGGTAAGTAAACCTCCTCCTGCATACAGCGATACCGTCCCGAGTCTGGCTCGGGAACACCGCCAGGGGGGTTAATGGTGAGTTTATTTTAACAGTGAGAGATAGAATAAGAACAAAAATATCCAGTAAAAAAGTTATAAATTGATTTGCATTTTAATGAGAAAGTATTTGACCCCCTTCGCAAAACAGTACTTGGTGGCAAAACCCTTGTTGCCAATCTATTTTTTCTTAACATGCTGTGATCTGATAAAATTGTGTTATTTGGGTGGTGCGTACTATCTGTCTATAAAATTCTGCCATGACAAAAAAAAAAAGAATTTGATACTTCATGAAACCAATCCTAAGTCGCCTTATATATTGGGTGTCCCTCAATGTCCCTGTGGAAGGACATGAAGAGCTTGTCGGTTTTCCTACTCTGTTGCTCAAAGCTACTCCAAGAAATCTGCAAAAAAACATCCAGTGTGCATGAGGCCTAAGACTTAAGAGTTTCTGCAGTGTCTTTTTGTTATCTGAATACTATCTATTTATTGTTAGTACAATGCGTGAGCAGCAAGTGTCTTCTCACATACAGCAGGCTGAAGCAGATCCATGGACTGTAGAATGATTCTGCACGTGTGGGAACACTGACAGGTTAGGCAAGCTGCCTGTCATTTCAGGAGCAAGGAAAGGGCATAAGGCAATATGCCATTGAGGCCTCTAAGGAAATATGGTGTTGGTGGAACCTTGTGGGATATACTATATATTTCCACTCTTAAGAAGCAGGCCTTTTTCTAAGAAAAAACTCCCGGATCCAGCTAGTTGGACAACTAGGGGGGTTATATATTAGAAAATATTATAACAAACTGACATTTTCTGAGATGTTGAAAACCAAATACTCTCTGCAAAACGAATATGTATTTTGTTCTTTTCAATTAAGACATGACCGTACCCAACAATTCAATTTTGGGGTAGAAATAGAGCTCTCGCCCCATGGAGTGTTTTTCTGCTGTACAACTTGTGTTATGGAATGCCAGTACAATGTATTGATTGAGATGTATATGCAAATCCATATGATACTCAGGTGAAGTTTACGAGTGATCATATTGCCTAGCCTACAAAGTTGTATGTTTCGTACACCGATACGCTGTGGCTTTTGTTATTGTAACTAAATATTTGCTTAATAAAGTTTTATTGTTAAAAAAAAAAAGAAATAGAGCTCTCCAGGCTGGTACTTCAGCCTCTTTAATAACTCAACGTCTCCTATAGAGCCTGGCCTTACCTAGGTGCATTTCAAAATTTCCAAGATCTTTCA
>NW_027507685.1:2825000-2887500 GCF_037356315.1 Lithobates pipiens | reverse complement strand
CTTTAAACTCACAAGGACAGTCTCTTATCTCCCTGATATTTCCTCAGTTGCAGTGTGTGAACAATAATTGTTATCAAAATGTTATGGGTAAATGTCCAATGCCTGTCTACTCCTCTTTGTCATTTATTGAGAAACTGTATATGGTTATCATACTGGATCGGTGGGTATAGGATTGTACATATAGGATTGTATCATTTTTTTTCTCTTCTATTGGTTATACTGGATGGACTTGTGTCTCTTTTAAACCAGACTAACTATGTAACTATATTATGGACAAATTATTGTTAGGGTGACCTGCTCCACCTTTTTAGATGACTTATCCATACATCAAACATGAGAACCGGACATGTTGTTATTATCCATTCTCTTATTTGGCTTCTGTTTAGATGTATATTCCTTGTTCCCTTTTATTACGCTGACAACAATATTTAACATTGTGTATATCTGTTTATTTGTCATGGTTCAATTCCTTTAATAACAAAGCAAATGTAGGCTATTACATCTGTATTACCTGTGTAGTAAATGTAAAGCAGGGTTGAACACAGTAAGCGAATAAAAGCTGTCGTGTTTATACACCTTAGACAATCTGGGCAAATTGCTGGACCATAGATCCGAAAGAGTTAATGAACTGAAGCTATTAGACTCTAAGTCACAGTAAATTGGTGGCATGCACCTTTTTAAATCAACATCTGGATAGAAAGGAATTTCATTATAAGTGCCCTTTCGGGAAGCAAGAGAAGTAATAATGCAGAAAAAGCTATGGTAATAGTCAATATCACTGCAGTTTTTATCTGTCACTATGAAATGCCAGAAAACACTTTTGTACATTATCTATATTTCTTTTTAATAAATTATTTATCTTATCATTACAAAAACATCTTTACAAGCACACATACAAGCATTACATACTTATTTTTTTTTTTATATTTAAAGATTTACCAAGCAGTAGCAGTAAGTGTAAGGTAAGGTGAATATCAAAATGCCCCCCAAACCTGAAGCTACCTCCCATTCCTATTACTCTAGGGACATATGATAAGATTGCCCATGTAAATTTTGTTTCATTTTGCTTTGTTTATCTTTTTATCACTTTGTTTAAGTGAATTTTCATATACTTTTAAGATTTCAATTGAAAAATACTAAATGCAAAGTGTTGTGTACAAAAATAAACAGATGTGGTAAAAATTACAAATGAGATACTATGACAAAAGGTTAAAAGTGATGGAGCTAGCAGAAAAGTCTATTATGTCACCTAGAGGTAAAAAAATATATATTTTGATTTGTTTATATATAGTTACATAGTTAGTAAGGTTGAATAAAGACACCAGTCCATCCAGTTCAACCTGAGTGAGTGTCTACAATTGTCCCTATCCCTGTAGATTGCACACTCACATCGGTCCCTACCCTCAAGGTCCCCATTCATATACTAGGGCCAATTTTTGGACAGAAGCCAATTAACCTACCTGCATGTCTTTGGAGTGTGGGAGGAAACCGGAGTACCTGGAGGAAACCCACGCAGGCACAGGGAGAACATGCAAACTCCAGGCAGGTAGTGTCGTGGTTGGGATTCGAACCAACGACCCTTCTTACTGCTAACCACTACACCACTGTGCCACCCTGAATTGATCTGATTTGAATCTGTAATGATTTGAACTGAACAAATCATTACAGAGTGGATCTTATAGTTCCTTGGTTCTGAAACTGTGGCATGAGTGCCACATATATCCTTTTGGTGCTTGTGTGGTGCTCGGACCTCAGCAGTTAGTAACACAACTGGTTTGTAAAGAAGCTTCCTCAGGAAATACAGACATCTGAAAAAGTATAAATATGAGCAATAAAAAAATCAAGAATATACATTCATATACACAACAATGTAAGGGGGGAAAAGGTACAGGTGAAATATAAGTGAAATATAAGATTTTGGTTCTTACCCCACTCAATGTACCATCAGCCTGCCCAGAAGACCCAGGTGAGCCTCCCCCGGCGATTGGGGGAAATCTTATATTTCACCTGTACCTTTTCCCCCCTTACATTGTTGTGTATATGAATGTATATTTCCCCCAATTCCCGGGGGAGGCTCACTTGGGTCTTCTGGGCAGGCTGATGGTACATTGAGTGGAGTAAGAACCAAAATCTTATATTTCACTTATATTTCACCTGTACCTTTTCCCCCCTTACATTGTTGAGTATATGAATGTATATTCTTGATTTGTTATTGCTCATATTTATACTTTTTCAGATGTTTGTATTTCCTGGAGAAGCTAAGTTATAGCGAAACTAGTAGAAATACGTCACCATCTGTACCAGTTTGTGAACTGTCAATTGATTCTATTTTATGAATAAAACATGATGTATATTTTTATTTACTAGTATTGTATTATTTCTTTAATAAGTACCGCAATAGTCGGTCAGCTCCTTTTTGTTCCTGGTAGCTCTGGTTTGGGGACCAGACCTCCCAGCTTATATCTCCCATTGGCATTAATAAGGCAAACCTTAAAGGGAAAAAAATGTTTTTTTGCATTGCTTTTAATATGTGGAAAAAACATCTTAGTAACCCGAAGCCCACAAAGACTTTGTAGACATTGTCAAACAAACAACAACAAACATCAAAAACATTTTTATGTGTATATAACCGTACTGTGTACTAAAAACATAATGTAATGTCATAATAAATAGGGTATGACTGAGAACTAGTCCTATTCTTTCCTCTACATAGGGGTTGATGTACTACAATTGTAGAGTGCAAAATCTGGTGCAGCTCTGCACAGAAACCAATCAGTTTCCATGTTTTATTGTGAAACCTTAATTGAACAAGCTGAAGTTAGAAGCTGATTGGATTGGCTACCATGCACAGCTGCACAAGATTCTGAGCGCACCAGTTATAGTAAATCCCCCCGTAATGTCTATGGGGCAGGAATTGAAAGGAATTACCCACAATAGGAGACAGGTGACAAGATATAAACTCGGCAGAGGTTTTGACCATACACAAACCATTCCCAATTCTATCCACAACTAAAAAAATGGCAGCTCAACAAAGCTGTTAGCTGTCAGTGAGACCTGGGGCACTGGCAGGGAGCACAAAGTCTTTGTGGACTTTCAAATACTACGATTTTTTTTCACATTGTAACAGCAATGCAAAAAATTTTTTCCCCATTTGGGTTTGCTCTATCAAAGCCAAAGATCTACGTATAATACCTTACAAATAAACTGGAACTAAAGTAAAAAATACCTACCTTAGTACAAAGTCTGATGCCTGCAATGTACCTCACCGGTGCCGGTATCTTCTCCCTGACTTCCTCCAGGTGCCAGTGTTTGACCATCTTGATTGGCCGGCCCGAGATGACATTGCTCCCATGCATGTGCAGGAGTGCAGTCATCTCAGCGCATAGGCACTGTGTCAGAATGTAAAGTGAACTTCACAAGCACTCGCAATAGTGATCCAATGCTTTGCATGACCCCACCTTATGGAAACTTTTTGTCAATGGATGTTTTGTTGCTATATGTAATGTAATTTCTGAGTCCTCGCAAATTATTTCTTTTGGTCTTACCTTTTAGTTTTGAGGATTCTTTATGGACTATTGCAAAAGACACAAAAGTCACTAATATGTTTGTCTTGACCTTCTCTGATCATATTTGTCTGTGCAAGACTGTATATCCTCTATATTATGTGATATATGATGTTTTTTCTTCCCTTATCCTGACCTTCAATAGTAATAAAGGAGTTTGGATTAAAAAAAAAATAGTGATCCAGTGCTAGATGTTAGAAGGCATCTGTTCCTGCTAGGACATAATTCCCACCGCCCCAAAAAGCAAAACAAAAAAAAAAAAAAATGGGCATGAGAATAATAGGTGTTGTTTAATTATATAATGGGTATCCTAGTGGAGTTAGACCTAAAAGATTGCCCATTAAATAGTTATTCAGCATGGAACTTTTACTATGGTATACCTTAGGTTTAGGACTATTATTTCAAGCAAGGAAGGTTATTTTATTAAGGTGGATGTCGCTGGTAGTTCATTAAAACATGGCATTCATGAATAAATAAAGAAATAGGGTGTCAAAGCCAGACCTTTAATAAAGAAAACCAAGAGAAGAATATTGAATAAAGATATGGGCAGTGATTCACCTCCGCTCACAAATGGCTAAAATATTGTCATAAGCTGCCAGGCCACCCATTTAATGTTCCTTTTCTTTTTTCTATGTCTGCTGACATTTTTGTGTAGTTTATCTGGATGTATAGCTCCTATGAGCCTAATGTGATCCTTCTTTTCTTTTTATCTTTTTAGTATATAGTTTACTTAGTTCTATTTATTGCACTTACAGTATAAGGACACCCTACAAACACATTTATATTTGGCCTCTTATAGCATCAACAATTAATAGTGAATAATAACAGCAAAATACCAAAAAATCCAAAACACCTGAAGTGTTAAGATAGTGAGTCCAACATTAAAAACAATCAAACATAGAATAGTTCTTATGATAAAGTATCAAGTGAAAGGATTCAGGTTATCTCCCTCCTCTAGTTCTTCAATCACCCAGTGCGACATTCACCAATGTCAGAAAGACGCACTCACCAGATATAGTTGCTGCCTAATGAACAGCAATAATCGCATATTATAAGATCCAGGTCATTAGAGGTATGTAGTCATCATTAGCTCGCACCTATCCCCTCTATCTGAATCACAGGACCCTCTTCAGAATATATCCTAGTGCATGGATCATGACCAGGAAGTTTTATTTCTCATAGTAAAAGCATATCCCATCCGTAGTAATAAGTCACCAATGACAAAAAAGAAAAAAATCTCATGGTGCAGTATTTACTGGTGAACCAGCATAGAAATAAACATATAAAAACAATTGTGCCTATAGCACTTACATACAAAAAAGCGCCAATCCAACCAGGGATAATGGCAGCAGGACCTCAAATGCAAAACATCATGTGGGAAATAGAAAGCTTGCACTTACATGAAGTGCTGCCAATCTGAAACAGAGTAGCAGCCAGGATAAAAATATGCAAGCGCCATAGACATGCAGGTAGGTTAATTGGCTTCTGTCCAAAATTGGCTCTAGTATATAAATAGGGACCTTGGATTGTGGCGCTCCTTGAGGGTAGGGACCAATCTGAGTGTGCAATGTACAGGGATAGGGACAAGTGTAGACACTCACTCAGGTTGAACTGGATGGACTGGTGTCTTTATTCAACCTTACCAACTATGTAACTATGTATATATGGCCAATATCTGTCGAAGCTGGAAATCACTATAGTAGGCATCGCTACTACAGTGTTTGCCGCTAGCTTTGTGAAAAGTGGCTGCCCTGCTGCACGGTGAACACAGGAGGTTCAATTACAACAGATTGTAAGGATTTTACCTTTATTATCAAGATTTGCATGTTTTATTTTTCATTAAAATTTGCTCTGTAATATCTTTTGCACGTAAAGATTTTTGTGATGGAATAAACTGTAGCCATTTGAGAAAACTTATGTGCTTGCTGTTTTGGAAGGAAAATTAAAGTTGGGTTCAAACTTATGCGAATTGGATGCAGGTTTCCCCGCATTTAATTTGCATGACAGGAGAGTGTGACCGGCTCTCAATGGAACCAATTCACACATTTCTGAGGCGGCTACGGAGGGCACAGCAGAAGGGTCCTGTGCGTCTTTGGCTCCAATTCAGGTCCCAATTCAGGCAAACATTTGTGCCTAATTCGGACCTGAAACAGTAAACGGGGATGCACCGGACCCCCTGCTGTGCCCTGCAGCTGTACAGGGAGTTTATTTAATAAAGGCAAATCCACTTTGAACTACAAGTTCAATGCAAGTGCACTTGGAAGTGTAGTTGTTATAGATCTAAAAGGGACATGCAAGGAACATAAAAAACAGCATTTTTGCTTGTACATGATTGGATGATAAAGTCAGCAGAGCGTCCACTCATTTCAGATCTTCCTCTTAAATTTACAGCGACTGCCAAGTGCACTTTCAAGTGGACTTGCAGTGCAGAGTGGATTTGCCTTTAGGAAATCAACCTTATCGCATGAATCCAGCCTAAGGGGAGTCTAAACACTCTAAAAAGCTCCTAGGAGGATGCCTCTCCGCTTGTCCTCATAAGTAAGGCATGGATAGCCACCTCAACAGGGATATGGGAATACAATCTTACTTTCAAGTATTATCTATTTTTTCTACTTTTAAAGCCAATCTCCCTCTCTTTCTTCAGGGGAGAGAGGGAGGCATGAGTGGGGATTTACTAAAACTGGTGCACACAGAATCTGGTGCAGCTGTGCACAGTAATCAGCTTTTAGCTTCAGCTTGTTCAATTAAGCTTTGACCATAAGGCTGGGTTCACACTGGTACGACAAATGCTCTGACATTGGGAGCTCATGTCGAATGACGTGTGAAAATCAATGTTTCCCTATGAGAGCCATCTTAACTGGTCTGACAAAAGTTGGTCCGACTCCCTGCACTACTTTGGTTAAACTTTTATCCTACTTTTAATATCACTGAAGTTGGATCAAAGTTGGATCACCGTCTTAACTGATCCGACTTTGGCATGCGGCCACACCAAATTAAAAAAAAACGGCATTGGTTCCCCCTCCAAGACCATACCATGCCCTTTGGTCTGGCATGATCCTCATCCAAGCACACAATCCAGTAGGTCAGGAAAGGGGGTGGGGACAAGCAAGCGCCCCCCCTTCTAAACCGTACCAGGCCGCATGTCCTCAACATGGGGGTGGGTGCTTTGGGGCAGGAGGGGCCCTGTTGATGAGGCCAAGGGTTGTCGGGTCTGTGGGCGGGGGGCTTATCGGAATCTCAAAGCCCCCTTTAACAAGGGGCCCCAGATCCCAGCCCCCCACCTTATGTGAATGAGTATGGGGTACATTGTATCCCTACCTATTCACCTAAAATGGATAGGGGAATGATGGGGCGGTAATGTCATAAGGGGGCGTGATGCTTGTTTTAGGTGAATAAGTATGGATCTGGGGGCCCCTTTGTTAAGCCCCCCGCCCGCAGACCTTGCCAACTAATGGCCAGGGTTGTCAGGAAGATGCCCTTGTCCTCATCAAAATGGGGACAAGGTGCTTTGGGGTGGGGGGTGCAGGGCCCCAAAGCAGTCACCCCCCAATGCTGAGGGCAAGCAGCCTGGTAAAGTTCAGCAGGGGAGTGGCACTCCCTCGTCCCCATCCCCTTTCCTGACCTGCCAGGCTGTGTCCTCAGATAAGGGTCTGGTATGGATTTCGAGAGGGACTTCAGTCTGGCATGGATTTTAAGGTGGAACCCCCACGCCAAAAAAACAGCGTGGGGGTTCCCCTTAAAATCCATGCCAGACTGAAGGGTCTGGTGTGGTCTTGGAGGGGGAACCCATGCTGTTTTTATTTTTAAATTTGGTGTGGAGCTTCCCCTAAAGATTCATACCAGACACAAAGTGCCTGGTATTGTCAGATCCCAATTCATGGAAGTCGGATGGATGTCGGACTTCAAGTCGCAGGGCAAAGTTGGGCCAACAGTTGTACGACTGTTGTGTCGTACCAGTGTGAACCTGGCCTAAAACCTAGCAGCTCATTGGATACTATGCACAGCTGCACCAGATTCTGTGTGCACAAGTTGTAGTAAATCTCCCCAACAGTGTTACAGACAGAAGGAAACATTATTACTGTAATGCAATAAACTCTTATCCCACGTTCACATTGGGACATTTTGACATGTGATTTGACATGTCAAATCGCATGTATTGACAAATAGCCACATATTGCCAGCAATGGCACTGTCCAAATCAGTGAGATGCTGACTTTGCAGTGCTGCACCGATTCCTGAAAGGAGTTCTTGCATTACTTTTGGTGACTTCGGGGGCAATTTCAATAGACATCTACACATGAACCCGCACAGATGTCTGTCAAATTCCCCTGAAGTTGGACTGAAATGCCAGTTCGAAATAATGCGAGTTCAGCTGAACTCCTGCGATTGCAAATTGGCCTTCAGCGTGAATGTGGGCAGAAAGTGGTTACCATGATTCTTTTTAATGGACCCAAACCTGAAGATTCTCCCCGGGCCCAGAGCTGAGGGCTTTTACAGAGTGCTTAATTCAAATAAAAAAACAGGAAGTTTGTATGTTAACAAGCATTCACTATTTCAATGTGACCACCATGACCAAATTATCTAGATCATTTCATGAGAAAAACACAGAGCAGTGCCTAATCCTCTCTGTGTGACCCACAGATGCTACTAGAAGACCGGTGCTGAAGCTGAGAACCCTAATAGGAGTCTGTTTAGAAGAATATAGTGTTTAGCACAGTTCTTTAATGTACAATGCCACCAAATCTGGATCTGTTTGTTTAAATACTCTGTTACCACTGCAGTATTAATTAAAGCAACAAAGTAGAATAATGAGCCTTAGTGCCTGACAAGTAATAAAGCAATATTCCCTTATTGTGTCAATGCAAAGGATCGCATTTTATGTCACACAAGATGGATGGGTTTTGCATTTGTTTCTGACATCACAATGCTTTCTTTGGACCATTTGGCTTTCTCACTTGTCACATTTCAGTCAGCGTTTTTATCATTTGGATGGTTTTATAAAAATCAATGTTAGTCTTTCTTTTTCTGGTGCTCCTATCTCCAGAGGTCCCACTGGTACAGCCCTGTCAGCCAGAGGAATATTATCAATTTGTTAGCCTGGGGCGAGGCCCGCATAGAGCTGGCTTGAAAAGGAGAACGGCAGCTGCAATGCAATTATTTTCCTCCCTCCTTGTGCATTAGCAAAGATAAAACCATGGAATTGCTACTTACCATCTTGCTATTGTGTTTCCAAATCATGTTAAAAAACAGCTGCACAATCCTTTTGCCTTGTACAAATAAAGATCTGTTGACTTAACAGAAACCAACACAGTGATGTTACAGTATGCCGTTCTATTTAAGGCAACTTTGTCATTAAAGCAGAACTCCGGCCAAAAATGTCAAAATAAAAATTAATAGCAAAAAATAACCCACTTTCTGCGGCAATATTGTCAGGGCTGGCTTAGCCCTTCATCCTCTGGGCTGGCCACTCAGCTGTCGGCTAATTGCCAGCTCTCTTCTCTTTCCACAGTTACCAGCTGTTCCCGATGATGCTCGTCTGACCTGCCTATTTAAAGCCTTCCTGCTCACTTTTTCATTTGCCTTCGTGTTGGTCACATCACAGGGAACCATCTCCTGCTTTTTGTTTCAAGACTGGCTTGCTGACATCCCACCTGGCTTCTTATCCTGCTTGCGGTTGCTCTCCTTGGATCCCTGACTTCCGGCCTGGCTGATTACCCAAACTGGTTTATGAACTTTGGACTGGCTACCCGATCTGGCTACGGGACTCTGGCTATGCTTGACTACGCTTTTTTCTATTTACCTTTTTATTTTTATAAATAAACAAGTGTGATTTGATTGTACTTCTGTCTCAGTCTGTTCCATGGTTTCTGACAAATATTCAATTTAGGTTTTTTTTCTGCTGCTAGATCCTCAGTCTGATGGCCACCAGCATTCAAACCATTTTCCCTGAGCCCAAGTTGTGCCGTACAAGCCACAGCCTGTGGCTGGCAGTGAAAGAGATGCAGCACAGTGATGAGCTCATCTCTCTGCTTCCACTGCTTTTCAGCTCCTCTTATGCTCCAGGTCTGCTGCACAGGGACAGCAAGAGGCTGATGCCAGGTCAAATTCAGGTACTTTATAGCTTGCATTTAAAAAAAGAAAATATGCATTATTGATTACCCAGCTGTTTAATTATATGTGCTTTATATCTGACTGGGTATTTTGCTTTAACAAAAAAAAAAACCCGAATCAACCCATAGAAGTGGATGACAAGGTTCTTTCCGATCCCTAGCTAAAACCAAGAACTACAACAGAATATTAGGGCTGCAAAGTCATGACCCAAACCAATTCTGGGGGGAGGGGGGGGGCAATCAGTCTGTAGTTGGTTGGAGGTGTGTGAAGGATATATCAGCATCTATGGAGGGATTAAACATGGTCTAGTCTTTTTTTCACCCAATACTAAGTGAGACCCTTTTGATGACATACGTCTTGGCAACCATAGTAATGCATAATCTCATAAATTCATAATTTCGTAACTCAAAAAAAGATCTAACTCTGAGGTCTAACTGATTGGGCATTTAAACAAATCATTCCTCCTCTGTTGGCAGCCCTCACAAACTCAATCCACAAGCCCTTTATTCCTTTTATTTTCTAATGAAACTAATTCAGTTTGAATATGGTATGAGGATCCTCCTACAAGCCACCACATTTGGAACAAAAGGCACATGGGCCCTTGGGCTGTTATCCTCATGGCTGGAGGGCCAAAAGTACGTGGGCCCCATGCTCATACCAACCCAAAAGCTCTTCGGTGTCAGGAGATGAAACCAAAAATACCAAGTTGTACCGGCGCTCAACCTCCCCCTTGCTGTGCTTGAGGGTCCGCTGCAATCCCAGTCTTAGCCCTCCCCCCAGAAAAACCAGGGTAAGTGGATGATGTATATGTATATCTTTAGGGGATTGCGCCTCCCACTCACTATTTATACTACCCCCCTTCTCAATAGAATATGCTTAATAATACTTATATTCCCTAAATAATCACTGTGCCCCTATATTATCCAAAATATATACACAAGACATTAATTTACAATTGCAAAAAATATAGCGTCCTTATTGTGCGATATTTTAATTCGATTGCTCCAACTGTGCCGTCTTAATCACCGTTCATCTTCTAATCAAAAGTCCACTTGTGTCAACTAAAATAACCAAATCTGTGCCACCGTCACCAAGCAGAATTGCCACTCACCAGATGTCCCCAATCAGTAAACCTTCGGTTCATTCAACGGATAACCAATCCACAACGCATTCCTCCCATTAGCAATTCCTCAACGTCCATATATTCATACAAAATTAAATGGAACCAATATAGTGTAAAATCGTTTTAACTTTAATGTAAAAATCAATAAAAAGCGTATTGCACTCACATTTCAATGTGTCTATTGGCCGACACCAAGCCTTTCCAGCAATGAGAAAAACGTTCTAAAATCGGGCAAGCCACTGATGTTCCGCAGGTGGTGTTAATCTCCCTCCACTGGACCGACCTGTTCCTGGCTTGTATTCAAGGACCGTATGTCTCCCACAACTCCTACGCGTTACGCATTTGAGCGTCGTCAGGAAGCTATTTTTTTGCAATACTTTTTGGGCTTTGGCACTGGACCTTTAGGTTTCTGATCCTGCAGCTGCAGAGTTGTTGCATTCCCTTATCTTCTCTTGCCCATTCATGGAAGGCTTTGTATTATGGTAATCATTTAACAAAATACTTGGTATTTTGTGAAGAGGTGTAACATAATACAAAGCCTTCTAAATACTTTGTGTTTTGTGAATATATAGCAGAGAGGAGGGACAGGCAGTGCCGCTGCTGTATAGTAGAGAGCATATTTCTTGTCAGAGCACCAGATGTATAGCAATAGCTCTCATCACACTCAGTAAAAGTGTAAATAATAGTAAATAACAGAGATAAGTCCATGATGTGGCATACACCTTGTTGGACTTAACCCCTTATAAACCAGAATATTTTTAAAAAGTATGCAATTCCTGGAGTTAAGACCTACTTTAATGCTGCGTACACACGACCGGACTTTTTGACAGCAAAGGTCCGACGGAATGAGTCCGTCGGACAATTGGATCTTGTGTGGGCTCCATCGGACCTTTGCTTGCCAAAAATCCATCAGACTTTAGAAATAGAACATGTTTTAAATTTTTCCACCGGAACTCCGTCGGACCGAGAAATCCGTGTGTGTGCTAGTCTGACGGACAAAAACCGACGCTAGGGCAGCTATTGGCTACTGGCTATGAACTTCCTTATTCTAGTCCGGTCGTACATCATCACGTTCGAATCCGTCGGACTTTGGTGTGATTGTGTGTGGCCAAGTTCGTTCATTCAGAAAGTCCCTCAGAACTCCGCCGAAAGTCTGTCGGAAAAACCGTCGGACCTAGTCCCTCGAAAAGTCCGGTCGTGTGTACGCGGCATAAGACAAAAGAAAACAATCAGGTTTCATCACATTTTTTATAAAAAAAATAATAATTAACAAGAATTGGAATAGACTGTTTTGGTCAACAACTCCACTACTGCATTTTTTTTCTGTCAGTTTTAATTAATCAGTCCCAAAATGTAGGCCCTAAAGATCTCGCTTGCAATTCTGATTAGTTTAAAAATCACGCAACTTGAGATTCAGGCAATCATGACTCATACATTTTATGGCTGCCCGCTGACTCCCCAAATTTGCTTTCAAAATTTAGAAGTATCAAAACATTTGTAGCCAGTTGAGTCACCTGATTTAAAAATCTATTTGCTCATCTAAGTACAATAAATGGTGAAATTACAGACAAATCCACCATATCAATGTGGGCGCTGCATATGTCTGGACAAAAAGTAAGGGAGGGCACATATGTATTAGCTACCTCTCTTGTCAACTAGAGAAATAACATGCAATCCATAGAAGTATGATGTAATATATGATTTAAATTACATTTTCCCAGGAATTTAAATAGGTGACTGATACAAAGTTTAAACTTATCATACAAAAACCCAAAAATTCAATTCCTCCATGGTAACCAAAACACTTAAGAAAAAGCTCTCTGACTTGTACTAATCGCTTGGCTAATGATGGCAGATTGATTAGCTTGAAGAGACGTTAGATATGAGAACAAGTTACCAGTAAAGGAGAAAATGAATTGACAGTAAAATAAGAACATACTAATTAAAAAAATAAACATTGTAAAACACGCCTCAGGGCATGTATAACTCCAGTTCTTGGTCCATTTATTTGTTCTCTGAAAGGTAGGAATATTTTCTATACATTTAAAAAAATAAAAAGTCACAATTTATTTGTTTATTCTTCTGTTCTAAAAAAATCTGACTACTGTTTTCAAGAAGGGTAGAGCTGTTAAGATTTCTAAGAATAACATATTACCATTTTTTTTCATAGTTTCCAAAGGCAAAGCTTGTATGACATATACAGATATATAATTTATTATCTGCATACATGAGATTTTTATAGCATAATATAAATTGACCCCTTAACTTTCCCGTCAATGGCTGTGGGAAGACTGTTACATTGTATCTGACAATGACAATCAATCAATGACAATCAATGTCCAGCAGCAACAAGATGAGAAGTTAAAGTAGAACTATAGGCTAAAGTTTTTTTTCCATTTTGAGTAGAGAAAGTGATGGTTATAACCCCTTTTCAACTTCCTTGTCCCACTGGGGAGACTTCCCTTCACTTCCTGTCCCATTGCCAAAACAGGAAGTGAGAGAAAATCCCTGTAGATTAAGGGAATTCCCCGGGCACCCACTCGCCTAAGGGCGATTCAGTTCGCATTGTGTGCTATACAAGTATTTCATTCATTCATTCATTCACTGATCACCAGAACTAGTGTCTCCATTGGAAGATTTCCCCTGACTTTTCTGGGGACAACTGAAAATTTTTGATTTTCTGTTGCTTTTACTTTCATTGATAATGGTAAACAGGACAAACAGAGAGGGCGAATCTCCCTAACCGGGGACAGACAGTAATAAAAAACGACAGGTGTTCTAATCCATCTCCACTTTATCCAAAACTAAAAAAAAAAAGTTTTGCCTTTAGTTATACTTTAAGGCACTGAGAGTCTGTATGTGCCCCAGGGTTACATAGTTACATAGTCAGCCAGGTTGAAAAAAGACACAAGTCCATTCAGTTCAATCAAAAAATAGATAAAAAAATCATACAATCCCATTACACAATCCTTTACCCACAGTTGAACCAGAGGAAGGTGAAAAACCCCAGCTACAGCAGGGGAAAAATTTCTTCCTGATCCCCTGAGAGGCAATTGGATTTTCCCTGGATCAGGTTTACCTATAAATGTTAGTACCCAGTTATATTTTATACTGTGAAGAAGCCTTTACTTATTTGGAGATGAAATCTTTTTTTCCTCTAGACGTAAAGCGTGCCCCCTTGTCCTCTGTGATGACCTAAAAGTGAATAACTCAACACCAAGTTCACTATATGGACCACTTATGGATTTGTACATGTTGAGCATATCTCCCCTTGACCTCCTCTTCTCCAGAGAGAATACATTTAGTTCCTCTAATCTCTCCTCATAGCTGAGCTCCTCCATGGATCTCACCAGTTTGGTTGCCCTTCTCTGTACTTTCTCCAGTTCCCACGATATCCTTTTTTAGAACTGGTACCCCAAACTGAATAGCACATTCCAGATGAGGTCTTACTAATGATACCTCTCTATGGAATGATACCTCTCTATGGAGTCCATAATTCTCTTAATATAAGAAAGGACTTTGCTAGCTTTGATAACCGAAGCTTGGCATTGCATGCTATTATTGAGCTTATGATCTACCAAAACCCCTAGATCCTTCTCCACCATTGATTCCCCCAATTGTACTCCCCCTAGTATGTATGATGCATGCATAATGCATATTCTTAGCCCCCAAGTGAACAACTTTACATTTATCAACATTAAACCTCATTTGCCACTTAGTTGCCCAATTAGACAGCGCATTGAGGTTAGCTTGTAAATTGGAGACATCCTGTTAGGACGTTATTCCACTGCATAGCTTGGTGTCATCCACATAGACAAATATTTTACTATTAATCCCAGGCCCTATATCATTTATAAAGATATTAAAAAGTAAGGGTCCCAACATTGAACCTTGGGGTACACCACTGATAACCTTAGATCATTCAGAGTAAGAATCATTAAACTTGCATAACTAACTTAACTAGCATAAACTTGCCAGTATCTTCCCAACGATGGATGTAAACTAACAGGTCTATAGTTACTTGGTAAAGACTTTGATCCCTTTTTAAATATGGGCACCACATTGGCCCTACACCAATCCAGTGGTACAATTCCAGTAATTAACAAGTCCTTAAATATTAGAAACATTGGCTTTGAAATGACAGAACTCAATTATTTCAGGATCTATGGGCGGATGCCATCTGGTTCAGGTGCTTTATCCACCTTTATTCTCACTAAATATTTCTGGACCATATCAATTTTGAGCGATTGTGGATCATTTATCACTACCACCACCATTATGCACATGAGCTCCCGTATGATCCTTTGTATGCACAGAGCTGAAGAAAGTATTTAATGAATTTGCCTTCTCTTTGTCTCCAGTCACCCACTCAAGATTATTTTGTAAAGGCCCTACACGCTCAGACCTGACCTTTTTTACTATTAATATATTTGAAGAACTTGTGGGGGTTTGTCCTACTATATTTTCCAATCTGTCATTAGTTTTGAATTTTTGCGTGATTTCCTTTTTACATATTCAATTATATTCTTTGTAGCATTTAAAAGATGATAAGTGTTCTTTCATATTTTTTAAAAGCCTTTTTCTTATTATTTCTAGTCATTTTAACTTTGGCCATGAGCCACATAGGTTTTATTTTTAGTCTTTTAAACGTATTGTCCATTGGAATATACTTTGCAGTGAGTTTGCATACAGACATTTTGAAGAATTCCCATTTCTGTTCTGTGTCCATTGATACCAATATTCCTTCCCAGTCTAAGTCAGCCCTCATCCATGGAAAATTTGCTTTCTTAAAGTTAAGTGTTTTTATCTTTACCGTATGTGTTTGTGGCTTACAGCTAACATTTAATGAAATCATGTTATGGTCACTGCTACCCAGATGTTCTTTTATATGAATATTGGTAATAAGCTCTGCATGTTTTGAGATTACCAGGTCCAGCAGAGCGTTAATCCTAGTCGGGGGCTTAATAAACTGGACCAAAACATTGCCTTGTAATAGGTTTATAAATGTTTGCCCTTTAACTGCCCCAGCAGTGCCATTACTCTAATCAATTTCTGGGTAGTTAAAATCCCCCATTATTATCACTTATCACTGTACCAGCCCTTGCAGTCCTTTCCATCTATCAAGGAGCTGAGTGTCCACCTCCTCATTAACATTGGGAGGTCTATAACAAACTCCAATGATAACGTTTGTAGTATGCACACCCATGTACAGCTCCACCCATAATGCTTCAGACTCATCACACTCTCTATCAACTCTTAATAACATAAGAGGGCACCTTTCTTGCCGACCATCTTGCTTTTCTATTGATTTCAATGGAAATGCATTGGCATTACCATGGACAAATGTGAATATAACCTAAAGAAGAGCAGTCATGAGGGAAACACAAGGACTATCATTTCTGTGCTTTTGTGTTCTTATTGTTAATTGCTTAGTTGTCTTACGTATCCTCTTGCTTCAATATTTAGAGTCATTGATCTGGTATAATTATGCATATAAGAGTTTGTGGCTCCTCCTTCTTTCCTGACCTGCATACTAGTTCTTGGTCAAGTGTTAGGTACTAAAACTGGAGGATCCACTTAAAAGGCAGCTAGTATTTTAGGAAGCAGGGAAATAATGGCAGCCCTCAAATTTTTCTCACTACTGATTTACTTTACATCCTCCATTGAATCCAGAAGTTGACATTGGTACAAGTATACAAATCACAAATTCAGAAAAATTCATGCAACCAATTATGCCACCTAACTGTGTCATTTTTGGACAACAGCGAGAATAAAAAAATATGTAGAGGCAATCCCTTATATTAGTGGTCAGTGGAGAAGTGACCCCTTACATTGGTGGTCAGTGGAGAAGAGATCCTTTACATTGATCAGTGGAGGGGTACATTGGTGGTTAGAAATGCCCCTTATGCTGGTGGTCAGTGGGAAAGTACAAGCTTACATTGCTGGCCAGTAAAAAGGTACTGTCTTTCATTGGTGGTCCAAAGAGAGGTGCTTCCCTACATTGCTGCCTTACATTGGTGGTCAGTAAAGAAGACATCCCCTACACCGGTGGTCAGTAAAGAAGAAATCCCCTACAATGATGGTCACTAAAGAAGAAATCCCCTACCCTTACATTGATGGTCAGCGGAGGATGCCTCCCTTATATTGGATGTAGCCAGTGGAGAAATCCCCCCCTCCCCATACATTGCTGGTCATTTGAAAAGAATCCCTTTTTGCAATGGTGAGTGTGAGATTTGCCATATTTCAGTCAGTGGCAGAAAGGCTCCCTTACATTAACTGTCAATGGGAGAAGGTCCCTTTCATTGGTGGTGATTGGGAAAGGTGCCCCTTATATTTTAGTAAGATGTAAGAATGCTTCTAGTGGTGGCCCTGTTACCTTGGTGGCCAATGGAAAGAATGACCAGTTATAATGAGGATCAGAAGAAAGAAGGCTATTAACCTCCCTGGCGGTACGATTATTTCGGATTTTAGGTGCTAAAAGCGGTACCATTATTTTGCATGAAAATTTGGAGTTTTATATTGTAGTCCTGTAATTCTTAGGAATAACTCTCTTAAATCTGTCCAAACCAGAGTCTAGCAGACATCCCGGGTATAATAGTTTGAAAAATGAAATCATAAATTATAATATAATAAATAATTATAAATAATTGTACCAAATAATAATATAACAATAATAAAAATTATTCAATAATGTAATCAAATCAAAAACACTGAAATTTGCTCAGTTGCAGAATTGTCACTGTCATTACTTTTCAGTATTTGATGACGGATCTCCCCACAAATCGCTATCCCTCAATTCTTCCAAATTATTATCGCTGTTTTCTAGCTGGTCTAAAATCATTTTTGATGTAAAGGGACAGTTTTGGTTGCTATGGACAATCTCCAGTTTCCAGGCATAAAGAACAGTTTTTATAATATAAAACTGCATGCAGGACACTGGGCAGACCACTAGGGACAAAAGGGAAGTGAAATATTTACATACAGCAATGTAATCTGTAAGATTACATTATACTGTATGTATAGTGAGTGTTTCACTTTTTGAATTTGGTGCCGATCTCCGTCCCCGTGCGTCGCAACGCTCGCAGGGAACGGAGATCGGCTCTGTGATAGATCGAGCGAGACACGGCTCGCTCGTACAGCGGGGAGACAACGCTGGATCTGAGAGAGAAGGTAAGTAAACCTCCTCCTGGATCCAGTGATGCGGTCCCGAGTCTGGCTCGGGGTTACCGCTTTTGGTATAAAATTTCCACCCTGACTCGGGAATACCGTCAGGGGGGTTAAGGAGTAACTCAACTTTTGTTGAGAAAAAATAAACACTCCTCTCTGGGTGATCTATGTGCATTGCAAGGATTTTAACAAACTTTGTGGCATATTCCTGCCTACCCTTTGTTATTCTGAAGAAACAGCTGTATGTCTGTGTCTATGAGCAAAGTGAATGTGAATAGGAGTGACTTTGCAATTAACAATCAGCTGCTAGACTTGCAAGGTTCTAATGAGGAAAGTTGCAGGGTCTGCTTCACTTAGAACGGGATTTCCCGTTGTGAGTATATCACAAAAAATGCAATTTTTGTTGCAGGAAATTCCCAAAATCTGACTTGTATCCTACCGCAGACTTCTGGGAAAATCAGTGAGCCAATCACACAAGAAGAAAATTACATTTCGGGGGGGGGGGGGGGGGGGGTTCTGTACACCATCTTGGTTGTTTATTGCATTGTAGTTTACAGTAAATTATAGCGGATTGAAAAGGAGAGGTGATTTTTTTTTTTTTTAAATAACATTCAATTACAGTATGCCTTGTGTGGCAATTGTATATGCTATATTATTTTTTCCCTAGGAAAGTGAAGTTACCCTTTAACATTGGTGGTCAGTGTTAAGTATGCCAGTGTCACAGTTAAAAAAAAAAGATGCCAATGGTGTCAGTGTTCACCTATCTAACAGACGAGAGCAAAGGATCTATTTGTACAATGCCACTGACTCAGCTCCAAACCTATGCACTGATTATTAGGTAAGAGCAAAGCTGCTCCTGACACATAAAATATGTCTTTGCGGGCAAAAAAAATACCTACATGCCAAGTAAACCATGGTGAAGTAA
This sequence comes from Lithobates pipiens, assembly GCF_037356315.1. Classification (NCBI taxonomy): domain Eukaryota; kingdom Metazoa; phylum Chordata; class Amphibia; order Anura; family Ranidae; genus Lithobates; species Lithobates pipiens. Next base: position 2,868,611 of record NW_027507685.1, on the reverse strand, counting down.
TATTTGTGACTGTGCTCTGGGCAAAGCCTTCAAGTTTATAACCTTTTTTTTCCCATGTGCAGCTGCTGCAAGTTCAGTTGTACATCAACTCAAAATGGATACAGAGAACACCAACTTTTTGCACTTTCCGTACTGCAAAATGAAAAAAAGTTTCACCTTGTTAAACGACGTGATGGAAGAAATACAATCCTAGACTAGAAACAAAGTTCTTTTGTGTTGTTATGACAAGAGGCGCTCTAGTCTAGTGAAATGTATCTCACTCATTGAAGTAAAAATAGACAGATGATATTGTACAAAAACTAGTTCAACCAAACATTTTTATTAGTATAAAAAGACAACAATACACCTTCCAAAAAGTGCCAAGAATGTTACAGTTGCTAATTCTGCTGACAGTGCTAATTAGATCAAATGATCATAGTCTCATCCACAATGTTTTATATGACATTCTTCATTTTCCTCCTACTTTTTTTCCTGTGAGCTGCATGCAGTGGCAAATCACTACAGTCGGAAACTCATTTTTTGTTGTGTAGTCACTTGATAGCAATTTGCTTCGGTAACATACAGATCATTGTTTTCCGCTCTGCACACCTGTCTCCATAAATCACTGGATGAAAGGCTAATTTTAAATTGTGTGAAGCTGTGCTGCAACAGAAGGGTGATGCTATCTACTTCAAGAGACTGCTGACCCAAAGAAAAGCTTGCCTGAAATTGTACAGGCAGTCTGCTAGGCCCCTCCGGTTTCGGTGGGGTTAATGACGAGGTGAAACAGAAAACTATTTTTTATACAGCCGTGCTTTCTATTTCATAAAGAATAAATGTGTGTAAAGGTATGATAAGATCTATATATATATATATATATATATATATATATATATATATATATATATATATATATATATATATATATATATATATAATATAGATATAGATAGATATAGATATAGATAGAAATATAGATATATTTCTATCTATCTGTCTATCTATCTATCTATCTAGATAGATAGATAGATAGATAGATAGATAGATAGATAGATAGATAGATAGATAGGTAGAAATATCAAAAAGGTACCAGGTACAACGAGATACAACTGGCAGTTGACATTTGGGGCTATGAAGCTAGCGCCCTTTCTCACGATTTCATGTCTGGGCAGACATGAGATTGTGAGAAAGGGCGCTAGCTTCATAGCCCGAAACGTCGACTGCCAGTTGTACCTGGTACCTTTTTGATATTTCTATCTGATGTAATCCTTTTTGGAAATAAAATTATTTTGTGCAGCAATCCGCATCATTGTATATATATATATATATATATATATATATATATATATATATTTATATTTATATTTATTTATAGATAGATATATATCTATTAGATATATATATATATATATATATATATATATATATATATATATATATATATATATATATATAAAACCTAGCAGGCATTATACAGCACATTTATGTGAAACTGAAAACTGACCAACGGAATATGAAGCATTGATAAAGCTGCTCAATTGAGGAGATGCCGACAGCGTATACGCAAAAAAATATTACTGGGTCTGAAGACTCATGGTAAGTGCATCATATTTAGAAGTGACTTATCACAATTCACAAGGAAAGAAGAAAAAAAAAGAGAAAACTGAATCTTTCTTTTTTCAATTACAGTGGTCTGATAAATAAAATCAAGCTGTGAGGTTTCCATGGTTCTGTCTCAGTTGGTAGCCGATCAAATTTAGAGTATATTACAAGAATAAAATACAGGAGTCAGCAAGCGCCTTATCTCTGAGTCTCCAAGCCTAATGCTTGCAAATATGCATTAAAGCAAGTGCTGGATTCAAGTACTGTCTTCAATGAACATGATTAGCATGCAAGTAGTATTGTAGCTGGAGTTCATGTTACATCTATACCGTAGCAGAAAAACAAGCACTGAGCTTAGAGAGTCGCCCCACTCCCACTTCCCTTTATACTTACCTGAGTTCTATCTTGATCCAGTGCTGTGCCTGTCTGCAGCAGCGCTGGTCTCTTTTATTTTCCTCACAGGACACAGAGGCAGCAGCAGAAGCCATTGGCTCTTGCTGCTGTCAATCAAATCCTGTAAGGAGGGATCCCAGGTGGGATCAATCAAATTCTGTCAATCAAATCCTGTGAGGAGGGATCCCAGATGGGATCAATCAAATTCTGTCAATCAAATCCTGTGAGGAGGGATCCCAAATGGGATCAATCAAATTCTGTCAATCAAATCCTGTGAGGAGGGATCCCAGATGGGATCAATCAAATTCTGTCAATCAAATCCTGTGAGGAGGGATCCCAGATGGGATCAATCAAATTCTGTCAATCAAATCCTGTGAGGAGGGATCCCAGATGGATGCAATACCAGATTCCAGATGACGCCTTCTAAGGAGAAACACATCCGGCGGAGCTAGCGGTGTGAGGTCAGCATGCACGGACCGATCTACAGCCAATGCGGCCATGCTCATCGGATATAGACTTTGCCAGTATTACTCTGTTAGTGCAATACTTTTTTTAATCATATAAATCTTTTAAGCAGTATACTGTAGCTCTTTTCCTTATTTTTAAACACATGGATATTCGGGAGTCAGATGGTGGAACATACCACAATATCTAGGGACTGTTCAGGAGCAAGTTGCGCCCCTCGAGAGGGGAATATTCTTAAGCGCTTATGATCTTCTTTGTGAGATCTTTTGGTCTGGTAAGCAGCCTGTTTCCCCTTAGGAGCATGGTGGTGACACAGAAGCACTTTATTTAAAATTGTTTTCAGCAGAAGAGCACTTTTCTTGCACCTGGATGTACTTACTTTGAACTTTTACTTTTTATGTATGAATAATTTGATCACTCATTACATTTATTTATTTTGTGGATCATTTCCCTTTGCAATTTATATGAAAATGTTTATTACCGGTATATGAATTTTGCACACTAATTGCATTTTAAAGCATGCATTTTTATGTAGCAGTGGATACTTGATATTGTAAGATGTCGAATGCTATGTGATATTTACATCTGCATATTGCTTTTTGAGAAAACGAACTATAAATATTTTTTATAGAATTTGTGTGGTCCAGTATTCAGGTATTATTTAGTGCAGCAGTCTCACTTTAATTGTGGCCAAGTGCGAGTCCCAGGAATTTCGAAGCTAGGACTTGGGAGTTGGCACACACATGTGCCGCCATAGCATACAGCATGGGATGGGGGCACACATAGAAGTGGAGGAGCCGAGAGCGCTGGTGGGCGACCCAGGAAGAGGAGGATGTATAATGTATAATAAGATTATCATGGATATTTTAGAAATGACTAGTGATACGTCTCAGTCTTCAAATGATTAGTCTACCCAAAATTTAAGTGGCAGTTAAGGCTTCATTTTTTCTCCAAAATAATAAAAGAGGTATATTTACCTTCTCTGTGCAATGAAACGGGTGTGTGCCCCCTCAAGCTTGCAACTATGGATTGCCCTAGATTGACAAAGTTGGCTTTCTCTCTTCATGTCGATACTCCCCCATGGGATGGAGATATTTTACCTGATGCAGATTCTAATTGATATTGTGCTTTGGCGATTTTCTTTAAAATAAGCAATTTGGATCCCATCATATCGATTCCATTCACATGCAGATCATTCAAAACGCATCAAGTTTACATGAGCATTTCTCTTAGATCATTACATCTATGTGAATCTAAAAATAGACATATTTTATGCCTTTGCAGCAAATGTACTTGTCTTTTACCCATGTTCAAATAAAATTTCTTGATTTTATGTCAGTCTAAGTCAGTCTGATTTTACTGCCGCGTACACACGAGCGGATTGTATGGCGTACTTAGTCCGTCATACAATCCGATGGACAGTCCGTCGTACTTTCCACTGAACGGACTTGACCACACACGGATACACAAACAGTCCGTCGAAAGCTTGCGCGATGACATGTACAGCACGTACGACGGGACTAGAAATAGGAAGTCCAAGACACAGCAAAGCACCCTTCCGCCGTGTAAATCCTTTCTGGGCATGAGCCATTCTTAGTCCGCCGAACTAGCATACTGACGACCGTATTGTCCGCTGAAACCAAAGTACGACGGACAGAATTTCGAAAAAACCGAAATACTTAGTACTCCGGACTGCACGCTGAAAAAGTCAGCTGAAGCCCACACACGAGCGGATTGTCCGCTGAAATGTGTTTCGACGGACTAAGTACGCCATACGATCCGCCCGTGTGTATGCGGCATTACTGTTTTCTCTATATGTCCACTTAAAATCCATGACTAACCAATATTGATTGAAATTTATAGTGATTAAGGACACTGTGAGTGGACCATGGTGATTGAGGACACTGACTGGTGTAGTGGTGATTAGGGACACTGTGAGTTGGTGGCAGTGATTAGGGATACTGACTGGCAGCACTGGTCCGGTGACATTGTACTGCTGTCTCCGTGGTCAGAGATAATGGCTGGTGGCACTGACATACAGTGATATCAGAGCAGCCAGCCATTATACATGATCACCACCACTGTATGGTACAAGGGCACCATAGTGGCTGTGCTTGCTCTGGTGACAGTATGTCCAAAAAATATTTATTTTTTTAGAATTTTTTTTTATTTTATTTTCTTCAATTTATTTGCAATTTTTTTTTGTCACCAGAGCAGTGCAGTTTTACCAGAGTGACATTGTACTACCCTCGGGGGAGGGGGATCTGCGTTCCCCTGTGTCTGGTGTATCATATGATATCCACCTGGATCAAGAGAGCAACTGCCCAATTATTTTATTATAATAGGGCAGGAGGGAAGTGGTAAATATGCTTTAGAACCATTCTTTAGGGTAGGTGCAGGTTTTTTTTTATTGTACTGTTCCTCCACACACATAAATGAAGAGGAATGAATACCCCCTCCAAGCTTGCAACTATGGATTTGGGTGATTATGGATTTAGACCAAGGGTCTCCAAACTTTCTGAACAAAGGGCTAGTTTACTGTAATTCAGAATTTGAGGGGGCCAGACTGTGGCCACTGGGAGTAGAAAATCCCCCAGCATTATTGGGAGTAAAGAATGCCCCATCATTGATATTGGTGCGAGGATTATTGCCCCACTGTTGGTATTAGGGGAGGAAAGAGTACCCCATCGCTGGTGTCATTGAGGGGAATAGTACTTCGTTGTTGGTATCAGTGGGAGGAATAGTGCCCTCTCGTCTGTGTCAGGGGGAGGAAAAGTATTCCATTGTCTTTATCAGGGGGTGGAATAGTTTCCCACTGTCTGTGCCAGGGGAGGAATAATGCCCCATCGTCAGTTTTAAGGGGGGGAATAGTATCCCAAGGGCCTGATGAAGGCAATAAAAGATACACAGTTTGGAGACCACTGATTTAGATTATCACCAGTTCATTGCTCTACATAGATGAACATTCACAATTAGGGGATTATGTCTTAAAGCAAAGCAATTTTGTCTTCTTCACTTATCTATATGCATATGCCCAACCCTTTGCTTCATACAACATGCTGAATGTCAGCGCAGCTCATGGATATTCAGAGCAAAATTAGAGTGATTATGCTATTACATTAGCTGGCGTGGAGCAATGTGCAAAGTGTAGGAACCCAAGTCAGCTTGGCATTGTCTGACCTAACTACATTATGACCCCAAGCACGTTTTGTCTCACATTATCATTTGTTGGGTTGGGGGCAGCCCACTTCTAAATCACCAGTTTACTAACAAAAGAGCCTGGGGATGACTAATGCAGTACAGTGATATCTGAAAGGAATACTCAACTAATAAGCACGTATCTTGTGCTTCTGTGTTTATTACAGAGTTTATTTGTACATTTTGAAATGGAACCCTTAAACAGTGACTGAACACTGAAAGAGGTGCTTTACAAAGGCAGGCACAGAGCAAAAAATTAGCTACGAGTAGAGCCTGTGGTCTCCCTGCAGTAGATCTTTTCCCCATTTACCATCCTTTGTTGGCCATCTTGGCAGAAGCAGGGTTTTGATTCCATATGTCAGATCCTTTAAGCAAGGAGAACAGCGAGTAGCACAAATCACTAAATCACTAAACCCCACTCTAAACCTCCCGAGACTAGCAATAAGGAGCAGCAGTGCCTTAGATCTCACACTACAGATATACAGATTTTGAGCTGCAAGCACAGGAGTGTCTAGGAACCCTCATATACCAGGAAGTGCACAGATTTTTTTTTTTTATATTCCAGACAAATGGTATATTTTCCAGGGTAATACTTAGGCACAATTAACATTTCTAAGCCCTTGTACACGTGGTCAGAGAATCTGTCGGAATGAGTCTTATCGGATCGCGTCATCAGATAATCCGACTGTGTGTGGTATGCATCGGACTGATTCCGTCCGAATCTCCGTCCGATCCAAATTTCCAACATGTTGGAAAGATTTCCCGACCAACTGGGCCAGACGGACCTAATCCGATCATGTGTAGTGCATTTTCATCGGACCAAGTGCCACGCATTCTCAGATCAAATTCCTACATCAAAGCTATTGGCTACTAGCCTGAATGTAGTCCCATCGTAAAAAAATTACGTCATCACGTTCTGAAAGATCGGATTTTTCGCCAACTTGGCCCGACCGTGTGTATGCAACAGTTTCGGGCACAATCCGACGGGCAAAATCCGACGGATTTGGTTGCCGAAATCTCCGACCGTGTGTACGTGGGCTTAATGTTTCTTATAACAAAGCCAATCATGCCATTTTTTAGTTCAGTTTAACGTAAAGTATTGAGTCTGGTCCCCATAGATTCCTGCAGATTATGCAATATGTTGTTAAACATAGTACATGTTTTTTGCTAGTGACAATCTAGTTTTTCATAACTTATGAAGCATAATGGAGTAGACAGAAATATTAAGGATAATCACATCATCACTGAAAAAATAAGCTATTGCTGCTGCACTATGGTCAGTATTATTCAGCGCATTGCCACCTACTGCATTCAAGCTACAAAGTAATTATAAAGCACACAGCTGAATATGATATTATGAGATCTTATCAGAGACCAATATGAATCATTATCATTCTTTTACCGTTGTCCTAATTTAATTGAAACACTTTCTTGCTGTCAGAAGACAATCAACCCTCTTCCCCTTCACAGGACACAGTCTTTATGGATTTGTCCTTTGTTTGTGCCAAAACATTGCTAATGCAGCCTGCATTATGCAGGAACCTCAGTGAAGTCTTCAACCTTCATTTTATTACATCCTTGAACTAGCTCATCCTCCATAGCACTTATCCCCAAGGTCAACTCTTTAACTAGCATACTAGCTACTTTCAAAAGCAAGTTCTAGAGCATGCACTTCCAGTATAGTTTATGTTATCGACATACCTTCAGTCTGCATACACATTTCTGTGGTATGGTTCCTTTTTTTGCGTGTTTAAAGTTCTTTTTATTTTTTTTATTTTAGGTATGTTTTAAAAATATCAAACGTGCCTGTCCAACATCCCCTATAGTAGGGAAAGTGAGTGGGGTTTTTTTTTATTGCTCTGCAGCTCCACACACATAAAAGCTGGCAAAGATGGCTTTAGATTGCGATTTGGACTGTCACAGATTCTTTGCCACTTGTCATGTGTAGATATTCTAGACAGCTAAACTTTGAGCAAGAAGCTAAATACACACCTGGGATTTATATATGGTAACTGTTTATCCACCAAAGGACTTATTATTATATGATGTCTGGTTTGTGTTCCGGGACCCCTTGCGATTTCAACCAGGACCCCTTTCTCCACTGCAGCATGAGCACAGCTTGGTAAAGAAGCCTTGCCAACAAATGCTCCAAAGCCTGGTGAATGGACAAAGAAAGCACAGCAGTGAGCTAATGAGGTCACCCCTCCCCCCTGGTAATTTCCACATGTTAGCATGTTCACTGTCAACACATATGCATGCAGCAGGGCTGCCATTGAGTTCTCTTTGCATAGGAAATTACAGGAAGCTGATATGACAACAAGTACCTCTTGCATGGGCATAGTCTTTGCACCATCACCAATATTCAAAACAGTAAATGAATGCCACTATAATAGCATATTGCTGCTTAGATATTTTGTTTTAAAGCTGAGTGGAACTGGATGTTGCCAAAGTCTCTAATGCCGCGTACACACGACCGGACTTAGGTCCGACAGACTTTCGACGGAGTTCTGACGGAGTTCTGACAGAGTTCTGACGGAATTTTCGAATGAACGGACTTGGCCACACACAATCACACCAAAGTCCGACGGATTCGAAAGTGATGACGTATGACTGGACTAGAATAAGGAAGTTCATAGCCAGTAGCCAATAGCTGCCCTAGCGTCAGTTTTTGTCTGTCGGACTAGCATACACACGAGCGGATTTCTCGGTAGGAACTGGGTCCGGCGGAGTTCTGGCGGAAAAATTTAAAACCTGTTCCATTTCTAAAGTCTGTCAGACTTTTGCAAATCAAAAGTCCGCTGCAGCCCACACACGATTGAATAGTCTGCCGGAATTGTTCCGTCGGACTTTTGATGTCGAAAAGTATGGTCGTGTGTACGCGGCATTACATGTTTTCGCAAATGTGCTTAACCATGTCTACATGGTTAAAGCCCAACTCTGGCCAAAGCAAGAACACCCTTCCACCCCACTCAATCTGATCACTAAAAAAAAATAATTCTAAATTACCTTCTTACTTATTTGAAGCCACAGTCATGCGTTTGGGTCCTGAGCTCTCTCTCCCCTCTTCTGTTTACATCCAGCAGGTTCTTCTCCAGGGTGTCCTTGTCACACGGAGACACTTCCTAGTGGTACGGCACTAGTTCCAGTGGCGGGGGGCCTATTGTAGCACAACTACAGGTGGCAAGGGGACCAGTTCCCATGAAAATAATGAGTGGCCGTAACAGTCTAGTACTCAGGGCAAGAAACTATATTTCCAGAGCAAGGAAGAGGTGAGTATTGAAGACTCTTGCTTTGTACCAGGATGAGGTGTTTGAGCAACCCACTCAGAGATAGGTAGGTAATTTACTATATACTGGTAAAATTAGATGTTTTGCCAAATTTTGGCAAAAATCGACTTTTTAAGGACATTTGTGTGGAACATGTTAGAAGGTTTAGACGATATGTCCGAAACCAGATTCTCATACTTTTAAAACAAAGCATCTTAGCAGATGCATTGTATGAATACTTACACTAAGTGGATTTAATTTTTTTTTAAATTTAAATGCATACATAATTGCATTAATTTGCTTTTATATCAGCCCAGAGTGACACTTTAAATCAGTGATTCTCAACCAGGGTTCTGTGGAACCCTAGGGTTCCTCCAAAGGTTGCTAGGGGTTCCTTCAGCATTGGGCAATTTCTGCCTATCAGATAAGTTCCCACTGACACCATTGATCTTTTTAGCTATCTATAAGGAGGTAATTCTTCCCAATGAGCCCAAATGTAAGGACCATTCTTCCCACTGAGCATCACACTATCGTATCATGAGTTATAGATTTTCTAATTTTTAGCAGGGGTTCCCCCAAGACCAGAGAACTATTTCAAGGGTTCCTCTGTGTTGAAAAGGTTGAGAAAGGCTGCTTTAAATGAATAGCTAGTTACTAGTGGGGGAACTTGAGATAAAGGAGAACTTTACTCAGAGGTTTGTAAAAAGGAGAAAGCAACAAACATGCTATACTGTGGATCTTTCCTTTAAATTTACAACTGCAGAGGTGTAAGAAAGTAATGAAAGCTACCCTGTATTTGTAACAAAATGTGTTCATGTCTTCTTTAGTTTGTTACGTGTATGCAAGTATAGAAATGTTAAATAATACAAAAAGAAGGAAAAGTGTTAGTACCAGTATTAGCAATGCTGCTACCGACTTCTTAAGATAAGAATCCTCCACGCAGGAGCCTTGTACTTGAATAGGTACAAGTTTTATGTGTTTCCTACAAGTAATTAAATGTTGTTTGTCTAGATCCAACATCAGTGGCAGCTAAAAGGTTAATATCTAGCAAGCTCCGAGTCACCTGGGCTTCTATGACACTTAATCAATAAAATCTATCATGGTTCTCCTGCTCTTTCACTCTCACCCCAAAAAGATTTATTTTCTGGTAATACACATCTATTCATATCATCTGGCACCACAGTATGCTTGACAATAGACCTTGAGTCAATAAGCGGTCCATGGTGTTTATCAATCCACATCACCTGTAGAGGCACTTTAAGGGACAGAAGCGGCACATAGGAGATAGCCCCCTATTCAATTAGATCAAATGGAGATACTCCTGCTGTTTCTATCAAATGATTTCAAATATTGCTTTTTTTTTGTGAAAAGGATGGAACTTGAGGCATTTGCAACTAGAAGCTGGAAAAGTATTCCTGAAGACATTCTTCAATAATCTATGAGAAAATGTTTCATCTACTGTTAATGATGATTAGAATATCAAGATGTACCAGAGGGTTTTGTAGCCACATACTGTAGATGTATTGAAGTTTGAATACATTTGTACAGGTCACTAAACTTTAGGATGTATCCTAATATTCTTAATACTTCATTGCAAGGGGTGAAACATTGCTTACAATACACCAAAGCTAGATTACAGATTCACAGACATAAACATATATAGACTGGTGTGAATAGACGTTATTCATTGACAGACATAGGCTGACAGACACATCTTCATTTTTTTTTTTTTTTAACCACTTACCAACCAGGCTTTTTTTGGGCACTTTTTGTTGAAATCAGTAATTTTTGCTAGAAAATTACTTAGAACCCCCATATATACATTTTGTTTTTAGCAGAGACCCTAGGGAATAAAAATGCAATTTTTTATGTCACACAGTATTTGTGCAGCGATTTTGCGATTTTGCAAGCGCAATTTTTTTTGGGGGGAAAAATACACTTTCACTAGTTAGGGACCGGAAGGATTTGCCCCCTTAAAGAGGAAGTAAACCCTGATGGGTTTACTTCCTCTTTGATTCCCTGCAAAGGTAAAGCATAATGGACTACTATGCATCGCATAGTAGTCCATTATGTGTCACTTACCTGACACAGGAGCCAGCGAAGTCACCGCTGTCCCCTGTTGTCCGGCGCATCCATCTTCTCAGTGGGTCTCCTACTCCGCCGCTGTCATTCGGCGAAGCCGCGATGACGTCACTCCCACGTGTGTGCACGGGAGCCGGCACTCGCGGCATATCGCCGTTGACCGCGACGCGCTCAGTGCGCCTGCGCGCCGCTGTCTACGGCGCATGCGCCGTAGACAGCGGTGCCTGTCTTTCGGCAAATATCTCCTAAACCGTGTAGGTTTAGGAGATATTTCTTGGACCTACAGGTAAGCTTTAATCTAGGCTTACCTGTAGGTCAAAGTTGGTTGTAAGGGTTTACAACCACTTTAATGACCAGGGCATTTTTGTAACGATATGGCACTGGGTCGCTTTAACTGACAATGGCGTGGTCGTGCGACGCTGTACCCAAACAACATTTATGCCCTTTTTTTTTACCACAAATGCTGCTTTATTTTGGTGGTATTTGATCACCTCTGCATTTTTTTTCTTTTTTGCACTAGAAACAAAAAAAGACCGACAATTTTGAAAAACAAACAATATTTTTAACTTTTTTGCTATAATAAATATCCCCAAAAAATTTAAAAAACAAATTTCTTCATCAGCTTAGGTAAATATGTATTCTTCTACATATTTTTGGTAAAAAATTGCAATAAGCGTATATTGATTGGTTTATAGTTTAAGTTATAGCGTCTTCAAAATAGGGGATATACAGTTGTGCTCATAAGTTTACATACCCTGCCAGATGTTATGATTTCTTGGCCATTTTTCAGAGAATATGAATGATAGCACAAAAACATTTCTTTCACTTGTGGTTAGTGTTTTGCTGAAACCATTTATTACCAATCAACTATCAATCAATCAATATTCAAGGCGGATATCGCAGCTGCCGGCCACATGCAGTGGCACTGGCGTTGTGCCGTGGGCGCTGGAGGCGCATGCCCCCTAGAGCTCTTAAAGCGTCCGATATACAACGGCAATTCGCTCAGGAGAGCCAACCTGCCACTGTACAACTGCGGCAGCTGGTCTTAAAGTGGTTAATGAATAAAAAAAAAAATCAAAATACAATATTTACCCGCTAACATGTCACGCTTTAAAACTGTGCACGCTTGCATTGAGCCGGTAGGCCCAGAGGCTCTGATTTGTATTTTCTTTGCAAAACTAATAAACAGAATAGAAAAAAAATAATAATAATTACCACACTTGTGGAATGGTGACAAACTATGGTACTTAAAACGCTCCATAGCTGATGCTATAAACGCCTTTACAGATTACCTGTTTAGAGTTACAGAGGAGGTCTAGCACTAGAATTATTGCTCTTGCTCTACACCTCACATTTGTGGGGCAAACACAGTTTACATATGCGTGTGCGATTTACTTATGCGTTCACTTCTGAGAGCAAGCATAGAGGGATGGGGGCACTTTCTTTTTTCTTGATCACTTTTATTCCTATTACAAGGAATGTAAACATCCCTTATAATAGAAATAAGGGTAACAGGTCCTCCTTATGGAGAACTCAGATCTCTTATTTACCTTTACCTGATGCTGTTCCAGTCCTCCAAGGCCATAGAGTCGGTCAAAGAGTATCTACTCTTTAATCACCTATGGTAGCAGCCAGCCACACCGTCACTCGGGGAACTGGCGAAAAATGGTAACCGGGAAACCCGGTAAACCACTTGCAAACTGCAATGCATATATACGTACTGTGGTTTGCAAGTGGCTAAAGAAGTAAGGCTTTCTCTACAAGAAGATAACCCATGTATAACTCTGCCAAACTCTACCAATTGTTGGGATAACAGTTGTTCAATTGTAGTGCAGACCCAGGACAGGTATGGCTGTTTCTTCCCAGGTTCCATTCCCTGATAGGCACACAGCCAGGGGCGTAGCTACAGGGGTCGCAAGGGTCACACCTGCAACCCGGACCCATGCTCCAGAGGGGCCGTGAGGCCCCCCTGTACAGCTGGATAGGAGAGGCAGCATATAGCAGAACTAATCCCCTCCTTCTGCAGTGGCTGGATGCCCGCTTCTCCTTTCCCTCTGGCAGGCATTCATCGGCTACAGGAGGCGGAGATCAATTCCTCTATATGTTACCACTCCGTCACCCCTCCTATCCAGCTTCCCCTCCTGTGTGTGTACTGCAGGAACTGCACTCCTTGGGGAACAACCTAATATACAGCAGCAAGGTGGTCCTGCTGAGCCAGATCACATACCTAGTACGTGATCTGGCACTTTCGGGTAGAGGGCGCTCTAATCACTGATCAGTAAGTACTCCAGTATAGTCCCATCTGTTAAGTACATTAGAATAAGTATTCTGGCATCATGCTCCATCTGTCAGTCTTGGTCAGTCCTCTCGGGCTAATATGGGTGATAGTTACCAGGTGGGGGAGGGGAATGGTCCTCACAGGACAGGACAAGGTCCCGGAAGGCGGCGTGCTGTGTCAGGTCCCGGTGGAGGAGTTGGCAGATGATGATCCCGGAGTCTCCCCCCGGCCACTGCATTCCTTCTGCACACAACACAGGGGAGGGGCCTCACGTCATTAGCTGTGCAGGGAGAGTGGAGCAGAGAGTGTATTAGTGCAGACTAACTTTGGGGGAAACCTGGCCAGTCACAGGAGAGCTCAAAGGGGGAGATGACCCCAAACGCCGGAACGCGGATCTGTGCGATAATACAGATGGGGTTACACCATTGTGGTCAGATATCAATTCCTACTTGATGGCTTGATGGTGTCATCTCTCTGGCAGGTGTCACCCTGGTGTGGTCCGCACCCCCCACAGCGACACCACTGTCAGAAGCAAGTCCATAATATCAACCTACTTATTGCTACTGGTATAAATTTCCTTTAGGAGTATCAATAACAAATCCAAACAGTACAATCAAAAAAATGGGTCCACAAACAGATAGACTGTTTAACTCACCTGTAGAGTTTCTTTCATGAATAAGCCACTACTGAGCCATAATCCACTCTTTAACTTCAAATTCTGTACATGCAGTTATGACTATAGATCTGTAAAGACAAAAAAAGCTCAATTTAACCAAGGTTTTATGTGGGTGGATACCCGATTATGAGCATTAAACTGCGACATGAACAGGAAACATAACCAAATACTTTGATAACTACGTGTCTTCGATTATCCTTTTTTATCCTATATACTGGAATATGTTTCTGGCCTCCTGGCAGAAGAAAATAATAGATATAATGTATGACAGTGTGCAGGTGATCATAAGTTAATATGCAAAAAAAATATCCAAGCTGCTATGAATCAATCTAATTTAGAGCCTGTCATTGTCCTGGCGGGTCTCCATTCAAAGTGTTCTGCGGGGAAGCACACAGAGAAATAGTCTGGGGGTCAGGTATCCCAGCCCAGAGAGTCTCAGTGAGATGGAATGATTTGTTCATTTTATTCATGCTATTGAAATGCTTTCTTGAAATATTTCTTTATTCAGAAAATGACCCTTTCAAGTGTAATGGTACCTTGTGGGAATGAGAGGGAGAGGATTCACTTTCCAGCTGTGATGATAGACCCAGCACAAAAATACAACTACCCATGAAACTGTAGATCTTAGGGAAGAAAGAGTCATGAGAGTGCTGTCTAGTGAGTATGGGACGGGTAGATTTGGCAGAGTGGCGTGATACAGATATAACAGGTGATTACATTCAAGACAGCGCCCTAGAACAATAGCAAAGTTGCTTATTGGCATTTATAATTTAAGGAACATTTGAGGGGGATTGAGAACTGTCACGCTTGCAGACTGTTCATATGACTTTCAATGTGTGGCTAATGTGCAGCGGTACTTTCCTCATGTTGCCCACACTGTGAATTGCAATAAACCGGCCACAATGACCACATGCTTGGCATAATTAACCACTTCGCATCCAGGCCAATTCTGACATTTCTCTCCTACATGTAAAATTCATCATTTTTTTTGCTCGAAAATTACATAGAACCCCCAAACATTATATATGTTTCTTTTAGCAAAGACCCTAGAGAATACAATGGCGGTTGTTGCAACTTTTTATCTCGCATGGTATTTGCGCAGCAATTTTTCGAACGTGTTTTTTTCAGAAAAAAAAAACAGTTTCATGCTTAAAAAAAACAAAAAAACAGTAAAGTTAGCCCAATTTTTTTGCATAATGTGATAGATGAAGATACACTGAGTAAATAGATACCCAACATGTCACGCTTCAAAATTGCACGCGCTCGTGGAATGGCGCCAAACTTTGGTATTTAAAAATCCCCATAGGTGACGCTTTAAAATTTTTTACTGGTTACATGTTTTGCGTTACAGAGGAGGTCTAGTGCTAGAATTATTGCTCTCGCTCTAACGTTCGCGGCGATACCTCACATGTGTGGTGTGCATACCGTTTTCATATGTGGACGGGACTTACGTATGCGTTCGCTTCTGCTTACGAGCTCACGGGGACAGGGGCGCTTTAATTTATTTTATTTTTTTATTGTTCATTTTACTTTTATTTTTTTAGTTTGACACTTAAAAAAATAAAATAAAAATGTATTACTTTTATTCCTATTACAAGGAATGTAAACATCCCTTGTAATAGGAATATGGCACGATCTGACCTATTTACAGTGAGATATGGGGGGGGGGTCAATAAGTACCCATAGCTCACCTCTAGGCTGGGAAGCCTAAAAAAAAACCCCCCAAAAAACGGCTTCCTAGCCAAATCGACGCCGTTATTTTGAATGCAGTGGCCGGGCGTGACGTCATAACATTGTGCCCGGCCTCCGAACGATCATAGAGACTCCGGGGACGATCTGGTCCGCCGGAAATCTCTATGGTATTATCTGGGGGTCGGCGGATCCTGTGACCGACTCACCGATGGAAGCGGTGAGTCGGTCACCCCCCCGCCTCCCGTAAGAACGATCAAGCGGCGGAACAGCCGCTATGATCATTCTTATGGTGGAGGGAATTGCCGGCTGAAAACGCCGATCTCTGAATGATGTCTGTGGCCTCAGGCATCATTCAGATATAACCACCGAAAGCCGAGGCCGTCCCTGGACGTCCTACTGGCGCGAAGTGGTTAAATGTGCCTGAAAATAGAAAATAGAACAATGTTCTATGTTTATTGTGTACTGAAACATGATAGCATTTAAAAAGAAATTGATTGTGGTTACAACCACAGTGAAAACAGAAGAATATTTGCTGCTCCTTTATAGCATATGAACACAAGCAGTTTAGTGTCTATATAAAGGGAACATTATATCCCAACGCACTTGGCTGCAATATTGCTATGGCAAATGCATTGACATTTGAAGAAACATGCCAGCTATGACCTCCCTGCTCCTAAACCCTTCAGACGAGGTGAAGCCTTAGGTCCTAATCTGCAGCCTGAGTGCAGTGTTGCTTTGCATTAGGCATATGTGTGTGATCAACTGCGCTGACATCTTAAGACGTCTGAAAAGCAGCAGATTTACTCAAGGCTATGAGCTAAAGGGCACTCTGTTGCCATGTATATTATCAACATCATTTGGGAAAACTCCCTCTCATGTACACAGGGGGGCAAATAGACTCTTCACTTTGCAAAGTTGCATTTTGCAAGATAATATTTCCCAGAGCTTAGTAAATGAGGTGCAGCTCTGCTGACTTCCATCATCCAATCATGTGCAAGCAATAATGCTTTTTTTTTTATTATTATTATTTTCTCTGCACACAATTGGGTATTCTTTGCAAAGTGAAACTTCACATTTATTACCTTGCAAAGTGCAACTTCCCTTATCCTACTTCTTAACTATCCTTAACTTCTCCTACAGTGAACAGCCTGCCTTCAGTTAATCAACATCAGTGTCTTAAAAGAAAAGTATGGGAATGTTTATTTTTTTTAATCATACTTACCCAGGTGGATGCAGCATTATTCTGATGCTGCATCTGTCCCCTGTGGGCTCTAAGAATGAGAACAGAGGGATCAAACACCATCGATCACTCAGTTCTCAGAGCTCCCTGAGCAGAGAGCTGATGACTGTCAGTCACTTCTCTCTGTTCTGCCCCCCACCCTCACTGGAGCGATCAGCTGTGGAGGGGGTGGGAGCGGTCAGCTCAGGCTCTCAGGGGTCTGCTGAGAGGTGGAGCCGGTTGTCGGTCAATGTGGCATGTGGGTGGTTCCCAACCATATGGTTGTGATTTTTCCCGAGCCTGGACTGCCTCTGTGATGCCAGCTGACAGCAGGCGTTAGCCCACTGTCTGCTGAAACTGGTCACAGGAGTACAGAACAAAGTGCTTTCCGGTTATCCACAAAGAAGTACAGCCAAAGGAGCTTTGGCTGTACTTCCCCGTTAATCTGGGCGCTCTGAACCACTGGACAGTTCAATGTCTCTGGCTATTCTAAGGTATACCACTGTCAGGGCCATAATAAAGCAAGGTTTGAGTCTTAGCCTAGACTGCTCCACTTCCAGCTAAGTGCATTCTGATTCTGTAAACACTTGGGAAATGATACAATGACATACAGCACTCTTTACCTATACTAGCTACTCTTAAGGAAGGTTTGATATGTTTGGTTAGTTCTCAGATTTCACCAACAGGATTATGGCAGCTCGACAGGTTAGTCATGACCCCAACAAATTATCAATAATGTATACAAATAATGTAGCCAAGGTGTCAGGAAGCCACAAACCAGTGATGGAGGCTATGGCTCACAGCTTAGGGCAGACAGTAAAGAATCAGAAAATTGGGAAATTAGGAACCAGCTGAGTTGACAGTAAAGGATCCTATTCTTCATTGAGATTGCTCAATGAAAGATGTACAAAAATTAGCAATACCAAAGGGGGGGGGGGCTCCTTAAACAGAATTGTTGGCCAATTACATTTTAGGAAGCAGACAGAGTCCTTATAGACTAAAGATGGGTTGTGATAATATTAGGATTTGGGTAAGAATTTGGCTAAAATATGTCCAGTATTGGGCACCACACTGTAAGAAGTAGTTTGTGGTTGTTGAGAGTGTAACCGGTACTTAGAGAATCAGGAGACAGCTGCTGCTGACCTCTCCTAGATGTCTGGTTCTCACATTGATCCAAGTGCATTAATCATTTCTGAGGCAAAAAAACAGGAAAAAGGTAAAGTCTAGAGATTTCTTGTTCAGATGGCTTGTCAATGGCTCAGAATATATTGAATCCAAAGACAAAAGGCAAGTAGTATTTTTACAAGTTAAGCATTTAACATGTAAAATACTTTACAGGCTGAAGTACCAATTTCAAAAATCAATAATGAAACTTAAAAAGTGGGTTGGATTATTTTTTGCATTGATTAACCTCCCTGGCGGTATGATTATTTCGGATTTTAGGTGCTAAAAGCGGTACAATTATTTTGCATGAAAATTTGGCGTTTTATATTGTAGTCCTGTAATTCTTAGGAATAACTCACTTAAATCTGTCCAAACCAGAGTCTAGCAGACATCCCGGGTATGATAAAGTTTGAAAAATGAAATCATAAATTATAATATAATAAATAACTATAAATAATTGTACCAAATAATAATATAACAATAATAAAAATTATTCAATAATGTAAGCAAATCAAAAACACTGAAATTTGCTCAGTTGCAGAATTGCCGCTGTCATTACTTTTCAGTATTTGATGACGGATCTCCCCACAAATCGCTATCCCTCAATTCTGCGAGGGATTACAATTTATTATCGCCGTTTTCTAGCTGGTCTAAAACCATTTTTGATGTAAAGTGACAGTTTTGGTTGCTATGGACAATCTCCAGTTTCCAGGCAGAAAGAACAGTTTTTATTATATAAAACTGCATGCAGGACACTGGACAGACCACTAGGGACAAAGGGGAGGTGAAATATTTACATACAGCAATGTAATCTGTAAGATTACATTATACTGTATGTAATGTGTGTTTCACTTTTTGAATTTGGCGCCGATCTCCATCCCCGTGCGTCGCAACGCTCGCAGGGAACGGAGATCGGGTCCGTGATAGATCGAGCGAGACACGGCTCGCTCGTACAGCGGGGAGACAACGCTGGATCCGAGGGAGAAGGTAAGTAAACCTCCTCCTGGATCCAGCGATGCAGTCCCCGAGTCTGACTCGGGGATACCGCTTTTGGTATAAAAATTCCACCCCGAGCCAGACTCGGGAATACCGTCAGGGGGGTTAATATCAAACATTATAATAACTAAAGGCTAATATAGTAATATTTCAATATTGGGGAGGTTTATTTTTCATGCTGTGTTGAAAAATGTGTCCTGTTGTGTTGCTCTGGGATTTTGTTTTACCTTCTTCTGGACCAAAACCGCATCTAGCGAGTTAAACTTGATGGGCATCGGTCTTTTGCAACCTTATAAAAATGGAAGTAAACTCCCCTATCGTTTTCAGCCAAGGAAGCTGCCATCTTTGCCTCTGTTTAATCTTCAACTGCTATGGTGCTGCACATGTGATTCGTTATGACGCCAGCCATTGGATGGTTTGATAGTTTAGCTGAGAGCACAGCCAATTTGCAGTTAGCATTCCCGACATGCCTTTTTTTTTTAACTGTTTAAATCGTTGGGTTTATTTCCACTTTAACTATATGAAACTAGAACTGTTTCCCAAAGAGTAGGCAGCAAGTGATTGTCATGACACAAACAATGCCATCACAAATGTTTAGAACAATAATAAGACTAAATCCAAAAGATGCCCACATTAATGACCAGCTATGGCACCAAGGCCATTGAAGCATTAAAGAATATATGTGAGAAAATTAAAATGCTAGAATTTGCAAATTCTGCTTATCTCCATTCCTATGTCTAATAAATCAATAAAATAAATACTCTTTAATCTTTTTGTCTGGATCCCTTGGAGCTGCACAATTCATTAATTTACGGCTTCTAGAAAGCTGTAATTGAAGGAGGAGTGTCAGCCCCAATATAAATTATGTTCACAGCTCCTTGCCTTCCACATTAAAAAGTGATACATTCATTGATGTAATGTAGATGCTTCTAATTTCATCCTATAAAGGCATCATCTTAGCCAAGGGAAAGTTCCAGGAAGTAGAACTTCCTATTCATTAACATTGGTAGGATATTGCTTACAACATTTTAATGATGCCTCAGTGAGTCTAGTTACTTTAATCAGAGTTTCACTGGCAAACGTATCCACAATATTTAAGACAACTCTTTTGAAATCTGAAGGGGAAGCCCCTTAAACGAGAGCTGGGTGCTGTTTTGCTATACTGGGTAACATGAAAATTATATAAAAACATAGTTTCAATAATAAAAATTGTCATAACTTAACAAAATATAGGATATTTACAATGTGTTTTTATTCCCCAACTGCAAAATTAAGCATTGGCTTTATAGGGGGTCTGCACATAGATTTGCTTATCTGTAGGATAGAAGAACGTGAATTCCGGGTGGACGAATGATCTTTGTGTTCAGACCAGTGCATGCAACAGCTCCAATATTGCGTTAATTTCCTTTCCCCTAGTTTTAATGAATCAGCCCCAATGGAGTTTGGGGCCTCTCTATAAATGTGTGCACTGTGATTTTCACTCATTTTTGGTGAACTTTGTTTACTTATTCATGCACTACATGTATTAAACAATGCTCACCATGCTTCCATGCATATTGGGCACCATTCAAATTTATTTTGTGTTTTTATTAAGTTATACTGCCCATAGCAACCAGATTTCAGGGCCCTTGAACCACTTTGGCTAAATTCACAAAGACATTTAAAGGGATCAATTGATGTGTTTTCAGCTCCCACCAAATGTTCCTCAATCACAGGAGTAGAAAGAATGTACAAAGCTAAACGCTTCCACATTCTACAATCACTGTGTCACGCCATACTGAAGTGAATGTTTGGGCCCATGCCACCCTGTTGAGGCACACTGTTTTGGTGCGGTTGAATCAGAGCCCTGGTAACGTAATCCCATGACTAAGCTCCCGGAGGGGGAGAGTGAAACGTGTTGGGGTGTGGCCTAGTCAGAGTCCAGGCTGAGGTTGCCACTCCATTCATCTCTCTAGGACACCTTAGATGTGCGACATTAGATGGGCTACCCTTTTTTCCCTTGAACTCTTGCAGGAGCCAGGATGGACTCCATCCCCTGTCAGCACTCTAAAAGCAGCCATGGATGTACCGTCACACATACACTTTCCAGGTCACCCTAGTAATGTAATGCTAGATGCATTAATACTAGTTCCCACAGCCTTAGAATGCAAAAAATAAATAAATTAAATTAACTAATAATTATATAAAATAAATAATTGACTGGCAGGCTATAGGCAATCACTATTACTACTACACACATGTCAGGAAAGAACACTGCATTCATTTACACTGTGGGCTTATTAGCCATATTTTTTAATATTTTATTGTTGAACAATGCAAATCTCTATGGATAATAAACAACTTTCATTAAAAAAAAATCCAATATTCCCGTCACTGTCTCCTAATCAAATATGGACTTCAGATTTATTAGGGCCGGTTCACACTGCGGGCGACTGCGATCCGACTTCAGGTCGGTCTAGGTTGCCTCAAGTCGCCTCCAGGTCGCGCTGCATTAAAAACAATGATAGTCAATGGAGCTGTCTTAATATACACTACTGCAGTAGCTCCGACTTTTAAAAAAGGTTCCTGTACTACTTGGAAACGACTTCTAGGCGACTTGTACCCATTCATGTCAATGTAAGTCGCCTCTCCTGTTCATCTGTAGGCTACTTGCAGGCTACTTGACAGGAAGTCACCCAGCCCCCACTGCAGGCAGCCCCTCCTTTCCATACACATTAGTTTCGTTTTCCTGGTTATCTTGAACTCACACAGACCAAGAGCTCAGTCCTGCAAAATGTCTGCTATGAACAGGAGAGAACCAGTGGACAATGAGTCCCTCATACGCTTTGTTCGGGAGAGAAGGTGTCTGTATGCCAAGACTGTATGGCAAGTGACGTGGAAAGTGGACAATGACATACAGCATATGTACTTGCCTTGTGATCGACATCCGTGTATACTTGAAAAACTTGTCATCAAAACTACGCAAGTTCTCATACATAGCCCAGAACTGCCCTCTGTTATGTCAATTGGCAATGATTGGATGGATCCAGTAGCGACGTCTTCTTCCCATCCTCCTCCTCCGCTTCATTTCTTCTTCTTCCTCTTCCATCAGTACTGCCAAACCAGCTGTTAGGACAGCTGACATAAGGTAACGCACAGAGAGCATTTTGGACACAGAACAACTGGCAAAAACAGGAACAAGGAAGAAGACAGGAACAGGAATGATGTCACAAGGGGTGAAAACTCACTTGTACAGTTCCCTGTCCTGGAGGCGACTTGTAAGTCGCCCCAAGTCGCGCTGTTAAGTCGGATACAAGTCGTATCCGACTTGGCTTCACAAGTAGTGTCGCCTCGTGTCGCCCCCTGTGTGAACCAGCCCTTAATCATTTAACAGATATGTAAAGCCAAAACATTTTTTTTTCTTCTAATTTTGGCTAGAGTAGGGAAGGGTTAAATTACGTGGGACTGTGATTATGTCTACCGGGCAATCATATACAGACATAAGTTAAACTTTACTAAAAATATATTTTTTGTATTGCGGTAAACACAATTATTTCAATCATCAGAAATGTGAAGAGAATGTTTTTTTTGTCTTGCTATCAATTGTATGCGTCACCTTTATCCAGCTCTCTGTTGATGCATGTCCGGTGTTGGGAATGCAGGCGTGCTCACCAGCCCGTGTTACTGCATTCCTGTCATCTCCCTGGGGTA
The DNA here is from genome assembly GCF_037356315.1 of Lithobates pipiens. Classification (NCBI taxonomy): domain Eukaryota; kingdom Metazoa; phylum Chordata; class Amphibia; order Anura; family Ranidae; genus Lithobates; species Lithobates pipiens. The sequence continues at coordinate 2,845,911 of NW_027507685.1, read as the reverse complement.
CGTTCTGTTTTTTTCTCCTATGGACAGGTGTGGGTATTTTGGGCATTCCATTACTGGTTCAGTGGGAACAGTTAGTGCCCTGTCTCTACTGCACTCCGGTCTGGAGTACACTATGGGGTTGATTTACTAAAATTGGCAGAATGTAAAATCTGCTCCAGCTCTGCACAGAAAGCAATCAGCTTCCAGGCTTTTTTTTTTTTTTTTGCCAAAGCCTAATTTAACAAGCTGAAGTTAGAAGCTGAGTGGCTTTGTACTCTCCAGTTTGAGTAAATCAGCCCCTATGTGTCAAGTGTATTGCACCGTTGTGACCTAAATTTCGGTTTGGTGTGACTTCCAGCTGCATTCCATCCAGCTTACTGGATAATACTGGTATCTATTGTGCTTGTGGGGAGGAGCCCATCTGGATGCCTACGTTTTGGATGGCTTCCAATTTGCTCACCGCAGACCCCCCATCCCTAAGTGGCCTTGGACACCATTATAAAGAGTCTTAAACTGGTACTATTGTTGCGTTGTCTTAGCGCATGAAACTCTGCGCTGGGTTTGTGATTTTTCATTCTTGGTGAGTTTTTGGGGATATATACCGATACTGTTTTTTTGTTTGGATTTCACTCGCTGGGTGCCCTTAGCCATTTTGGTGTTATTAGGTTATATGTTGTGGTGGTGGTTCTCTTACACAGTTAAATATGGTTTTTATGTACCTCTATGTTCTTGTCTTTTCACTTTGGTGCACTCTATAAAAGTTGGTAATAATAAATTGTGAATAGTTAGATGGGGCCTTTTTTTTCATATTTTAATATATCATATATTTGTTTGGTTTTGGGTCCAGCACATAGAGCATAGGGGATGTTATCCTTGTTCCTGGTTACATGACACGTTCCATGATCTAGGATATAAAAGTTTTAAGTGAGCACCCCCTGTGTATTTTTGGTCACTTTTATGTTGATTATGGTTGGGTTGATCTTGCTGTGTTTTACTGTGTTTAATTTGGTGTAGTGGTAGTATATATTAACCCCCCTGGCGGTATTCCCGAGTCTGGCTCGGAGTGGAGATTTTGTACCAAAAGCGGTAACCCCGAGCCAGACTCACGACAGCATCGCTGAATGCAGGGAGACTTTACTTACATTCTCCCCTGGATCCAGCAATGTCCCCCCCCCGCTGTACGAGCGGCTCGTCCTCCGCTCGATTCATCACATCGCCGATCTCCGTGCCCTGCGAGCGTTGCGACGCACGGGCACGGAGATCGGCGCCAAATTCAAAAAGTGAAACAAACAGTAAACATACAGTATAATGTAATCTTACAGATTACATTGCTGTATGTAATTATTTCACATCCCCTTTGTCCCTAGTGGTCTGCCCAGTGTCCTGCATGCAGTTTTATATTATAAAAACTGTTCTTTATGCCTGGAAACTGGAGATTGCCCATAGCAACCAAAACTGTCACTGTACATCAAAAATGATTTTAGACCAGCTAGAAAACAGCGATAATAAATTAGAATCACTCGCAGAATTGAGCGATAGCGATTTGTGGGGAGATCCGTCATCAAATACTGAAAAGTAATGACAGTGACAATTCTGCAACTGAGCAAATTTCAGTGTTTTTGATTTGATTACATTATTGAATAATTTTTATTATTGTTATATTATTATTTGGTACAATTATTTATAATTATTTATTATATTATAATTTATCATTTAATTTTTCAAACTTTATCATACCCGGGATGTCTGCTAGACTCTGGTTTGGACAGATTTAAGAGAGTTATTCCTAAGAATTGCAGGACTACAATATAAAACGCCAAATTTTCATGCAAAATAATGGTACCGCTTTTAGCACCTAAAATCCGAAATAATCATACCGCCAGGGAGGTTAAGTGAGTTATTCCTAAGAATTACAGGACTACAATATAAAACGCCAAATTTTCATGCAAAATAATTGTACCGCTTTCAGCACCTAAAATCCGAAATAATCGTACCGCCAGGGAGGTTAATATACAAGAAACAGTTTGTGCTGATATACTGTATTTATGTGTTTATTATATCTCTGGCTCTGAACATCTGATCTGCAGTGGTTAATCTGTGACGTCCGCTGGTGCAAAGTGTGCTGCTGTTATATTCCTCCACAATGGTCTGCTGTGTTTTCCTCACTAGTATAATCACAGCACGTTGGTATAATAACTTTGCTACCAGTGTCGGAAGCAGTGATATCGGCTCTGTATTTCTCATTTAATTATATGTGCGCTCAGAGTTTTAACATTTCCCGCCCCTTGTTAAGCTGTTCTGGGAATAAGATGAATTGTGGAAATATACCAGGTGCGTTGGAATAATGATCTAGCCTCTCATCCCCCCGGAGATTTAGCTTCAAATTTTTTTTCTTTTTTTTTTTTTGATGACCGCACAGTGAACAAGACTAAATATTTCTTGTGTCAGTCCCTTGTGATTTCTTGCACATGTTAGAAAAATTGTTGGCAGGGAGGATTCTGCTATTAACCCTTATAATGCAAGCCGATAGATGGCAAGAGCATGCAGAAAATGACAACATTAGATGAGTGGAAGAATTCAGAGGCTGAGACTACAACTGGGAAGAAACCTGCAAGGTGCACATCTGAAATGTCACGCTGTGGAGCATGCACCAAGGTATTATTGAAGATCGGTATGTGTTAAGTGCCTGAGGAGGGCCAGGAGGACATCACTGCTCTCCATACCCATCAGACATGGGGCTCATAGCCGGACATCACTGCCACTGACAATTACACACTGAAACATGTATGTTCTGGCTTTGTAAATACATTCCCTGTCAGGTAAAAGTACATGCATGTATGAAGCCGGTTCCAAATGCAAAGGCAAAGTAGACTCTTAATTAAATAGTTTTTTTGTGTTTGGCATGGAAGGATGCGGGGGTACAGTGTGTTCATAAATCCCTTAAGTGCTGATGTCATTGATCTCCTTCTCTTACTGTTCATGTTACTGCTGCCTGTAGTAAATGCTGGTCTTTTAGGTTTATTTGATATTGTTTAAGGCCTCTGTGGATGGGTTCTAAGCTCAGGGCCGTCTTTAAGGCAGGGCAAAAGGGGCAGCTGCCCTGGGCCCTGTTATTGTTGTGGGGCAGGAAGCAGCTGCCTCATACTTGCCAACTATCCCAGTTTAAATTCCCTTGTCCTTTGAAGTTTTAGTCCCGTGCTGTGTCCCGATATCTCAAAGTGAAGTGCTGGTACTAATGCTGCCCAGCTCTGCCCTATTGTTGTGTACAGATGACTCACCTGCAGACCCTGTGTTTACATGTAAATAACCACCATTCATATGTAATTAGCAGCAGCATTCATATGTCAATAGCTTCATCCGGCAGCATAGATATGTAAATAAAGGTGCCATTCATATGTATATCATACCCCCTGCAGTGAAGAGATGATGTGCTGTAACCTCTAGCAACCAATCAGTGAGCAGTATTACTGTACAGTAATCTCTAGCAATCAATCAACAAGCAGAAATCATTTGCTGTAACCTCTAGCAACTAATCAGTGAGTCGTAATGTGTGCTGTAACTTCTAGCAACCAGTTAGTAAGCAATAATGATACATTGTAAACTCTGTGACCCAATCGCAATCGCTGCCTGATCTGATACAGTAAACTGATTTTAAGTCAAGCTGCTATTTATTATATGTCTCAGAGCAGGTGGAGAGCGAAATTTTATGGGGGGGGTCCAATCGATATTAAAGACGGCCCTTTTTCAGCTTGTGGTGATATCATCAGTTTGAGATGTTTCTGAGATTATTCAGAATTCATAGACAGGTGAACTTATTCTGCAGTTAACATCCTGCTTACCTGCTTTAAGCAGGTTTTCCATTCCTATTGACTTGTATGGAAATGCAAAACCTGTGCGAGGCAAAAAATAGCCGGTCGACACTAAAGCAATGCTCAAGATTTCTTGCCATAATTAGTGCTTACATGTTTTTTTACCTTAATGCATTATCTGCATTAAGTTAAAAAACATTTTTTTAATAGCTACTCCCTCCCAGCCACCAGCTATGGGGGCACTCAGAGAAGAAGATGAGCGGGAAGCCCTGGTGGGAACCCCAGAAGAGGAAGTTCAGGCTGCTATAATCCGAAAAAAATAAAAAAGTCAACAGCTTATATTCCTATAAATTGCTTCAAATTCGTTGTGCTTTGAAAATATCACTATTGCCAAGTGAGCTGCTTTATGTCAAAGTTTAAACGTTAGACTATGGGTTGAAGATCTTTTTTTGAATCTGTTCTATAAAGGAAGCTGATGCTTAGTATGCGGTAGCCATAGCCATCTAAAATTCATGCTAAGATGAAAGAATAAATGTCCTATGGCTGCCATTGGATTGCAATTTCCAATCCAATGGCAGCCATATTTTAACTTTTTGCGAAAGTTCCCTAATGTGTACATTGAATTCTGCAAGCAACGGGATCAATTCACTAAGGTAGCTTAAAGAGGGATTCCACCAAAAAAATAAATATTAAAAGCCAGCAGCTATAAATACTACAGCTGCTGACTTTTAATAAATGGACACTCACCTGTCCCGGGTTCCAGCGATGCCGGCAGCCGAGGCCGATCGATCGCTCGGCTCTCGGCTGCTGTAGTCACCATTCTAGGTGAGGGAATCAGGAAGTGAAGCGAATCGGCTTCACTTCCCGGTTCCCTACTGCGCATGCGCAAGCCGCGCAATAGGAAATCTCCGCGCTGTCACTGGGACCTGTGTGTGTCCCAGCAGACAGTGCGGCAGGGCAGGAAATGGCGTAGACTCCCACGGGAGTCTATGCCCGGAAGTGGGTAAAAAATACCTGTCTTTGACAGGTATCTCCACCCCCCTCCCCCCTGAAAGGTGTCAATTGTGACACCGGAGGGGGGGAGGGATCCGATCAGCGGAGGTTCCACTTTAGGGTGGAATCCCGCTTTAACTATTTTTGTAGTTTTCATATCACAGTGTCCAATGGACCTATACTATCTCATACAAGAAATAGGCAGGCAAATTACAATATTATTAGTGGATGCAGTAAAGCCCATTTAAGCACAGTCGGAATTTTTAAGCCCTAACGAAGGGGGAATGTGTTTGGCCCCTGAAATGCATTGGCTCTTTTCTGCTATCAATCAATTTTCATTAAATTACCTTGGACTCTTGTATGTTTGTTTGGTATTCTCATTGGATTGTATGTGTCAACAATAAAAACCTGAAAGATGTCAGTTGTCAGTTTTTTTTACTTTTTCCCCGCTCTGTCCAAAACTAGAAAGTCTGCAATTTCAAGAAAATGAAAAGGTACATCTTAACCCCTTCAGCCCTGAAAGGTTTACCACCCCCTTTATGACCAGACCCTTTTTTACGATATGGAACTGCGTTACTTTAACTGACAATTGCGCATTCGCGTGACGCTGTACACAAATAAATTAAATCCTTTTTTCCCCACAAATAGGGCTTTATGTTGGTGGTACTTGATCATCCCTGCGGTTTTAATTAACCAGTGACACCAATACAGTGATCAGTGCTAAATAATATGCACTGTAACTGTACTAATGACACTGGCAGGGAAGCAGTTAACGTCAGGGGCAATGAAAGGATTAAATGTGTCCCTAGGGAGTGCTTTCTAACTGTGTGTTTGGGGGAAGGGGGGGGGGTGCTTGTACTGTAAGAAGACAGAGATCCGTATTCCTGCTTATCAGAAACACAAGATCTCTGTTTTCTCCTGTCACAGAACAGTGACATTACATCTGTCTGCCTCAGAAACGATTGGTGGGTCCCGGCAAACATCGGGTCTGCCGGACCTGCTGATTGGCTCCTGCTGTGTCCAATCACAGCAGGAGCGGGTCGCCGGGGGCGTGTGCACGTGTCCACGCGTACAGGTACAAGATTTTGTGCTGAAGGACCATCCTGCCTCAGTACATATGCGTGAGGCAGTGGTTAAAGTGCTTCTAAAGACTTATAGGTTGTTTATTTTTCCATTGACGTATTTCAGAATTACCTTCCCTAGCCCCTCCCTCCTAAATACTTACCCGGTTCCTCTTTTGATTCAGCGGTGTACAGCATCACTGGTCTTTCTCTCTCCTCACAGGACTTAGGGGCAGTAGACAGAGCCATTGGCTCCTGCTGTCAATCAAATCCTGTGTTGAGAGAGGGGGGTGCTAAGCTGCTCTGTGTGTGTCTAAGGACATACAGAGCCCAGCTCCAGAACAAGCCCACATGTCTGCCCCCATAGTTAATTCTTCATATGAAGGCAAACACAATAGGGAGAAGCCAAGAATGCTGGCAGAGGACCCCAGAATAGGAGTTTCTGTATTTTGTTGATTTAGTATTTATTGCAAGCTGCATCACCTATCTCCTGAGGAATCTCGATGGAGCGAAACATGTAGAGAGAATAGCAGCATTGTTTTATCTATAGGATTGGTAACATTTCATGTATTTATGTTTTGTACCATGCTTACGGTATATTCATTGTGATGTATTGATATTTTTATACTTTTTTCCTGTTTTTATTTTTTGTGTATAAAATAAAAATAAAACCTTTTATATTAGAATGTTTTGATTGATTCAACCTGGTACCGTTTAAAGTCCCAGGGTTGATTACCCTCCAGCCCTTTCTGGTTCTTTCCCCCTTTTCTCTTTGATACGTAATAATTGGGATGTGGTACCATTATTTTTTGATCTCTTCATCTTTATGCTTTGTCCCCAGAATAGGAGGTTTGGGGCCACTGCACTGAGCAAGCGAGTATAGCATGTTTTTTTAATTTAATTTAAAAAAATGCTTTAATAACACTTTAAATAAGGGCCAGTAGAAGTTGAAAAGTTACAGTGTGTTTATGAAAGAGTGATGTGAAATGTATGAAAAAAAACGTACCACCGTACCCAATGTGCAACAAACCTTTCCAAAAGTGTTATTCACAAATAGAAACAAAGAGAATTCATGAATAATGAAGTGGAATTTCCCTTTCTTGGGACCTACTCTATGCCATGCAGAACAAGGTGCAGTAATTCTGAGATCAGGAAGTTCAAGATGGTTGCCCTATCCGCATGGTAAAACACAACTCTACAAGCACTTTTCCACATAGCTACATAGTTAGTAAGGTTGAATAAAGACACCAGTCCACCAGTCCATCCAGTTCAACCTGAGTGAGTGTGGGTGCGTGTCTACAATTGTCCCTATCCATGCTCATCTATTATATATTCAAGGTATCCATATAGCGCCATCAATTTATGCAGCGCTCCATCCATACATACATCGCACACTCACATCGATCCCTACCCTCAAGGAGCCCACAATCCAAGGTCCCCAACTCACATTCCTATAGTAGGACCAATTCTGGACAGAAGCCAATTAATCTACCAGCATGTCTTTGGCCTTTCCACTAAGCCACTGTTTCGGAAACTTTAAGACAAACTAAAGAAATTGGTTTAATGGAAGAAAATCTGAATTTAACACACATTTGTTGAAAACACTAAATACAACCAATAATGTATCAATCTTTTTTACCCACAGTATGAAAGTATCTACGGTACTTCCACTACTTCACTATGTATTCCTAAAATAAATGATTTTTTTTTAGTTATATTTATTGTTCAATAGATTTTATTAGTTGTATTACATTTACATAATGAACATGCAGATTGCACACAGGTAGGTAGAAAAATTGAATAAACATTACCATCTGAAAGCACCATTACAACTCAATACATGGCACATGGTCAAATTCTATTTAATAGAGCAAAAAGCACAAGGAGTGTTCTATGAAGCGGTATAGGTACAAATTGGCCACCTTTCATGTAAAGAAAGAATTACAAGATCTAATTATACATTCAAGGTGTATGGAGCAATGCTTGCTGATGATACGTTGGTTAGTCAGCTTTTGGGCATCTGCCTGTACATTGTATTTGTACCTCATTTTAAAACAAAATAAAACATATTAAAAAGAAGAAATGAGATGGGGAGAAGGAAAAAGCTAGAGGAGGCAGAAAGGGATACAAGGAGGGGAGGGAGGTACAAGTGGAAATGGAGAAAGGGTATTGAGCCTAGGTAGGGAGGCTTAGAGACGGCAGATATAGTATGGTAAGTGAGATATTTGGGATCAGATGGCGCAAAGAATCAGTCACTGTATAGTCTCTATAGTATGGTAAGTAGACTTCCAACTAGGAATGCATGATAAAGGGTAGACAAAGAACAGCATACTTAGGGAGCACATGGCTGAAGTTGCTGTTAAAAGCAAGAGGAAGATAGTGATCTATCCAGAGGGATTACATATATATATATATATATATATATATATATATATATATATATATATATATAACGTTTACATACTTATTATTATAATCATTTATTTTTTTGGATAGTGTGGCAAAGAGTGCCAGGGTAACCCCCAAGAAACCCAAGGACTAGTTTTCGTAGATCGCTGCACAACAATGCAGCGATCTTACACAAGTAGGAGCCGCTACCTGTTTTTACACTGTAATCTTGACTTTATGGCTTGGTCCGCCGCCGCAGATTTAGTACCAACTACCAACGTCCATTCTCCCCCGGTCACTGGACACAGCAGGCTCCCAAAGGGGCGCCCAGTCCGGGGAGAGGGACAATCGAAATTTATCAACTGCATGCTGTATTCTGTGAATGTGGACAGGACTTTAAAGCGGAGGTCCACCCTAAAGTGGACCTTCCGCTCATTGGAATCCTTCCCCCCTCCGGCGCCACAATTGGCACCTTTCAGGGGGGAGGGGGGTGCAGGTACCTGTACAGTACAGGTATCTGCACCCACTTCCGGCGTAGATTCTGCAGAAAGGAACGCCCCTTTCCGCAGAATCTACACCCCTTTCCGAAAGTCCCCCGCTGCCTGCTGGGAAACACACGGATCCCAGAGACAGCGGGGACCATCCTTATTGCGCAGCGCGACTCGCGCATGCGCAGTAGGGAACCGGGAAATGAAGCCGAAAGGCTCCACTTCCTGATTCCCATACCCAAGATGGCGGCGGCAGCAACTGAGAGACGATCGAGAGATCGGCTTCGGGTGCCGACATCGCAGGCGCGCTGGGCGGGTAAGTGTCCTTATTTTAAAAGTCAGCAGCTGCAGTATTTGTAGGTGCTGGCTTTTAAAAAAAAAAGAAACGGCGGAACTCCCGGCGGACTCCCGCTTTAAGTGAATTACATGGATAAAACAGAACGCTTTGTATTTACTTAACAAATATATAACTTGTTTGATATTCTTGGACCAGATTGCCTACTGTTGGACTCCTAGCCTTGTTCCTTTTTCGACCTCACTGTTTATAAATGTTTTTACTTTGAAAAAAGAACAATAAAAACGTATTGAACCTAAAAATATGCACTGTAATTGTACTAATGACACGATCAAGGGGTTAAATGTGTTCCCTGCAGGTGTTTTCTAACTGTATAGGGGATTGTGTGACTGGGACAACACACAGATCCATCTTCCTGCTTAGCTAAGGGAACTTTCACTTTACTAAGTGAATAGCATCTGATCCTTTAGTAAATAAACCCCTAGAATTCTTTATCACTACACTTGTTCTGAGTCAATGAGCCAGAAAGTAGGGGGAGCCACACAAAAGCATGTCACCCGGGCAAATAGCAAGAAAATAAGTAATGGCAGTCCACATATTAACCTTGCTTGTCTTAAAGCGGAGGTCCACCCTAAAGTGGACCTTCCGCTCATTGGAATCCTCCCCCCCTCCGGCGCCACAATTGGCACCTTTCAAGGGGGGAGGGGGGGGAAGAGGTACCTGTATAGTACAGGTATCTGCACCCACTTCCGGGATAGCTATCTGCGGAAAGGGGCGTAGATCTACGCCCCTTTCCGAAAGTCCCCCGCTGCCTGCTGGGAAACACACAGATCCCAGAGGCAGCGGGTCCATCCTTATTGCGCAGCGCGACTCGCGCATGCGCAGTAGGGAACCGGGAAATGAAGCCGAAAGGCTCCACTTCCTGATTCCCATACCCAAGATGGCGGCGGCAGCACCCGAGAGACGATCGAGAGATCGGCTTCGGGTGACGACATCGCGGGCGCGCTGGGCGGGTAAGTGTCCTTATTTTAAAAGTCCGCAGCTGCTGTATTTGTAGCCGCTGGCTTTTAAAAAAAAAAAACGCCGGACTCCCGCTTTAAGTAGTAAGTTCATTAAACTAAATGTGCTTTAAAAAGGACGCAAATATAAAGTAATAATTATTTTATTTTTTATGTGTTTATACATTTTGTCTCTGTTTAGAAAAAGGAACCTGTGTGGTTTTATAGCTTGTGAACAATAAAGCTGTTTGCATAATTTTGCGCCAGTCCAATAAAAGCTTTAACAGTCATCAATTGTTATGCACTCTGCTGGGTGAAAAAAATAAATAAATATATAAATATAAACACATAAAAAGAGTGAAAGCAAATGCATCTCTTTTGCAACCAACTATTAATCTGCATAATTATTTGAGCCAAGGGCACAGATGGAGCACTGAATGTGAATGGGGAGCCGTGTTATGAATATTTGTCACGTTCCCGGGTTATTGTTATTCTGCATATGTACTTTTATATCAAACAGCTAAGTGATTTTATGGAAAATAAAGTTGTCTTAGTTTGCAAGGGCCAATGGCAAACAGTGTTTAGTGAATTATGAATAAAAGACAAAAAACAAGGGAATGGCAATGTATTCATATTTTTCACACAGTTTAATATGGTGAAAATACAATTGTAGTGACCTTCTCGGCTTTAATAAAAGTGAAAGAAAAATATAATGTTATAAATATGTTCCTATTAATGTCATATTTTATTTGTAGTTGAGAACAATGGTTCTGCATAGTGTTCGCCCCTCAAATATATATATATTAGTTCACACTTTTCTACCATCCACAAAACACCACACTTCACAATGATGGAGAATGTCGTTACAATGGCAATCAATCAAACACTGGCAGTAAGAAAATTGTAGATTATAATTTGATTGCTATGAGCAATGCGTTCCTCTTTTAAAGCTTTTATAAATACAGCTCATTGTTTTGAATGGCAAACCCATCTTTCTGTGAGGACCATTACCAAGGCTTGGTTCACGTTGGTACACTGCGGTTCAGGTGCAACCGAAAATGAATGTGCACTTTTACACCCGGTTTTATATGCGCTGCCATTGACCTTTATTAGATCGTGTGTTTTCATGAGAATGCATGCTGCGTTTTTAAAGCGGGAGTCCGCCGGGAGTTCCGCCGTTTTTTTTTTTTTTTTAAAAGCCAGCAGCTACAAATACTGCAGCTGCTGACTTTTAAAATAAGGACACTTACCCGCCCATCTCTCGATCGTCTCGCGGGCGCTGCCGCCGCCATCTTGGGTATGGGAATCAGGAAGTGGAGCCTTTCGGCTTCATTTCCCGGTTCCCTACTCTGCATGCGCGAGTCGCGCTGCGCAATAAGGATGGTCCCCGCTGCCTCTGGGATCTGTGTGTTTCCCAGCAGGCAGCGGGGGACTTTCGGAAAGGGGCGTAGATCTACGTCCCTTTCTGCAGATAGCCATGCCGGAAGTGGGTGCAGATACCTGTACTGTACAGGTACCTGCACCCCCCTCCCCCCTGAAAGGTGCCAATTGTGGCGCCCGGAGGGGCGGAGGATTCCAATGAGCGGAAGGTCCACTTTAGGGTGGACCTCTGCTTTAATGTGCTTCCAGAAGACGGGTGGTCTAAATGGGAGTGCACCTATAACCGCATGTAAAACTCGGATACAACTGCCCTGCACCCAAACTGCAGCACAACAGTGTGAACCTTACCTAAGTGATCAAAGTGAGATTGTAGTGTACACCATAAAGTGTACACCATAAAGACAAAGTGTACACCATACTAAAAAGGCATAAGTATATTTACTAAATGCAATTATGCCTTTTATGTCTGGTGTACACGTTGTACAAGTGTAACAGTCCCACTTTGACTACTTATGTATGCACGGCTAGCTGAACAACTAAAGCAAACCGTATATATATAGAGCGCTGCAGGAGGGACTGTGTTGATGGGGGAATTGAGCTATTCTCTTTCCTTCCACCCATGGTGGAAGGAAAGAAAACTGCATAATCTATGGCCTTCCCCTACTTTTTTTTTTTTAAATCAATAATTTTTATTGAATTTTCAAATTTTTCCATAACAAAACAGAAAGTAGAAAAACATTGTACACAGCAAACAAAGAACATTTAAATGTTGACAGTTACACACAGTACATAGGTATAGAATCTGTGCTATCAACACTATATCAGCCTGTCTATTTCAGTAAATGCCGCGTACACACCATCGAATTGTCCGGCGTACTTAGTCTGCCGAAACGCATTTCACCGGACAATTCGATCGTGTGTGGGCTTCAGCGGACTTTCTCGTGTAAACTTGGGTTTCAGCGGTTTCAGCGGACGTTCGTCAGTATGCTAGTCCGGCGGACTAAGAATGACGCATGCTCAGAAGCAAGTACGAAAAGGAAGCTATTGGCTACTGGTTATTGAACTTTTTCTAGTCCCGTCGTACGTGCTGTACGTCATCGCGCTAGCAAACGCCGGACTTTCTGTGTGTCCGTGTGTGGCCAAGTCTGTTAGGACTATTTGCCGGACTAAGTACACCGGACAATTTAATCATGTGTACGCGGCATTAGTGACTCTTGGCTCACAAGATATGATGTCTCCGTTCATAGTGCTTTGAATCTATTGCTCCATATTTTCCAATCGCTATCAAATTGTCGGCATTTTAGAGAGTTTATTTCTAGCAAACGTTCGAATGAATGGTTCCTTTTGACTGTTGCGATTACTTCAGATATATTAATTTCTATCATGTTCTTCCAGTTACGAAGTACTTTTTTTTTTTATCTCTTTGACCCTCCCTCTTTCCTCCTCCATCCCCTACCTATTACTTTCCTCTCTTCTTCTTTCCTTCCATTGCTCCTCCCCTTATCTTTCCTTCCATTCCTCCTCCCCTTATCTCCACCCTTTCCCCTCCTCTTTTATTATAGGTTTCACACCCACCAGTTCTTTACTCTTCATTCTATATTACTTTTTCTCACAACATTCATTACATACATTCAAAACAAAACTGAAAAGCACAATCTTTTTTTATATATCCCTACCCAGACCCTACCTTTTTATATATACTTACCCCCTTAAAGGCTAAGTTAAATGGGTTGTAAAGGTAAACGTTTTTTCACCTTAATGCATTCTATGCATTAAGGTGAAAAAACATCTGACACTGCCTGCGCCCCCAGCCCCCCCATTTTACTTACCTCACCCCTCGAAAATCCTGCGCTCGTCCACCGACGTCCTTTCCACCGTTCAGCCTGGCCGCTGATTGGCTGGAGTGGATGGATGGAAAGCAGCGCAGCCATTGGCTCGCGCTGCTGCCAATCACATCCACTGATGTGGAGCGGCGGGGGGGACGGGGCCGCGTGATACAGCGAGCGGCTATAACCGCTGGCTGTATCACGGGAGCGCGCCCGCAGATGCTTCTCATCATGCGAGGGAGCTCGCATGAACGTGAGAAGCACCTGCGGGAGGAAGCCGATACAGCCGCCGAGGGACCCCAGAAGAGCAGGTTTGGGGCCACTCTGTGCAAAACGAGCTGCACAGTGGAGGTAAGTATAACATGTTTGTTATTTTTATTTATTTTTTTAAAATCACTTTACAATCCCTTTAACCGTTTGGGGGGGGGGAAAAAAATTAAGAAATGCACATATTTCTGTAGATAAAAGAAACGTGCATTTATTATTTTTTTCCTGGAGGAGCCTGGAATGCATTGCACCCGAGATCAGTAGATCACAGGTGCAATGTCAGGCTCCTGCAGGCTCTCAGTATAGCTGCCTGTTCGTACCTCCCATATGCCTTCTAAAGGAAACAAGGTACAAAATATTGTTGGAGATCATAAACTGCAAATATTGCTGATCAGGAAAACCATAGCATGCAAAGCAACAAAATAATAAAAAGGCACTGCAATTTAAATTTATGTACATTTAGCTAGCAGTTAGTGACAGTAAATATGGTTGCACTAAAACAGCTCAGACTAGTCCTTCCGCTTAAAAATGACCGATCGATCCGAAATCAGTTTATAAAGAATCAGTTTACCAAAGACAGGAAAATCAGCTACAGCTTTCTATTGTGGCTGCGGCAAAAATAACATTGCTTGCATCTCTTGCAAATTATTCCCCTTTCCCTTCTTCTGTTTCCTCAGTTGCTGTGCATAAAATAAAATCAATAAAAATGCTGGTGGTTTGAATACGCTAGGAAAAGCAGTCAGATAAATATACAAGCTGTGGAAAATGTATGTTTCCTCCCCTCCTGCTGGTGCACTGGGAGCTGTGACGTGCAGTCATTTACAATATAACACCACTTAGGGGTGTGAGATTCAGAGGCTATTGGTGGAGTTACTGAAGAGATAGAAAACATTAGCAATGACATAGTTGCTTGATTGAGCCCCTAGAGGCCTGGTGCCAACAAGATTAAATCAAGAATGTATCTGTTCTGTGTCCGGGGGGAATTTTGATTAGGCAGCTTTGGAGAAACGAACAGACGCAGGGTTGTGAGGGTAATTGTTCCTAAAAAAAAAAAAAAAGGGAGCAGGGAAAGATTTCAGAATTTGAATACTGAAACAAATCCTCTACCTAGCTTGTTAACAGGAACATATTATTTTTATTTAAGCAAAGTAAGCAATAACATGGAGTAGTACACGCTGCCTGTGACAGGCTCATATTTCTAGTAAAGTCAAAATCCCAGGAGGGTGGCGGATACAAATTTCTGAAGATCCAAAGTTTTGGGAGGCAGCACACAGAAATTGTCTCAATGTCATTTTCTGGCTAGAGCTGAACTCCAGCCTAAGGCTGGCCATAGATGGTTCAAATTTGTGTGGGCAGGCTGAATGTACCAAGTTTAAACGAACGATCATCTTGGGTACCACCAGTCTGTCGGATTTACTTGCAATTATTGCTAGCGGGTAATATAGCATGGAATCCCTATAGATACTATAGGGATTCCACTGTCAGCGCTGTCTGTGTTGATGGGGGCATTCTGTCAATTTCTTTCCTGCAGGAAAGAAATTTACACCGTCTATGGCCTTCCTTACCTTCAGTCTTGCACAGTCGTACAGGCTCCTCTCCTGTACTGAAAATGCTTAATCTGATTTTACTGCACACTGTGAGCTATTTGTGCATTAGAAGCTGCTGCAAGTCAGCAAAAGCCTGCATCGCATCCAAGCTGCAGTATGAATCTTCATCTGAATCATCTAGCCCAGACTTCCAAGCTGGAGTATGTATCCTCATCAGAATCATCTAGCACAGCCTTCCAAGCTGGAGTATGTATCATCATCAGAATCATCTAGCCCAGCCTTCCAAGCTGGAGTATGTATCCTCACCAGAATCATCTAGCCCAGACTTCCAAGCTGGAGTATGTATCCTCATCAGAATCATCTAGCACAGCCTTCCAAGCTGGAGTATGTATCATCACCAGAATCATCTAGCCCAGCCTTCCAGGAGGAGTATGTATCATCATCAGAATCATCTAGCCCAGCCTTCCAGGAGGAGTATGTATCATCACCAGAATCATCTAGCCTAGCCTTCCAAGCCAGAGTATGTATAATCACCAGAATCATCTAGCGCAGCCTTCCAAGCTGGAGTATGTATCCTCATCAGAATCATCTAGCACAGCCTTCCAAGCTGGAGTATGTATCCTCATCAGAATCATCTAGCCCAGACTTCCAAGCTGGAGTATGTATCCTCATCAGAATCATCTAGCACAGCCTTCCAAGCTGGAGTATGTATCATCATCAGAATCATCTAGCACAGCCTTCCAAGCTGGAGTATGTATCATCATCAGAATCATCTAGCGCAGCCTTCCAAGCTGGAGTATGTATCCTCACCAGAATCATCTAGCACAGCCTTCCAAGCTGGAGTATGTATCATCATCAGAATCATCTAGCACAGCCTTCCAAGCTGGAGTATGTATCATCATCAGAATCATCTAGCGCAGCCTTCCAAGCTGGAGTATGTATCCTCATCAGAATCATCTAGCGCAGCCTTCCAAGCTGGAGTATGTATCATCACCAGAATCATCTAGCGCAGGCTTCCAGGAGGAGTATGTATCCTCACCAGAATCATCTAGCCTAGCCTTCCAAGCCGGAGTATGTATAATCACCAGAATCATCTAGCCTAGCCTTCCAAGCCGGAGTATGTATAATCACCAGAATCATCTAGCGCAGCCTTCCAAGCTGGAGTATGTATCCTCATCAGAATCATCTAGCGCAGCCTTCCAAGCTGGAGTATGTATCATCATCAGAATCATCTAGCACAGCCTTCCAAGCTGGAGTATGTATCATCATAAGAATCATCTAGCACAGCCTTCCAAGCTGGAGTATGTATCATCATCAGAATCATCTAGCGCAGCCTTCCAAGCTGGAGTATGTATCCTCACCAGAATCATCTAGCACAGCCTTCCAAGCTGGAGTATGTATCATCATCAGAATCATCTAGCACAGCCTTCCAAGCTGGAGTATGTATCATCATCAGAATCATCTAGCGCAGCCTTCCAAGCTGGAGTATGTATCCTCATCAGAATCATCTAGCGCAGCCTTCCAAGCTGGAGTATGTATCATCACCAGAATCATCTAGCGCAGGCTTCCAAGCTGGAGTATGTATCCTCACCAGAATCATCTAGCCCAGACTTCCAAGCTGGAGTATGTATCATCATCAGAATCATCTAGCGCAGCCTTCCAAGCTGGAGTATGTATCCTCACCAGAATCATCTAGCACAGCCTTCCAAGCTGGAGTATGTATCATCATCAGAATCATCTAGCACAGCCTTCCAAGCTGGAGTATGTATCATCATCAGAATCATCTAGCGCAGCCTTCCAAGCTGGAGTATGTATCATCACCAGAATCATCTAGCGCAGGCTTCCAAGCTGGAGTATGTATCCTCACCAGAATCATCTAGCCCAGACTTCCAAGCTGGAGTATGTATCATCACCAGAATCATCTAGCCCAGCCTTCCAAGCTGGAGTATGTATCATTACCAGAATCATTTAGCGCAGCCTTCCAAGCTGGAGTATGTATCCTCACCAGAATCATCTAGCCCAGCCTTCCAAGCTGGAGTATGTATCCTCACCAGAATCATCTAGCCCATCCTTCCAAGCTGGAGTATGTATCCTCATCAGAATCATCTAGCGCAGCCTTCCAAGCTGGAGTATGTATCCTCACCAGAATCATCTAGCCCAGCCTTCCAAGCTGGAGTATGTATCATCATCAGAATCATCTAGCACAGCCTTCCAAGCTGGAGTATGTATCATCATCAGAATCATCTAGCGCAGGCTTCCAAGCTGGAGTATGTATCCTCACCAGAATCATCTAGCCCAGACTTCCAAGCTGGAGTATGTATCATCACCAGAATCATCTAGACCAGCCTTCCAGGAGAAGTATTTATCATCACCAGAATCATCTAGCGCAGCCTTCCAAGCTGGAAAATGTATAATCACCAGAATCATCTAGCGCAACCTTCCAAGCTGGAGTATGTATCCTCATCAGAATCATCTAGCGCAGCCTTCCAAGCTGGAGTATGTATCATCATCAGAATCATCTAGCACAGCCTTCCAAGCTGGAGTATGTATCATCATCAGAATCATCTAGCGCAGCCTTCCAAGCTGGAGTATGTATCATCACCAGAATCATCTAGCGCAGGCTTCCAAGTTGGAGTATGTATCCTCATCAGAATCATCTAGCGCAGCCTTCCAAGCTGGAGTATGTATCATTACCAGAATCATTTAGCGCAGCCTTCCAAGCTGGAGTATGTATCCTCACCAGAATCATCTAGCCCAGCCTTCCAAGCTGGAGTATGTATCCTCACCAGAATCATCTAGCCCATCCTTCCAAGCTGGAGTATGTATCCTCATCAGAATCATCTAGCCCAGCCTTCCAAGCTGGAGTATATATCCTCACCAGAATCATCTAGCCCATCCTTCCAAGCTTGAGTATGTATCCTCACCAGAATCATCTAGCCCAGCCTTCCAAGCTGGAGTATGTATCATCATCAGAATCATCTATGCCAGCCTTCCAAGCTGGAGTATGTATCATCATCAGAATCATCTAGCGCAGCCTTCCAAGCTGGAGTATGTATCATCACCAGAATCATCTAGCACAGCCTTCCAAGCTGGAGTATGTATCATCATCAGAATCATCTAGCCCAGCCTTCCAAGCTGGAGTATGTATCCTCACCAGAATCATCTAGTGCAGCCTTCCAAGCTGGAGTATGTATCCTCACCAGAATCATCTAGCCCAGCCTTCCAAGCTGGAGTATGTATCCTCACCAGAATCATCTAGCCCATCCTTCCAAGCTGGAGTATGTATCCTCACCAGAATCATCTAGCCCAGCCTTCCAAGCTGGAGTATGTATCATTACCAGAATCATCTAGCTCAGCCTTCCAAGCTGGAGTATGTATCCTCACCAGAATCATCTAGCCCAGCCTTCCAAGCTGGAGTATGTATCCTCACCAGAATCATCTAGCCCATTCTTCCAAGCTGGAGTATGTATCCTCACCAGAATCATCTATCCCAGCCTTCCAAGCTGGAGTATGTATCCTCACCAGAATGATCTAGCGCAGCCTTCCAAGCTGGAGTATGTATCATCACCAGAATCATCTAGCGCAGCCTTCCAAGCTGGAGTATGTATCATCACCAGAATCATCTAGCGCAGCCTTCCAAGCTGGAGTATGTATCATCATCAGAATCATCTAGCGCAGCCTTCCAAGCTGGAGTATGTATCCTCACCAGAATCATCTAGCGCAGCCTTCCAAGCTGGAGTATGTATCCTCACCAGAATCATCTAGCCCAGCCTTCCAAGTTGGAGTATGTATCCTCACCAGAATCATCTAGCCCATCCTTCCAAGCTGGAGTATGTATCCTCACCAGAATCATCTAGCCCAGCCTTCCAAGCTGGAGTATGTATCCTCACCAGAATCATCTAGCCCATCCTTCCAAGCTGGAGTATGTATCCTCACCAGAATCATCTAGCCCAGCCTTCCAAGCTGGAGTATGTATCCTCACCAGAATCATCTAGCCCAGCCTTCCAAGTTGGAGTATGTATCCTCACCAAAATCATCTAGCCCATCCTTCCAAGCTGGAGTATGTATCCTCACCAAAATCATCTAGCCCAGCCTTCCAAGCTGGAGTATGTATCCTCACCAGAATTATCTAGCCCAGCCTTCCAAGCTGGAGTATGTATCATCATCAGAATCATCTAGCCCATCCTTCCATGCTGGAGTATGTATCCTCACCAGAATCATCTAGCCCAGCCTTCCAAGCTGGAGTATGTATCCTCACCAGAATCATCTAGCCCAGCCTTCCAAGTTGAAGTATGTATCCTCACCAAAATCATCTAGCCCATCCTTCCAAGCTGGAGTATGTATCCTCACCAGAATTATCTAGCCCAGCCTTCCAAGCTGGAGTATGTATCATCATCAGAATCATCTAGCCCAGCCTTTCTAAACCTTTTTTATCATGGAGCAAATTTTTTAAATAACTTTCTGGACCCAGGGAACCTCTGCTAATAATTACTGTAGCTACAACTCACAGTACATACGTAAGTGTGATGGTCAGTTGAAAAAATGTTCCTTTTATTTGTGGTCATTGGGAAGGATTGCCTCTTACAGATAGCTTACAGCCCATTTGCATCAGGATTGAGGGCTCTTGAGAGGAGTACTGAGGCAGGGTGCTGTGATGTTTTCTGGATGCAGCAGCCTCTATTAGCATATTGATACAGGGGAGGGGGGGGGGGGGGCACAGGCACATCTAATGTATGCAGGCATCCAGGGTAAAGCTGTCCATATAGACCATCCTCCTCATCACCATCAACGTCATCCCTTCCACGCTGCGCTCCACAAACGCTTCAAGCCACTGTTTCAGATTGCTTTACTGCAGGGTAGTCTTCCCGATCATGATGGCAGACTGACAGCGGTGAGAGCCGGCGGTGCGGAGGATGGTCTATGAGGACAACTTTACCCTGGATGCCTGTATACTTACATGCCTCTTTTAATCATCAATCATGTGAGTTGCTAAATGTTGTGCCTTCATTAAATGTAGCCATATTGCTACACTTAGAAGCGCCTCTCTTCTCTTTTAAACTCTGTAGCTCCTGCTGGATTTTGCTTCCAATCTCTTTGTGGAGGCTGCCATTTGTGGATGGACATTTTATGGTTACACAACCTGGTCACATTGCTGTAATGTTTTTATATGGACTATAAAAACTGAAGGACTTATGAATAAATGGTTGTGGAACAAATTATTTTAGTTTCCATTCTATCTTATGGGGAAATTCGCTTTGATATAAGAGTGCTTTGGATTACAAGCATGTTTCTGGAATGAATTATGCTTGCAATCCAAGGTTTTACTGTATATCATAAATATGCAATAATTGCCACGTCATCCTTTTTATGTTGTGATAAGGCACAACAAAAGGGGCATTCAAAAAAATGTGCATATGGCCTAAAAAAAAAAACATTTTTACTCTCCATCATTGATCCTTAAATGGAAAACAAAAAAATCGCTTGAAGTGGGACTTTTTCTGCACTGCAAGTGTTCAATGCTCGCTAATGCCTAGATTACCAGTAAAAAACAATTTTTCTTATTCTAACCCTTGTCCCTCCAGCAGCTGGTGCTCAACTCTAATCCCTGCGGCTTTAGGCTGTCGCTGGTCCCTTAGCGTCCTTGCATATAATACAGTGCTATTGGTTCTGCTTTGTATTTGATGATGTCGGAGTGCGACTGCTGGAGAACCACAGGGAAAAAAGCTGTGGGGGCTCGTCCTATACTGTCGGGGAGCCTGCAGAGTGAGAGATTTTGGGTAAGTAAAAGTCCTTTTTACTGGTGCCATAGACATACAGTAAATGAACCAATGCAGGGGGAGTCCCACTGCGAGGGAATATTTTAGTTTTCCCTGAAATTCA